>NC_092694.1:37022470-37337470 GCF_964275005.1 Diadema setosum | reverse complement strand
GGACATTGTGGTTAAAAACATCTTGTCCAAGGACGTTTACAAGCACTTGGTGAGAATCGAACTCGGGTCCAGGCCTCCGTTTGGGAGTCGAGAGTCTGAAATTGAAAACCTTATCCAACATGCCACAGCGCCCCCACGTTGTACACTCTTTTTATCTCCTGTTTCCGAATACAGTTGAACCTCTATTATCCCGCCTCCCTTTATCCGGATCTCTCTATTATCCGGACGCAATCTCGCCGTGATCTTTTTATCTTTTTTAAAGAATTACGGGAGGAAAGGGGGATTCCCAACTCCTTGAGAACTCCTACACAAACACACATGAATTACATATAGGGGTCTACTTGATACATTTCTTAATAATGATTTAGGTAAATCATCCCAAGAATTTATAAAAGAAAATGATTTCATTCTTGCAAACACGAACCTCTATTTTGGGGTCTGTTACTAAGTGTAACAATGAAAAGGTTGCGGTATACACATTACTACATGTGGTACTACAATGGGCTACATCAGTACATGTGTATGTATATGTACATGTATAAAGCATTGAGTCTCCCGTATCCGGCCAAATCCCATATCCGGATGAGCCCCGGTCCCGACTTGTCCGGATACGAGAGGTTCAACTGTACTTAAATTCAAGCATGATGGCGCCCTATTATAGATTTGAATGAGAATACTAAGGGTTCAACGTGGTTTAATGTGGTTCAAAAATTGCCAGGTTTATGATTTATATTGTATGTATGTACCCTCAGAAGCACCTACATTAGTTGTCATGATCTATATGAAGAGATAATCTCTTATAGATCATGACAACTAATGAAGTAACATTTATTACTTCCAAAAGGCGCTAAATCCATTGAAAAATGATGGATTTAGGGCCTTTGGAACCATGCCAAGCTCTTCATATTATCATTCATAATGTTTTAATTGTTATGATATGGAAATTGTGTTTCTTTTATTTGGGGGGGGGGGGGGGTGGGGGGCAGCCTTACGTTTTGTCACAGTTTTCACGTGTGTCATTTTTGTTCACTTCCCGGAATTAATGTTGCCCCCAATGATCAGAGAAAGAGAGGGAGACAGAGGTAGAAAAAAATGATAAAGAAGACACATGAAAAATCATTCCTTGTGTCCACAACATCCGACACTTTTCTACGGCGCTTTAAGTGACAGACAGTGCCGCGATTCAAGGCACAGTGACTGTAAGTTCCCGACCCGGCTGATCAATCTCTTTGGAGCCAGATTATGGTATAGCGCCATCTTTAGACAATTTAGGAGAAACCTCAATCATTCTGAAAGCTCAGATCAACGCCAATACTGCGCCATTATTCAAAAAGAAAATCCGAGTTAGAGTTGATTTAGGGCTCACACGGTAAATAATTCCCCATAGAAACGTGTGTTAAAATTCAAAATTCAAAAAATTCTGTAGAATAGCTGGAAGAAATGAGGTGTTTTATCTTCATTAACCTGGATAAGTGAGATATACCCATTCATCCATCAAATTTTCAAGGCGGTTCTTTGGGCTCAAACTCTGTCCAAGGGTCCGCAAAGCCAGACTACGAGTTCTTTTCACTCAAAAGAAGAAAAAAAAATCACCTATTTTCTGAGCATGCACCTCAAATTCCATGAGAAAAGCTTTCATCTTCCAACCAAAATGCAGTTTGTAGAGGAATAAATCATACTCAATATCTACACACTGCAAAAAGTCCGGTGTTAAATAGTGAACACCGAGCTGGTGTTAAATTTTCGGTGCTCATTTATGGTGTTAAATTAACACCCCCGGGTGTCATTTCCAAATTTTAAACTGTTTTTTGGAGAGTTTCTTAGTAACTGCACTTCTTGTTGATTTTTAATTTAAACAACGAGAATTTTACATTAAAATACTAGATTTTTGAAAAAATGTGAAACTAAATTTACACCAAAGTAACACCAGCTGGTGTGGTCTCTTATTGAAGCTGGACGGGTGTTAAACCATTGATATTAACACCAACAAATATCAAATCAACACCATGTGGTGTCATTTTTGAATGAACACCAGTACAGTGTCAAATAACACCAGGTACAGTGTCAAATTAACACCACGAAGTGTCAGGTGAACACTTTTCAACACCATCACAGTGCATTTTTAACACCTGTGGGTGTGGTCCTTTATTGAAGTTTGATCGGTGTTAGATTTAACACCCGTGGTGTTAAATCTAACACCGACGTTTTTACAGTGCAGCTATTCAGTTTTTTTTGCCAAACTGCATTATTGATGTTTAATTATTTTTTTTCTTCATTTATTTTGCTCTCTTTTGTACGAATTTGTGAAGGCGTCTGGGACATTCCATTTTATTCACAGGTGTGAGCCCTTTAGTGGTGAGGTTTTACAGAGCTCAATTTGGCTTTTAAACAAGCGCCGATAGATGGCGTTAACAACTTGATTAAACCCATGAACAACATACTGGCGCTTAGTGTTTCAATCAAACAGATGTTGACATTTGGAACTTGGGGCATCTGAATAACATTGCAAATAGTGCAAGAAAAAGAACAAAAACACAACGAATCTCTCATTGATTGTCCCATATGAAATTTAGGCCCTATATCTGATTGTCTTCAAAGCTCCAGAGGTATAATTATTGCATAAAATGCTACTGCCGGGGTCATGACATCGATACAACCATCTCTCTGATAACGCTGAGCGTGCACTTCCAAAACATTCAGTTGTCAATAGAGAACCACACCGACAGGTGTGGAAAATAAATTTTGGTGGTAATGTTCACATGGCATATTGTGGTGTTAATTTAACCTTGTAGTCAATTATGAAACACCCGCCAAGTGTCAAAAGGAGACCACACCTGTCCAGCTGGTGTTACTGTGGTGTAAATGTGTTCATAACTTTTTTTTTTCAAAAATCAAGTACTTTATCAGAAAGTTGTTGATCGTCTTGCAAAAGTTCAAAATCAACAAGAAGAACAACAACTAATTACCTATCTAGAAACAGTTTTACATTTTGAAGTGACAACCGGAGGTGTTCATTTAACACCACAAGCAACGGAAATTTATTACCAGCTCGGTGTTTCATATTGAACACCGGACTCTTTGTAGTGTGGTGCTAAAACAGAAGTAATTTTCTCTACCCTACCCCTCTAACCCTAGCCTCAAGGTCCATCACAATTCGTTATACAGAGATTTCCGAATATAACCCGAGTCGGGCCGTCAGTCACATCTCCAAAAACTTGTATTCCCACGCCACCGGGTCTTTCAAAAGTTAGAAACCTAAATTTTTGTATGACACTAGTGCGTCCGAATTCCACAAACCCAGCCTGTTCCACATAAAAAAAAAAAATCTAAGGGCTATAGAGAAATAGACAATCTGGCTAACAGAAAAGTTACCAGATGATCATTAATTTAAACTCTAAGGCCCGAATTCACGAAAGTGGTACAATTAATGAAACCATGGTCAAAAACCATGGACAAAAACCACGGAGCGCCAAGTGTCGCACGGAATATTTCGTTACGAAATTGGTCATTTTGTCGACAAAATGACCGTTTCGTTAACTCGCAACGAAATTATCATTTCGTGGACGAAATGTTCATTTAGTTACAAAATGTTGTCATTTCGTTACAAAATAATCATTTCACCGACGAAATGACTGATTTCGTAACGAAATATTCCATGCGACACTTGGCGCTCCATCCATGGTTTTTGTCCATGGGTTAAACCATGGTTTCATTAAACTGTACCACCTTCCTGAATTCGGGCCTTTGGGATGCTCAACAGACATGGACATGACACAATAAGTAACAATCTTGTAATCCAATGTGAAATCGAGGGGGGGGGGTGTAGGTTTAGGGCGGGACAGACGGGGAGGTTGATAGCAAAGAATAACCACTGGCACGGGACATTGACTAATATTATGCAAATTGTTGCCCAGCTATGCAAGACATGGGTTGTCAGGCATACACCATGAAAGAAGATGTGTATGTGTATGTGTGAGTGTGTGTGTGTGTGTGTGTGTGTGTGTGTGTTTAAAAAGGAAAATATACATGGGTTATTAATTTATTCATCCGGTAACATTTTGCTGCTTTACCTTAATCTCGTTTTCCATTAGTTCTGCTCTAGTAAATATTATTTGCATAGTCAGGCTTTATCACTCACGCAAAACTCATTCACATTGTGCAGAATATGATTTTAAACAGCAGGAAATAATGAACTCCCTTTATACCAGGAAGCCAGAATTTCTGATTGTCACATTTCATATTATAATCACGACACTTTAAATGGCCCGAATTCACGAAGGTGGTACTTAATGAAACCATGGTTTAAACCATGGACAAAAACCATGGAGCGCCAAGTGTCGCACGGAATATTTCGTTACGAAATCAGTCATTTCGATGATGAAATGCTTATTTTGTAACGAAATGACAACATTTTACAACTAAATGAACATTTCCTCCACGAAATGATAATTTTGTTAACGAAACGGTCATTTTGTCGACGAAATGACCGATTTCATAACGAAATATTCCGTGCGACACTTGGCGCTCCATAATTTTTGTCCATGGTTTAAACCATGGTTTCATTTGTACCACCTTCGTGAATTCGGGCCTTTTAGTGTAATTCGAGTATTCTGGAACCCAACAAACCCCGTGTCACAGCGAAAAACTATGAGAGTTAGTTTTAGACAATCTTAATTGCATAAAGAGATAGTTTATAAACAAACAACGAGTAAAAATTTGACTGGTAAAAATGTTAGCAAAAAGCAAAGTTTGTATAGGGTACGGGAAAATGCCTCTGGTAAGAATGTCAAAAACAAATTTATAATAAGTCTATTTTTAATACTGCAACGATATAACTAAAAACAACGGGCAAAATATGTCAAGGGAAAATGTCTTAGATAGGCCTAGGACTAACATTTCCAGGTGCAACATTGTCTGGAGTAAAATTGAAAAGGGAAATGTCTGGGCTATAAAGATCAAGGGTAAAAAATGAGTGAGGTAAAAGAAAAACGATATCCCCCAAACTTTAGGGGGAAAATGTCGGGGTAAAAACGTCAAAAACGTTGCTAAGAATGACATAGGGTAAAATGTCATGGGGAATACGTCGAGGGATAAAAAGTGAAAAAGTGACAGCGATTAAGATTTAAAAGAAAAATATCAGAAAACACACAAAAAAGGGGAAAATAATAAAATCTCGAGCAAATGCTAAAAAGCACCGTGGCAGATGTGTGGATGTATCAGAAATAGGGTTAAAAAAGGTCGAGAGCAAATTATTTCAGATATCATAACATGCCTTGTATATGAATTATTGTAAATGGCAGAAACTTCTGAACATTAACGGCTTGAGTAGAAATAAAAATGTTTCACCGATTACATTATTTTCTTTGAACAATACTAAGATATTGTAAAAGATTTGCAATTAGAGTGGTTTTAAAAATCGAAAAAGGTATTTCTCAATGATAATGTTGGCCTGAGGCGTTAATATGAGACATCACGAAAAGGAGTGTTCATGTCATTTTGATTAATAAGTGTCTTGCATGCCATGGATAATCTGATATTTAACAAGGTTGAATTGTAACCATTTTATAAAGATGATTTCTTCTAATTTTTATGCTACAGTCAACTGGTATGAGCTGTAGATTATTTGTGATTTTTGTTGTTGTTGTTGTTATATTATGTTCCACAAAAGAGAAAATGACAATAAATCAAAGTAATACTAAAATAAGATAATACTATAAGACACCGAGTCCGTCTTCCAGTTCTAGCTCCAGTAAGACTGGTGTAACATTACACTTTCAATCAAATGCCACTACAAACAGAAACATACAAGTTCGTTTCGATACTTAAACTTTGGTACATTTTTTTTTTCGTAACTAGTTTAGACAAGGTTGGGAACATAGAGCTGCTGCTGTAGCTCATATAGTTCAATTACAATGACCAGGAAATCATTAATTTGAATATTTTAATGTAATTGTTATCAGTCAAATATTTCAACCAACCAACCAACCAACCAACCATAATTAAAATTCTGTATTTTGTTTGGATTTCTACAGATTCCGCATAAACCGTGCAGAATAAGAAGATGAATGGGTCTACACTTCGGAAGCAGTGGGCAAAGCTAATCTTGCGTCAGCATGAATGATCTTAACCCGTGGTCTACAGAAACCGGGTGCCCCCTGTTTTGAAGCAATGGGAATTCGGGTAATCTCGGAAGCAACGGGTTAAGGTTTTTTCTTTCTTTCTTTGTTTGTTTTGTTTTGTTTTTGTTTTTTTGTTTTTTGTTTTTTTGTTTTTTATTTTTTGTTTTTTGTTATTTTGGTCCTTGTGGACATTCACCATAATCATTCCCGGACAGTGTCTGCTTCTTCATTGCCTCCCTTGCGTTTTTCAACATTAACTGGTGTACAGTTTCAGCAAAGTAACGTTTGTGTAGTTTGCGAGTTATTTCCTGAATTCAGAATGTTTGACAGTTTGTAAAGTCAGTCATAACCTGCTACTTAGTGGTCCCCAAAACGCCCTGTAATGTTTTCTTGCATCCATGAACTTACCATGTATCAGTTAACATTAAGTATATGCTTCTGCATTGACTGATATAGTAAAGTTGTTTATGAATATGCAGGAAAGCAGGATTATAGAGCTATTCTTTCCATTCAGATGCATATCTATACGCATGGTAACGTAAATAAAATACATGCCATTGCCTGAATGCTTATATTCTATGTGTGTCATGTACAGTTTCATACATTGTATTCCATGGTTCATGAAATAAATTCATTCTGAAATTATGTGAACACTACTTTTAAATTGCATTGTCTTCATTCATATTTTTCATTAATCATAGGCTGTTTTGAAATTCGTAAAAATATTTTTCTTCATTGCAGTGTTATTATGGAAATCTCAATGAGGTCAAATGTTCATTTGTCTCCTAGGGGTTTAAACTTGTCTTAGAATCACAATCTGATGATGGAAACTGATTTGTATGTTTCACAGAAACCTTGATATTAACGTTGTGGATATCAAAGCATATTTTTATATCCTTTGATTGTTAATTGAAATTCACTTAATGTACATACAGTTAAAGGGATGGTACAGTATTGGTGGAGATGAGAATTGGGCTTTTAACTTTTTGTGAGATACCAAGAAAACACTTATGAAATAGTACAGAGAATACCATTTTAAGAGGAATTCAAAGTTTATTTGATGAAAATCGGGTTTGGCATGACTAAAACATCCAAAAACAAAGTAAAACAAAGCGATCGTAAAAAAGTGTGGGTCCCACACTTATTAGAATCGCTCTGTTTTGGATATCTCGGCCATTTCAAAACCAATTTACATCAAATAAACATTGAATTCCTCCTGGAATTACATGCCCTGTCATATTTCGTACGAGGTTTCTCATTATCTTACCAAAAAATGTCAGAAACCTGAAATTAGGTCTCAACCAAAACTATACAATCCCTTTAAACAACAAACAGACTGAAGTTCAAATACCAAGGGATGCAGAGATACATGATGCTAAAAGTTTTAGCTTTTAGCAAATCCAATTTTGATACAGAGACCTCTGCATTTAATAAAGGCTATTAAGTTCCTTGGGACTGGTTAGAAAGATTTGGCTAAGACAAACTTGAGGAAATTAACAGACCAGAGTGGGACGTCACATTGGCAAAAGATCAGGGTGTTTAAGATCGTGAGGTCTTCGCACAATCTGGAAAAAAAAAAATTTACTGAGAAAAGAGGCCTTGAAGGTTAAGGTCTTCTTTGTGCTTAATTTTATCCAAGCTGTCATGCTCTGTTCAGTGAATGGGGGAAAAACAGGAGGTAAACCTTCAAATGCAGGGCAACCACAATGAACAAATTATGGAATAATATACCTAGGCTGCAATTTTGCACACTTATTAATTTCAATTGTTAAAATACAGTTTCCAGTTCGTTTTATTATCCCGAACTTAAGAATCAAGTCGACGAAGAGTTGCTTTTTCAGAAGACATGAACAAGTATAGATTGACTGGGTGGATAAACTTTACCTGTTTTGGATTCTCGCATAAAATTTGGGCGCGGGACTTTTTGTTGGTTTTGTGATGAATGGTCACATCTTTTGTCCTATAGAAGGGACAGAAGGTTTTGTTTCTTGCTAAACATGTTAGAGGGAACAGTATGATTTCATACAACATTGCTCAGTTCCACTCGGGAATCGAACCCGGGTCCTTCTTGGATCTGTAGGCAGACGTGCAGATACCAACTGAGTCAAATCATCGCTACGACAAACTTTGGCTGAAAGAAGTGAGTGTTTGATTTGATTTGATTTGATTTATTTCTGCTTAATTCCGTTACATCAGATATGATTATGTACATGTCATTTATGACAAACAGTATATCGACACATAGTTTTTAGTACAATTATACAAGACAAATACAAACAGCTTATGGAACTTAAACAGAACGGTCTCCAAAATAAGCCGAGGCTTGACGGTATGGAGACTATATATTATGCTTACCTACTCTGGATAGGATAGGGAATAGAGAAAGAGAGAAATAGGGAAGGGTAGGGGGAAGAGGGAAAGTTACAGAGTGTATGTGTACCACTCCAACTACTTTACAATAATAGTAATGATGATAAATACAATATGATAATGATATTAAAGTTTACACGTTCAGTTGCCTTTGCCGGAGTAATGACCGAATATGCACTATGAAAATAATAATGTGTGAATACAAAGTATCCTATACATATTGTTATCTGATATGGAATGAAATATATCGTGCTTATTTTATGTACGCAGTAATGGTAAGGCACATCGTACACATACATATACATGCTCATATAATATACATGATGTACCTATCCTATACATACATATATATTCATATTCATAATATGGACAGATAAATAAATCGATATATGTATGCACACATACATGCATCATGTACCACGTACATTTTCATATACATTTGATTATAATACAATAAAGGAATCAGAATGTTATCCTGGGGAATACTGCTTAAGGAGGTGAAGTTTTACAGCCTTCTTAAATGAATACATAGTGGTCATGTTTTTAATTTCGATGGGAAGGGAATTCCAAGTGTCAGGGCCGGAGTGTCTGATAGAATGATGCGCGAGTGCGGTTTTGGGGTTGAATAAATGTAAATTTGTGGATTGTCTAGTTGGATAAGAGTGAATCTCTGAATTTGACCGAAATATTCTGTTGAATATTGGAGGCAAGAGGTTTGACTTGAGAGTCAGCGTATCAAGGGAAACAATATCGTTTTCTATGATCATGAGCAATATGAATTTCAATTACGTTGACATCACAGAATATCAAAACATCTTGGCCTATGTATATCTCGAAAGAATGCGCATTTCTGTTTAGAGCCTGCATGGTATCCAAGTCCTATCTTAAAACATCATCTCGCTTTTGGATAAATTGTCCGTTGAATCCTTCTGCCACAGAGTGGCAGAGCTGTCATTTCTTCATTTTGACAACATAAAGCTAAATAATCAACCAAATGATCTTTCCACGCCCGACTGAATTTCTGTAGATTAGGAGACCTGTCCCGCTTACGTAACTACATAACTATCCATGAATATTTGTCCTAGTTTAGTGGCAAACACTTCATACACGAAGGACTATGGAATAATGAAAAAAAAAAAAACAGCTATCAAATTTTCGTGACTTAAATAATGGTTAGCAGGTTAAAGGAATCGTATAGTTTTGGTTGAGACCTAATTTCAGGTTTCTAACATTTCTTGGTGAGATAATGAGAAACCTGCTATGTAACATGAAAGAGCATGTAATTCTATGAGGAATTCAAAGTTTATTTGATTAAAATTGGTTTTGAAATGGCTGAGATATCCAAAAAAGAGCGATTCTAATAAGTGTGGGACCCGCACTTTATTACGATCGCTTTGTTTTACTTTGTTTTTGGATGTTTCAGTCATTCCAAACCTGATTTTCATCAAATAAACTTTGATTTCCTCTTAAATGGTATGCTCTGTACTATATCATAAGTGTTTTCTTGGTATCTCGCAAAAAGTTAAAAGCCAAATTCTCATCTCCACCAATACTGTACCACCCCTTTAATCAGGGAGGAATAGGAGGGATAAGAAGATATAGAAAAGGCAAACATGGTAAATGATAGATAAGGTGAAGATTAAAAAGAAAGAGGAGGAGAAGATGCTGATGAAGGAGAATTCGAAGAAAGAAGAAAAAGTAGGAGGAAGAAAAGAAGAATAACAAGAGAAAAGGAGATGAAAAAAGGATGGGGAAGTAGAATAAAAACATAAAAAGAGAAGAAGAAGAAGAAGAAGAAGAAGAAGAAGAAGAAGAAGAAGAAGAAGAAATAATGATGAAGGACAAAGGGAAAGAAGGAGAACTGGAGAAGGAGGAAGAGGATAAGGAGTAGAAAAGTGATTGGTGATCCTAACTCACCTTATATAAAGCAAATGAAAGCCAGGCATAAACCAGTATAGAGCAGGGAGGTGAAGTCTCACCTCCCTGTATAGAGAGACAATTAAACAACAACCAAGATTTTCATGCATCTCGGCGCATGACACAAACCGTATGCTTCCGGACACAACGGGAATAAATTTTTTCGAGGGACTCGTCAAGGTAACCAAATCAACAACAACAACAACAACAACAACAACAACAACAACAACAACAACAACAACAACAACAACAACGAAAACAAAACTATCAATTAAAAGTAGGAGAAAATTCAACCTAACGTGAGAAGAGAGTTCAAAAGTTCGAAAGCTTGAATTATTTCCAATACGTGGTTAATTATGAACAAATCCGTGACTGATTAGACAAGATAGCAGCCCGCTGAAGAAGGAATATCACGTCTGGAAGAGGCGGCCCCGTAAAAACCGTCCCATCAAAAAGATCAAAGTGAATTACTACGCTTCAAGACTGGAATATAATGGGGTGTCACATATGTTCTCTTCATGCACTCTTCCTCCCTCCACCCTTTCCTCACTCATCTTTCTCTCTCTCTCATTTTCCCTCGGTTTCTGTGTCTCTTATATATTTCATGATGAAGATCCTATTTATGGTTCTAACGCTAAAAGTCTTGTGGAGCCCTGTATATGCCATAATTATATTATATGGCATGAAAATATCATGGTGATGGCTGATGTCTTGTTGGTAGGAAATTCTTACATGATCAAACGATCTCATGCACATGGAGAAGAAATTTTGTCTTAATCAGGGGTTAATGCAAAGAAGTAAAGAGGGTTGGTTTCCTAGTTTTTATCGAAGATTATTTGATCTCGCTTTTTCACAAGCCCGCCAGAGTGACACCAAAATCTAGAATGAACACGACAGTTTGATAACTTAAACAAATACATACGTGCAGTTGTAACCCTCAAGTTTCGAATAATGATATTTTTCATTTCTCTTTTTGTAACTGATGAATAAAACTTCATGCGTCTTACCTAACATAGACCCCAAGGAAACCAAACTTGCAAGGTTTTTGTTTTTGCTTTTTTTCCCATTTTCTTTTTTGTCACATTGCCGGTGCACTGAATCGTATGGTGATACAGCAAGGGATTTCCATTGAATTGGGACAAAATAGTTAAGAGGCTAGAGAATCAATAACTTTTATGCCTTGGATTTGTTTGCTCAAGCTCAGAATTGTTATTGAAGGATACGAATGTCTTTTTTTTTTGTAACAATCAGCTAGGTAATTATTACGTGAGTAACGTTTCGACAAGCAATTAATATAACGTTTCCTATTTTACATTCGTAGAAGATGAAACTTAAATCATTAATGATACGGAGGAAGTGATTGCTAAATTCGATTTAGGGAAATGTATTCTTCGAAAAATGTAAGTATATGGTGGAAAAGGAGTTTATTTTCTATTTACTCGTTATTTCCTTCAAATAGCATAGGAAATATTGAATGACTTTGAATGCAGCTTTATGGAGACATTGTGAAGATAAGCAATACCAGCAAGAAAAAATGCGATTGAATAGGATATAATATAGTTGAAAATGTTAAGGAGACACACAGTCTCCCTAAGGTCGTGTGTCTCTTTAACCCTTTACATGCCAGAATAAATTACTGTCCATAGGTTAATGTGTGTGAAATTTGTGCACATCAGGAAGGGTTAATAAAGTATAAGGATATCAAAAAAAAAAAAAAAAATGTCTCCCTAAAGCTGGATCCATAGTTATTATTATACGGTTTTTAGTACCTTATTGATAATTGCTTTGAAATAAATGCATAATTATTATAAGCCCTGTTTTCTATAGCATCCCCACCATTGCCAATATTATTGAGTAAATATCTTGCATCTTCACGTACCACCTATGTATTGTGATTACGCTGAATTGTGGTAAATTTAGAATATGTTTTATACTTTTGCTTTTTGTTCGAATGATATGCTTTGTATCTCAAGGTATATTTTGTTGAAATTGACAAAGAATAAATAAAATGAACATAGGTTGGATAGAGGACATATGCTAAGTATGTTTTCGGACCTTTTGAAATACTATTCAAACGTGTATTTTGCCTAATTGAAATATACTTCGTGTGTGTGTGTGTGTGTGTGTGTGTGTGTGCGTTTCAGTTCGTGGTCATGTTGAGACAGTTCTACGATAAATCCATTATTCATTTTCAGTCGTCCTTGCTCTGGTCGTTCATAACAATGATTGCATGAGAGGAGTGTCTAAAAAATTAGAACAAACAAACTTACAACAACTCAGTGAGTGGAATTGCAAACAGATATCCAATAAAAGAATGTGCTATTAGTTATTAAGTAAAGTTAACACAAAGAGATTATCACCATCTTTCTAATCTGGGAAGAGGAGAAGATTCTGTCCTGTTGAAATTGACATAAGGCTATATGATACGAGCTATCTCCATTCTTGTTAAGTTGAGATATTTGTGAGTAAAGCTGCTAAAAAAAAAAAAACAAAAAAACAAAGAAAAGAAAGAAAAATAACCAAAACAAGAAAATACCGGATTTTTTTAAATCATAGCTTATATAATGTTCCTAGTTATGTCACAAGTGAGGTATTAATGGAAAGGTTTAAATTTGCTCTATCCGATGATGGACTTATACTTTGAAATGTTTAAAAAAGGCGCTCACCTCATTTTGCAATAAAACTCTTCATATACACATTTGATCGATGACGAAAATATCTGGGTTTTGCCCGAAGTGTTTTACCGACTAGACTGGTATCAAATAAACCAGTTCGGTTCAATAAGCTAGTCCGAGGTAACTATTTATGAAATGTATAAATCATATTAAAACAAAATAAGGATGAAATTGCGTAGCCTAGGTGACCAGAATGGTCCGGCAATCACCACCTTGGAAAGCATCCATTTCATTATTTTGGATTGAATGTATTAAACAATCTCTTTCTATTCATATTGACAAATACCACTTCTGCTTTCAGGTGATTGTGCTGGAAAATCAAAAAAGCACCATTGGATGACGTGATTAATCATTGCACTCCACATGCTTATCTCAGTGAATTTAAAATACTATAAGGCCCTTTTGCTGCTCATGCGCAAGTGGAACCCCCGAACTGGCTTATTAGGGCGGGTCAAGAAAACGCGAACGTATAACTATCGCTGAAGCGTGATGTTTGCAAGCAATTACGGTAATGATCTTCGATTGCGATATTTCTGCGCATTTGCATGTGTGTGTGTGTGTGTGGGTGTGTGTGTGTGTGTGTGTGTGTGTGTGTGTGTGTGTGTGTGTGTGTGTGTGTATGTGTGTGTGTGTTCGTGAAGAGGGGAGGTGGGTTCGGGCTGACCCAATTCTCAACGCGTATAGATATGCATTATTTAATTGAAAATGATGATGATAATGGTGAAAGGCCATTGTTTAGCTCGAAACCTGCATCTCATTAACTCTCCCTGTGCCACTGAGTAAAATGTACCCAAATTTCACACACAACCTGTGGGCAGGTAATACATGAGGAATGTAGAGGATTAAAGGGATATGATAACTGAATTTTATGTGGATTATGAGAATACAGCAATATTAGTAGAAGGCGTTGTTGAAGCTTGAGGAAAAATGGATAATCCGGTGAAAAGTTACGATTTTTTTTTTCAAGTTTCGGTGCTGTTATCTATGTACGAGAAGACTACAAAGTTAGTGAAGCCATTGCAGGACAACGATAGGAACAACTTAAGGATAGAATGAAATTATATTCACTTTTGTCAAGAACAGTACAAATCTCTTGACTTGTATAGTAATTATGTAGGAAAGGAAAAACTGTACTTTTTCCTTGATCAAAATTCCTAAAAATACTACATATTCAACTGATATTGTTCATTTCAATATTACCTATATAATCATATTTGAGTATCATTCAGTTGATAAGGTATATACATAGGACACAGCGTCAAATCCTGGTATTTCATAGCAAAGGTCTCTGTGAATGGAAGTTATATTTTGTAAGATTATACATGTCTACATGCCCTCTGTCAATTCTCTTTGAACAAAAACAAACAAAATTAATTCACAAGAAACACTGCAATAACTGCATGCATAAACACAATACTACTACTGGTATACCATAATAACGGGAGGGACTAGCAGGTTATAGAGGTTAGATAGCATCTGAGACCAACAGGCTGAATGTATGAGAGAGCTAAAATAATAACATCATCCCAACATTCTGTAATGACAAAATTGGTTTATCATTATATCGTATCATAATTCCCCAACCTTCTCAACTTTGTGTCATTCTTACATATTGATACAAGTCATATGATTTATGTCTTCCACAAGGTCAAAACATTTTTTTTTTTTTTTTTTTTTGCGGGGGGGGGGAGTAAATTCATACACTAAATTTCTATTGATTACAGTATATTCTACACCAAGGTCCGATGAACACAAGCACTTCCGAAAAAGTCAATCAAACAATCGATCACCATGACAACGACAATACAAACCTATCAACGTATAGACACAGAAGCTGCGGAAAGATGTGTGTGTGTGTGTGTGTGTGTGTGTGTGTGTGTGTGCATGTGTAAAGGGGGTTGGGGTCGGGTGGACAGTGACAAAATTCTCCACTCGTACGTACATTTCAGTTGATTAAAATGGAGTCAAAAAGGGGCCTGAGCATCACAGCAATAAATTGATTAATTGGAGATGTTCATAGTAGCGTAAAAGGCCATCGTTGATCCCGGCACCTGAATCTCATTAAATGAGAACGATACTTAAATTTACATGCGGACTGAATATAAAGAGCGATAGTAGTAGATCGCGTCTTTTGAGGTTTGAGAAAAAATTGACAATCATTAACATTTTGAAATGTTACGATTTTTTCAACTTTCGGTGCCCCCATCTCTGTATGAGAAGACTAAGTTCGCGATGCCATCGCAGGACAACGATAAAAAAACTATTAAAAAGATTACATTTTTTTTTCATGAATATGAGTAAAAATCCCTGGACTTGTTAATATTATAGATATGTAAAATAGTAATATTACTTCCTATGTAATCTGAAATAAATATTATGAGTTATGTGCTATACAATAATTAAATAAAAGCAAAAATAATTCGTTGATAAGGTCCCTGTGAATGAAGTTATAATATTTCTTGTTCATTTTTAATATACTCAGACAATGCTTTTCAACAAAACAAATAAGTTGGCCAGAAACACTGCAATCTCTATCACAAAGGAAAAAGCGAAAATGATGACAATGATATAGGAATTATAAGAGAGAGGACAGGTTGCTACACTATCCCAATATTCTATGATAACCTCCTGCTTCCGTAACCAGTGTGCCATTGACAGATAATTTGAATTTTTCAAATCAGTTGAATCATGAAATTCTTCTGTCGAGATGCTTTCATTGCAGCTGATTGACAAATTGCCCTGCATCGACGTAAATAGGCACTGGATTGATCAGTGTTTTAGTAGGAGCCATGATAAAAATCACGGGCGTACATACTCGAGCGGGATTCGAACCCACGACCTCCTGATCGCCGAACAGGCGTCATCTCCACTAGACCACCGAGCTTTCGCCCGACAGCAAGTGTTGGTTCTAATCCTTATAGCATGCAGCGGGTATTGCGTATATTCAAATTCATGAAATTCTTCCGTCGAGATGCTTTCATTGCAACTGATTGACGAATTGCCCGGCATCGACGTAAATACCGTCGATGCAGGGCAATTTGTCAAATTTGAATCTTATAACAGGACATAAACGTATGAATCAACGTCTGTTGAATAAAAACTGCTTCTTTCACTGTTAGTAATAAATTTAACTCTGAAGCAATCCAAATGTTGTTTTCCGAAATATCGTGGATCGCCACTCGAATCAAATGTCGAATGTTTGATGAATGGCACTCCCATTCATGATGTGAAAGAAAAATATAGAAAAGTTCTTGGGCTCATTGGTAACATTTCGGATGAAGACTAGCGACGCTTTCATGTTTGTTAAAGAGAAACTGTCACATATAGTCTGGGAGCTAGCGACCACTCAATTTACCCCATCAAGCCCAAAAGGTTTGACCCCTCAGAGTTGTTGGGGCCACCCTCCTCATTCACAAAATGCGCGTCAGCCTGATCCCTGAGGGTGGGTTCGGCCCCCAGGGACCCCCCTAAAAGGGCCCTTGGCGGGTGTAATTTACCCCATGGAGCCCATGGACCAAACTTGGTGTAAAAGAATGTCCTATGGGTGTACATCATAAAAATATACAAACTGACAAAATATCTGGTTGGGAAAGGGGTTGCCAGACCGCTAGTTTGCAGGCACAAACCCTTGTTGGTGGTGAATGAGTCTGCGCCAAGACTACACTTTCCCATAGGTCCTGTACTGTAGCGTCTCCCAACAGTCCGAGGGACAGTGCCAGTTTAGTGCATGTAGTAGTCTTGGCGCAGACCCCTATACTCCTAACAAGGGTTTGGCCTATATCCTGGGACCCAGGGTAGTTTGCAGGCACAAATTGACCAGGCACAATAGAACACACACACACACACACACACACTCACTCACACACACACACACACACACACACATACACACACACACACACACACACACGCACATACGTTCACATATTTCTTCATGTACCTACAAACCTTTACACAAAACACATCTCACAGGTTTCTACAGCCATGATACCTTACACATGTATAATAACTGTCAGACCTATAGGAAATTCACTATTTTTGAATGTTTTACATGGATGCTATTAATGTACATTCAAGCAGGAACACTTAAGAGAATTTAGAATTTGTGTGAAGTTGTATTATGTTATACTGGCCCTACCATCTATTATGTATTCACCTCATGAGACACCATAGCTTTTCAGAAAATGCTGAAATGAACCCTGTGTTGTGAGTAGAGACTTCAGTTTCAGACCAACCACAGAAGCACTAAAGACCAGTTATATAGCACATTGAAGTAAACCATATTATCAACAGTGTTCAATATAACTTTTATAAAGTTCGTGTCAACAAAAGAAAGTCAGATACAGCTTGGAGTACTTCTTTTCTCTCATGATTTTATGTTTAAAATGCAAAAACCAACTCTCAATCCTTACATGATTTTTTTTTGAGGTTTTCAAAATAATTTTTTTTTTTTGGAGGTTTTGGCTAATGGATATCAAGAAAAATGGCAAGGATTACAACATTTATGCCATTATTTCCTTTATTTGATTTTAAGAAATTCCAAATCAGATGTATTCCTGAACTTCCTTGAAACATTAAATAACAAGGTTTACTATAGAACACTTATTTCAGCACTTTTGTCGACTTTTTGTTCCTGGAGATACTTTATAATGGAGATACATGATAACTTTATGATAATTCTGGAGATACATTATATCTTTATAATAATTCCCAGCCCCAACACAAATGAAACTCAATTGTATCACATACTGCAAACTGCACTGCCATTGACCCTGGCCAGTATTACACACCAAGTTGAAACACTGAATTATCACTTGAATGAAATGCTAAGCTCTATCATGCAGGTTGAGAGTGTTAACTAACTGTCTCGATGTGTTCTCTTTATATCAGCACATTTGTCAACTCCTCATTTCTATAATCATCTTTAGTTTTCCCTCCCCACACAAACAAAACTCAATATATGGTGTCACATACTGCAACGATAGCATATGATTGTCATTAACCCTTGACATTACACACAAAATTGAAATATCAAATTACCAACTGAATGAAATGCTAGCTTGATTTCTTTAAACTATAGCATGCATGTTGAGAGCATCCACATGATTGTTCTTGTGTTCTCTTATTATATCAACATTTTTATCAACTCATTTGTGAGATACTTTGCCTACACCCCCCCTCCCCCCCCCCCAAAAAAAAAATCAACTTTCAGGGTGTCACGAATAGTTATGCAGTTATAATGCAGTTCATGCGTATAATTTAGTTGTCATTGACCCTGGCAATTACAAATCAAGTCATGCATCATATTATATAGGGTAGACAACAAAGGGCTTGTTTCAGCATTTCCAAAAACTATTTGTGATATATATACTATGGAAACATAATGAAGGATAAGCAGGCTGCGTGGCCAGTAAAACATAACAACTACATCTCGCTTGAGATCTTGCTTTCGAGTTCTTGCTTGAAGGTTCATTGATAGTATCCATGTAAAACATTCAAAAAGTATGAACATCTTTAATTAGGTCTGACCTGTATTATGTGCAGGTGCTGTGGCTGTAGAATTAGATTACCAATTCAAGTGACATGTTTTGTGTACTTATACAATGTATATACTTGGAGTCATGTGCGGAACATGAATGTGTGCGCCTGAGTTGTGTGTGTGTGTGTGTGTGTGTGTGTGTGTGTGTGTGTGTGTGTGTGTGTGTGTTCTATTGTGCCTGGTCAATTTGTGCCTGGTCAATTTGTGCCTGCATACTACCCTGGGTCCCAGGATATAGGCCAAACCCTTGTTAGGAGTATAGGGGTCTGCGCCAAGACTACTACATGCACTAAACTGGCACTGTCCCTCGGACTGTTGGGAGACGCTACAGTACAGGACCTATGGGAAAGTGTAGTCTTGGCGCAGACTCATTCACCACCAACAAGGGTTTGTGCCTGCAAACTAGCGGTCTGGCAACCCCTTTCCCAACCAGATATTTTGTCAGTTTGTATATTTTTATGATGTACACCCATAGGACATTCTTTTACACCAAGTTTGGTCCATGGGCTCCATGGGGTAAATTACACCCGCCAAGGGCCCTTTTAGGGGGGTCCCTGGGGGCCGAACCCACCCTCAGGGATCAAGCTGACGCGCATTTTGTGAATGAGGAGGGTGGCCTCAACAACTCTGAGGGGTCAAACCTTTTGGGCTTGATGGGGTAAATTGAGTGGTCGCTAGCTCCCTGACTAATATGTTGCTGAAGCCATGTCCGAAATGTATACAAAGGAGCCGTGCTGACCAGATACTCTTTGCCTTCTTTGCGTTATGCCCTTACTGTACATGATATGACAGACACCTAGCTATCTATTCTTGACGGAATGGTAACTATATAAGCAAACAAAAGTATGGTTGAAAATACCAGCACACGGCTCTACCTCCGCCATTCTCCGCAGCCGAGATGGTCTCCAATCAAAACCATATCTGGGTTGTACAAGGACTGGCACATGCGTCCTCCCTCTTGGGAGCTGACACTAAGGTTCAAAATGCTCTCTGTAGATAACAAAATATCACGGGAGTCAAACTGGTTAAACAAAAATGTCATTGTGCAATTCTGCAGTCTGTGAAAGCTATATGTACATCAATCACAAGAATCTTGTGATTGATGGTTACATCTGATGTAACCATTGGAAAGACAAAGACTAAGATCAAAAGGATACTGAATGACATGAATGAGGACTGAAAGGTTATTTGAAATTTAAAGTCGCTCCTTTGGTCTTGCAAGGTGACCTTCTGAAGTTGGTGGAATTAGAAAGGGGCGACCTTACATGGAGTGAACCTTCCTAGGGGCGTGTTGAGCTTTATAACTCGTACGGCTATCAATACCCTCCCAACGGCAGACAACCCCAGCAGACGGGGCAAAAAGCTAAACACCCGCTGGACATTGTGCGGGGACCACAAAACCCAGCAATTGCGTATTTTCGATGATAACAAAAGTGCACTGAAGCAGTTTAGAAACAATAACGACACGCTAGCATCTTGCAGTACTTATAGCAGTGGCGAATCCAGGGAGGACCGCAACCGGCACACGTCCCCCTTTATTTTTTGTTGAAACAAAAGAAATAAAAAGAAAAAAATGGGGGGAGGGGTGCGTGCGCCCCCTTTAATTTTGTAAACGCGCCCCCTCTTTACGGAATTCCTGGATCCGCCCCTGTTATAGTCTCTGACTTTAAAGGCAAAATGAAATCTGACACAGTCATTTGTCATGCAGACCTCCCGGGACGTGACATCAATGGAGGTATGGTTCCGTCTGATCTCACACCCACCTCACAAAGATCGGACATAATTATATAGTTTTAGTAAATCAAAGTAGCAAATCAATAATAATTGGTTAGCTCACTGCTCCTTTTTAATCAAACATTGATTCCGTTCACAACAGAAAATCTGAAAAATACGCCGCAATGGTGCGCGACATCGAGAATCAGGGATACTCATTGTGAGTTAATTTATTTCGAGGTATAGGAGCCCTGCAGGGGAGTGGTGACTAAGGACAACAAACATCGACTCACACTAAGCTGTTCAAGCTTGTGAGTGACACCCAAAGGATTCAGGAGCATAAGAATTACATCGAAATTATCATTTTTATCTCGTTTGCCATTTACGGTACACGCAAGGAACCGTCCTGGACAAAACCGGAATAACTCCAGCCTGTGACTGAAACTCCTCGTGTTTTATGTACACACACATACATACCCATACACAAATACACACATACAATCACACACAAACAAACAAACACACACACGCACACACACACACACACACACACCAAGCACACTCATCTCACACACTCACACATGACTATAAAAGAACTTAACGCACACACACACACACGTATGTGTGGACTCAGGCCTTATATTTACGTGCCTTTTGGCGAGCATTGCAGATTTATAATTTCAAGTGTGTTTTTAATTATTGGTTATTTCAGTATTTTGAAAGGACTGTGTAGTGCTAAGTAAAAGTGAATTTTATATTGTTGTTAGGGAGATAAAATCATGCATTTTAAATTTTGGTGATTTATGTTTTGGAATAATTGTCAAATAATTAGTGTTAAGTGGTGTTTTGCTTAAAGCTTAGTTGTTTATTTTCAAAATGAAGCCATTTTGGTATGCCACAGAGAGAACTCATCTGTTATTAAGCTGTTTTTTTTTTATAATAGTAAACAGTTCTTCTTTTTATCTTTTTAAAATAATCGTTATTGTTTCTCTTTTTCCCATTTTGTTTTCTCTGATCAAAACAAGAGTTTGATTTTTTTGTTGTTGATATAGAATTAGTAGGTGGAATTGTATATCTGAGTATTGGGAGTTTGATAACTGGATTTTTTGGGGGCCATTTTGTATTTCTTTTATGTGGCTTGACTTTGGGGTACAGTGCCCTTCTCTTATGATGAAAAAGATTGTGACGAGATTTTGGCTGTTACGAAGTGGAAGCTTAGGCACTGTTAGGGCCGCGGTGTTGTCCGCTCTGTGTGTTTATTGTTGATGTTCGCATGTTATTGTTGTTGTTATCGTCATCGTTAATTGCGTGTCTGTTTTTCTGTTTGTGTGTTTCTTCGTTCGGTCGAGGCGACGTTTTGATACAGCGACACAAAGATGCCAGTTCCGGGGACTTCGTTGTGGTGGGAGTCCACACTGTATGAGATATATAAGTAGAGTTTACATTTTATGAGTGTTTTATAATCATTGCGTCAATTGTAATAAGTGCATTTTTGTATCATGATATACGCATATTATATGATTATACACAACACTTAATAGCCTATTTACGAGATGGTCATGTTGATTTTGATCTTCTGTTATGTATTATGTGAAGGATCTATATGTTTAATGTATTTTTTTTTCTTCCGGTCGGAAAATTCTTCCCTTTTGGTATAATTGTAGTTGTGTAATAAGATTGCGTTGGGTGAATATATTGAGAGTTAATGGTAGTGTGTTTTGGTCGAGTTTTGTATAATCGCTTGAGTGATTAGAGTATTTTTTTTGTGTGACATGTTTAATATATGTTGAAAAAAATATTCATTTGTCCTGAAACAGCTGATCAAATGCATTATGTTTGTTTGTAAATGTATCTATATATTTGTGTCCTTGTCGATTGTCGTCGCAATTATCCATCGTATTTTTTCCTTGTACTTACCTGCTTGTGGAAAGTTACCATAAAACCCATGATTGTTTTTTTACATGTTTCGTATTGAGGAAACAAAATGAAATATGTTATACGTATATTATATAATCATATATATATATATATATATATATATATATATATATATATATGTATATATTGAAAGAAATTGGACTGAGGCTGGACGTTGCCTCAGTCCAATTTCTTTCAATATCATTATATGCAACCAACAATGCGGCACCGCGCACGTTCGGGACACAGGGAACTATCTCTCACATTATATATATATATATATATATATATATATATATATATATATATATATATATATATATATATACACACACATATCGTCCATGATTTGACCTCATTTCTGCAAATACACATTCTACACTACAGTCCAGTGATCACAAGCCATTCTGAAAAGCTCAATCGAAGGATCGCTCACCATGACAACGTTGAAAGCCTCAACGCATAGACACAGAGGGTGGTTTGGGTCGACAATAATGAAAATTTCAACGCATACACATATAAATCGATTAATGCAAAATGTTCAGGATAGCGTGATATGAAATAAATTAGCTCGACACGCCAACCTCATTAACGGGGAATGCAAACCTGAATCTACATGATTGAGTGAATAGAGCAATATAGATATAGAACACGTCTTTGAAGGTTGAGGAATATTGGACATTCCGTTCAAAATTTACAATTTTTAAAGATTATCTCTGCGAAAAGACCGCAACAGTTCGTGACGTCATTTCAGGAGAAGAATATGAATAAAGGACAAAAGAAGTTCGCAATAGTTTTCATGAAAAGTACACATTTCATTGACTTGTTACTAATAAGTGACTTATGTTGTATAGGGTAATATTATACCTAATGTCATTTGAATTTGAAATAGATAAAAATAATGTTCTTCTTACAAAACAAAATAGTCTTAATCGAGAGTTCCTTAATCATATCTATTATCATGTATATGTAAAAGAAATACCTTTACTGCTGGTTATTTTCTCCTTGATATCATAGCGTTGTGACACTCCGAACTGTTGCTGTCTTCTCACCCACCAATATTCCTCAAAATTTACTGGCTTATTTATTTTTTTTTTCTACATATGACGTAATAAAGGCTTCTATATTGGGAAATCGGGCGACTTTCATCACACAATGCTATAAGTACGTACATGTACTAGTATCTGAGTGGAAACCACTGATATCTCTATGGAAGAACAAGATCAGTGGTGGAAAGAGCTGCATGCTTGGCGGAGGTCTGCGCTCTCAGAGTGCTTCTCTAGTTATTTGTTGCGAATCTTTATACAGAATGGCCTGATCAGCATAATATATACATAAACAGCTGCATAAGATGGACAAACAACTTTCAAAACGACTTAGGCAGACACACATCAAACATTCAAGATAAAATAGAATCATACAATCATGCAGATCTAAAATAGACTAACTGCCGATCTTCCTCATATTAGGACTCTGTTGTTCTAGTGGTGCTGCTTTGTTGAGTCAATCCACATAATTATGAAGAGCTTGCTTCCAAAAGGCGCTAAGTCTATCATTTATTTTTTCAGTGGACTTAGCGTCTTTTGGAAGCAAGCTCTTCATATAAACATACAGAATACCGTATAAAATATATGTAAGAATACATACACAAAATTATACACAGAATGGAATAAGATTCTTTTTGGAAGGTTAACGTTACACGTTAGGTGAATGACGCAGGATCAAATCCTGGTGATTCCTAGACCGGATCTTTCCAAATGAAGTTATTTTAAGTATCATAAATATGCGTAGTCGATGCCTTTTCAGAAAGAACAAATAAATTGCCCCCCCCCCCCCCCTCAAAAAAAAAAAAAAATATATATATATATATCTCAAAAGAGGAGGGCGATAACTGCATGCTGCAAGAGAATCTTCATCTTGATTTTTTTTTTCCATTCAGCCATGACTAAGTTGAGGACTAAGCATTGACATTTCACATAACACGTTGGTACACACCAAAATACACACGGATACAGTTACTATACACGAAATAACACACAAAAAACACACAACAACAACAAAACACAACGAATAACGAACAACAACAAAAATAAAGGTAAATGCCGGTCAAAATAATAATTTAAATAGACTGCAGCATTCATAACTGACCAACAAACAGTAGTGAGAATACCGCTTGAAAGTTATGTTAGTTGAAATAACAAAATAATAAATTACCAAAGGCGACAAAATGAGTAAATGAAAAAGGCGCGTATCATAGTATTAGAAATGTTCATTGGAGTTCCAAAAGATCTTCCTTTGTGTGTATCTGTGTCTTCACAGTTCTGTCATTTGCAGTCCTCACAGAAACAATGATGCTAGCATCTATAACGATAGACCACGCTGATTGCACTCTATATTGTGATTTCTTGCTCTCCCTCTCTCTCCCCCTCCCTCTCTCCCCTTCCCTCCTCTCTCTCTCTCTCTCTCATCGCTTCCCAAAGGAGGTTTTTGTTGATGGACGTCAGGTCCTTGTATGCTGCGTCCAGTTTTCTTCTGTTTCAATTTTCCTCCACTTATCAACAGGTTCTGCTAACGTCTGTATTAGTTATAAGTTTCACAGTTTTCGGGAAGACGGGGCAGATCTAGTAGATCCTTCCATGTTGAGGTTGGTGCCGGGGAGGACTGGTTGTAGGTTTACGACGTCACATACAAGTTTGTTGGTATCCTCTTTTTCGCTTCCAGATATACACCGAAGATTCTTCTGGAATATTGTTCCTGATCATTGAGTCTCGATCCTCGCTCTTATTCCTTTTTCTCGGAGAATTTCATTCTCTTCCTGTAGTTTTCTCATATGCCTTTTCCATCTTCTCCACTTTGCTTCTATTTTATTTTATCGATTTATTTATTTTATTTGCTTTCATTTAATTCTGCTCTTATGCATAACACTTCCACAGTGAGGCATTATTAGCCACGCGAAAAATACACTATGCAGTGTGGTTTAATTTGATATTCTTTATTCACTTACTGTTTCATAATATTGCTGCTTGTAATAGCTTGCATCTGTAGTACCTGTAGTCCTTCTCTTGTACTTTATTATTTGCACAGTCATGCATTATTAGCCACGCGCAAAATACATTCTGCACTATGGTAAGTTTGAAACAATGAAATGCCTAACTTAGAGGCAAGACTTTTTGAATATCACATAGATCATTGCACTTTTGCCTGTCTGTACACGGGGAGGGGGGGGGGGGGTTAATAATTCATGACATACCATCCATACACTTTTCGGCTGTGTAGTTGCACAGTGGCCTGATGATCGTGCGTTCTGATTGGTTGATATCTTGCGTAGATACCATAGGTGTATATTATTTACATAGTCGTCATGTTTATGGCTATACACACCCTATTTTCCAGTGGTATACTGCATATACCACACTCGATCTTGCCTCATTTCGGTATAACCAGCGGTAAAACCAATACGACACACTCGTCTACCGATCAGGTAATCACAAACACATTTCACCATATCATATTTATCTAATTCTGCTACTTTTTACTTCACCAAGTTTACAGTATGCTATATTCGATACTGGTATACCAGCTATAGAGTAGATAATAGTAATTTATTCCCACCTGCTTTTTTTGTCGTCCACAATTTCATATGTTTAGTATTCCTCGATATTTTTAATTTTTTCTTTAAAAATATATCGACATTATGTCCACACTAATCATCTGGATATTCCAAATATTTCCTTGGGAATTCTTTTCACTTTATGCCACTTATTGGTGCCCTATATACCTTCTTTAATGCTTATATCTCTATCATTGAGTCATCTGTTTTGTTCAGCAATACCTGAAGATGAAAATAATGTTGAAAGCATAATTTTTAAAAAGCGCAAACAAACATCCTAAGGCATTCTTCGTTAACTGGCAATCAGTATTATACCCACCTTGATTTAATAGATTTCTACATACCTTGTGGTTATTTATATTTTTTTTTCTGTTAGGATGTTTTCTGAACATCGACAAACTTCAACTTTCAGAGTAGGTGCATGGTGTAGTATACAATGCTAACAACTAGTCCCTCTAAATACAATTTTACGTCGAAGTTGTTATAACTACAAAAATTGTTCTAATGTACCTCCTTGGTTTACAGGCAGGCAATGTAACTAGCATTAACACTCTGCTAAACCCTCTTCCACAGATTTCGAGATATACTTCTTGCAGCATTTGGAGTTGAATTCATATCTTATCGCAATGATCGCTTCGGCTGGACGCCAACTTAAGAGATTGTTTCTGTTTCAACGAACCGTTTCCCTGTCTGCTTCTTTCTCACAAGTGAGTGAATGAACAAAGTAAAGCTAAATCAGTATAGATACTTTCATGATATTCATGATGAACATGATAGAGAGAGAAAATGAAAGATATTAAACTAAAGGATAATTCATATATTCTTATAAGTTCGTATGTTTCTATGCACAAGAATATGCGAGAGTGGCATACACAGTAGTGGTAAGTCACAAAGTCACAAACAATGAGGAAAATACTTTCTTTATTTTTTTTTAATCGCAGCGACTTAAAACAAAACAAAACAAAACAAAACAAAGTAAAACAAAACAGAACTCGTCCTCAGGATAGTCTCCTTAAGTTTTTCGTCACGCTCTCTTTCGTTTATAATGATAATTGTGTGTACAACCAATATAGAGAGCTATAATGTGTGGTTGTGTCTGACTACAACTCTAAAGAAAAGCTGTTAACTTTTTAAACTATAAACTTCGTTTACATCCTTTTTTTATAACATTTCTGTCACTCCTTTCATGTGTTTTCCTGTGTTTTTTTCCATTCCCATTTCAACTTCCAACTTTCAACTTTCTTGCCTATTTCTTCTATTTGTTTTTCATTAAGTTACTTTATTTCCATCGCACAAAATGCAGAACTATATAATACAAAATGTCTAAGCAAAACTTCAAGTATAACAAGCTAAAAGCGTATTACAAGTACACTTTCTTTCATTTCATTCATGTTTTTTATTTTCATTTCCAATCAGTATACATAGGTAATACACTTCAAATGATTACATTATCTTTGAACATAATAGTACAGGTCATATTGGTTCTTAAAGGACTTGATGGAAATAAAAATTGAGGGGCTGCTAAAAAGCGAACTTATATAGTGCAGTCCTCTCACTTACGTTACATTACTACAATACATTAATACATGGCTTACATAATGTAAGTCACTTAAACTTAGTGTAAATTAATGTATATTATGTACAGAACGAACAATGTATACACTGCATAATGACAAAGGAAGTGGAACATTTATTGAAGAAACGGTTTGAATGACAGTATTATTCACATTTTGTGTATTTTAACAATAGGGGCCTGCTTAACATGAAATTTGGTTTATCTTTGTTCATCTGCAATGGTAGATAGTAGCTTTAAACGAAGGTCTCCCTTTTATTCCTAAAACTAATTTCATCTGTGAGAAGTCGGATGTAGAACATACCACATGAGATGTGCAATATTTGTTACCCTGCATTTTTTGGCCTTTAAAAGGGATGGCTACTAACTGATCTGTGGGAATCAGTGGGAATGCTGCGAGATGACTGTTCCAATTCTTGTTGGATTCATTTAAGAGTACATTATACACTTGTATATATCTATTGTTGTGTGAAAGTTATTTGCTTCAGAATGGTCTTATATTCAAGTAATGTGCAGTTTAATGCCCCGTCACTCTACAGGCATGCTAACTTGGAAACATTAAACTACACATTACTTGAATATGAGACCATTCTGAAGCAAACAATTTTCACACAACAATAGATGTATAATGTACTCTTAAATGAATCCCACAAGGATTGGAACAATCATCCCCCAGCATTCCCACTGATTCCCACCGATCAGTTACTAGCCATCCCCTTTAAATACCGGGCGACTGACTGGACTGGTCCAGCTCAGCTATCCTGAGCAGCTCGCTCGCACTCGATCCATTGCACAGTGACGATGCTTTCAGCGCCCCAGCCAAGGAAAACAGCGGCCACGGCCCGCGGCGCCTGTCGTTACGGGTGTGGGGAATATAGGAAGCGGCACATTTTGTAATAGGACTCGCTGCGCTGCGCGAGTAATTTTTGAACATGTGTTACTGCAGCAATATCATTTGTTATTCGTGATTAATGTATCTGGTTACCTGTATCATTTGTACATCATGTGCAGATTAAGTATTTTTGTCTAATGTATCTCCTTGTCTTAGAAAAGCCCATCAAATCTATCCTTTAAAAAGCTTCCACGAAATCCTGTAGTATCATGATGAAGTGTTTTTAACGCTCAATATCAAGGTAAAAGTTCAATTATGGTTAACTTTGTGAAAAATTTACTTTAGTAAACTTATCCACGGGCTAGATTTTTTTTAGCTTGCTATTCTCAATTCACAAGTGTATGTACACGTACAAGGTCACTTCTATTAATTTCATTTTCTGTGTGTGTGTGTGTGTGTGTATGTGTTTGGGCGTTTCCAAGTGAATTCTAGTTAAGTTATAAGTCTGATAAGAAAGTCTAAAATCTTTAACAGTATTACAGTCCAAACATAAACAAATTCGGATAAACTTAGGGATGTTATGAAATTGTGAAGTTTGATCATTTTTGCACAACAGTTCTCCTACAGTATGTTGATATGAATGAGCTGACGATGTCACCGCCTGACAATATTCCATTAAATATTTACAAAAAAAAAAATTCTGTTATTCGTTGTTGAATAGCATAATAATGATCAAATAGATATAAGCCTACCAGGATTTGAGAGTGGAGCGTAATTACAGCCCATGAGCCTTGTGATAGTTCACGAGTCATACAGCTCACTAGTGCGAGCAAACTAGGCCTACAAGACCGACACAAGCTCCTTGATGTAATGGCAAACTCGTGAGGCCTTTTTACCTTGTTTCGAACTCGTGGACCTTGCTTGCCTAGCTGTCTAGTGTCGGACTAATGGGCCATGTTTGCCTAGTGTCGTACTTACTAATGGGCTGTATGACTCCTTGGCTGCATGCATGGGCGTAAATCCCGGGGGGGGGGGGGATGGGGGGGATATATCCCCCCCCCCCCCCTGAAATGGAGGAGGGGGGGATGGCCTGTACAATCATCCCCCCCTGAATTTTGAGGGGAAAAAATGGAGGAAGCAGAAATGTGATTGTATCAATTTTGGCATATTGCATGACGTTTGTACACCGGCCTTCAGACAGGTAACAGAGCTGAACAGTATTCTATCTTGTAGGAAAATGTATAATTTTCTCAAGCGCTCGCTCGCTTCGCTCGCTCGCGAAGAAAGTAACATCGACATACACTGTAAGGTATGGCTCAGGCGTTGACAACGTCAAATAGTATAGGTCTACATGTAAACATGCTATGACGCGAGTAACTGGGGACCATCTGCAAAATATGTACGAAAACATACAAACAAACAATAACAACAACTTTATCGCCATAATTGAATCCCCTCCATTTCCTGAATCATTCCTGAGAAACGACAGTGACTGATGACTCAGTCTGGATACATCTATGGGTATACCAAGGGAAGATCAGGGACGTCGAATCTATGGGGGCAAAGGGGCATTTGCCCCGCCCGAAAGGAAGTGTTTAGACAGACAATCATTTATCCCCTAAGCAATTCCCGAGATGAGGACAAATCTCGAACTTTCTTAATGGAAAATTGTCCAAACATCGCCAGAACTATGCACCAGATCGTTGTATTGCAATCATGAACATGCAAAAGGTCCGCTATACAGGATAAGTGATAAACTTTGTACAATTTTGACATAGACGTATATTCCCTAATTTATCAAAGAGTGTGCAGCAGATCTTTCACTTAACAAAAACAACCTAATATGTATAGAGGTGTCGATGGGGAGGGGGGATGGTTCTCAAATAAAAGTGGGACAAACAAAAGCGAAAAATATAGCTACAAACGGCAGTTTTTGGAGTGTAAAATGATAAAATTTTAAAGCTCGCTCGCTCCGCTCGCTCGCATTTAACCGCTATGCCATTCTCCTGATGTACCAGTAATTGACAGCAGGTGCACCCGGTGCGCCCCCCTTAATTTCCAAAGCGAATAGCTACAAACGACAGTTTTTAGGACTGGAAAATGTCAAAATTTTCAAGCTCACTCGTTAGCATTTAATCAGTATGCCATTCTCCTGATGTTGCTGCCAGTAATTGCCGGCAGTTGCACCCGGTGTGCCCCCTTAATTTCCAAAGCGAAAAAATACAGCCACAAACGGTAGTCTTTGGACTGTAAAATGTCGAAATTTTCAAGCTCGCTCGCTCCGCTCGCTCGCATTTAACCGCTATGCCATTCTCCTGATGTTGCTGCCAGTAATTGCCGGCAGTTGCACTCGGTGTGCCCCCTAAATTTCCAAAGCGAAAAAGTATAGCTACAAACGGCAGTTTTTAGACTGTAAAATGTCAAAATCTTAAAGCTCGCTCGCTCCGCTCGCTCGCATTTAATCGCTATGCCATTCTCCTGATGTTGCTGCCAGTGATTGTGAGCAGGTGCGCCCCCTTAATTTCCAAAGCGAAAAATATAGCTACAAACGGCAGTTTGGGGACTGTAAAATGTCAAATTTTTGATGCTCGCTCGATTCGCTCGCTCGCATTGCTGCCAGTAATTGCCAGCAGTTTTCGCCCGGTGCGCCCCCTTAATTTCCAAAGCGAAAGTATACAAACGGCAGTTTTTGGACTGTCAAATGTCAAAATTTTGAAGCTCGCTCGCTTCGCTCGCTCGCATATTTTAATCATTATGCCATTCTCCTCATGTTGCTGCCAGTAATAAAGGCCTACATGTAAACATCCTATGACGCGAGTAACTGGGGACCATCTGCAAAATATGTACGAAAACAAACAAACAAACAATAACAAAAAATATATCGCCATAATTGAATCCCCTCCATTTTCTGAATCATTATTGAGAAACGACAGTGACTGATGACGCAGTCAGGATACATCTATGGGCATACCCAGGGAAGATCAGGGGCGTCGAATCTATATTGGGGGAGGGGGCAAAGGGGCATTTGCCCCGCCCCTATACGGATGTGTTTAGGCAGACAAACCATTTATCCCCCAAGCAATTCCCGAGATGAGGACAAATCTCGAACTTTCTTAATGGAAAATATTGTCCAAATATCGCCAGAATTACGCACCAGATCGTTGTATTGCAATCATAAACATGCAAATGCTCTGCTATACAGGATCCCTTTCGATAAACTTTGTACACTTTTGATATTGACGTATATTTCCCTAATTTATCAAAGAGTGTGGAGCAGATCTTTCACTTAAAGGACAAGTTCACCTTCATAAACATAAGGATTGAGAGAATGCTGCAATATTAGCAGAACACATCATTGAAAGTTTGAGGAAAATCGGACAATCCGTTCAAAAGTTATGAATTTTTGAAGTTTTAATGCAGTAACCACTGGATGAGAAGACTACTGCATTGTATGAATAACTTAGATGTCACATGCGTACTACAATATAAGGAAAATACAAAGAGAATTTCACAAAATTTCATCTTTTGAAAAAAAGTACACATTCCCTTGACTCGTTACCGACATATGTTAGGGGTAATATCATTCCCCCTGCCTTTAGAAAGAGGCAGGTCAAGTGCTCTTTTATTATGCGAAAAAAGTGAAAATATGTTGAATTTTCTTTACATTTTCTTTATACTGTTGTATGCATATGACTCACAAGCTGTAGTAGTCTCCTCATCCAGCGGTCCCAACACAAACATTTTAAAAATTCATAACTTTTGCATCGATTGTCCAATTTTCCTCAAACTTTCACTGATGTGTTCTACTAATATTGCTGCATTCTCTCAATCCTTATGTTTATGAAGGTGAACTTGTCCTTTAACAAAAGCACCCTCATATTATGAAGAGGCGTCGATGGGGGGGGGGGGTGGTTCCCCCATAAAAGTGGGACAAACAAAAGCGAAAAATATAGCTACAAACGGCAGTTTTTGGAGTGTAAAATGTCAAAATTTTAAAGCTCGCTCGCTCCGCTCGCTCGCATTTAACCGCTATGCCATTCTCCTGATGTTGCTGCCAGTGACTGACAGCAGTTGCGCCCGGTGCGCCCCCTTAATTGCCAAAGCGAAAAATATTAGTCCGGGAGCCAGCGGGGGTCAGCCTAGCTGAAAAGGTTACCAATTTTTATGTGTATAGCAATTTAGTACATATGCCCCCGAGTATGGAAATGCACGTCTGGCTGGTCATCGGTGGTGGGTGTGGCCAGGAGGGCCACAAAAAGGACCCCCCAAAATTAGGCTAGCCTAGCTGGAAAAGTAACCCCATGAAAACCACTGCAACTTGTTCGTTACACTTACAGGATAAATGAATGACCATTGTCAGACGTTTTAAGTGGTGGGGGGTAGCCGCCAGACGCTCTTAAAGGCCCAACTCCAGCTAGGCTAGCCTAGCTGAAAAAGTAACCTCATGAAAACCACTGGAACTTGTTCGTTACACTTACGGGATAAATGAATGACCATTGCCAGACGTTTTAAGTGGTGGGGGGTAGCCGCCAGACGCCCTTAAAGACCCAAATTTTTCCAGCTAGGCTAGCCTAGCTGAAAAAGTAACCTCATGAAACCCACTGGAACTTGTTCGTTACACTTACAGGATAAATGAATGACCAGTGCCAGACGTTTTAAGTGGTGGGGGGTAGCCGCCAGACGCCCTTAAAGACCCAAATTTTTCCAGCTAGACTAGCCTAGCTGAAAAAGTAACCTAATGTAACCCACTGGAACTTATTTGCTACACTTACAGGATAAATGAATGCCCATTGCCAGACGTTTTAAGTGGTGGGGGGTAGCCGCCAGACGCCCTTAAAGACCAAACTTTTTCCAGCTAGGCTTGCCTTGCTGAACAAGTAACCTTGTGAAACCCACTGGAACTTGTTCTTTATACTTACAGGATATGCATGACCGTTGCCAGACGTTTTAAATGGTGGTTGTGGGGGGGGGGGGGGGGGGAGAAGCCGCCAGACGCCCTTAAAGACCCAATTTTTCCAGCTAGACTAAGCTATAGCCTATGTATAGCTGGAAAAATAACCTCCTGAAACCCACTGGAACTTGTTCTTGTGATACACTCAAAGGATAATTGAATGATCGTTGCCAGACAATAGCCGCCAGACGCCCCAAAGACCAAACTCTTACCAGCTAGGCTAGCCTAGCTGAAAATTAGGAAAGTAACCCCATGAAACCCACTGGAACTTGTTCTTACACTTACAGAATAAATGCATGACCGTTGCCAGACGCTTTAAGTGGTGGGGCGTAGCCCCCAGACACTCTCAAAGACACAATTTTACCAGCTATAAGGTTCACATATTTCAGAAATGATAGCAGTGTAATTCCATAACAATACCGCTAGCTTGCGAGTTCACCTGTCTATAATCTATGCATGCCTTATTCTTTTGTTCTGCTTCCTTGAGCCTCAACTCATGCATTCTTATGGTGACTCTCCCATGTCATCATCCTTGTTCATTGCAATTTGCTCTATTTTTTTGAAAATATTCTTATTCCTCATCCCAATTATCACAAATTCTGAAACTCTGTCCTCAGTATAACTAATTCATAGTTGTACAAATGTGAACATCTGAGAATCACCCGGAGGTCTCCTTTAAAGGCATAATTTACCATTTGCAGATGAAATCATTAGTGCTATAAAATAGTTCGAAAATATGAGTTAGGAATAGAAACAACCACTGTCAAAATTTGAATCCGTATAATCGATGTTAAGTGTTGTTAAATACACAAAATGTGAACAATAGTTATAATAAAAAATTTTCCAGACTAAACCGTATACAGTTACGGTTTATTGAGAAAAACCCTGATATCTCCTTATATTTTAGGTTTTATTGCAAATATTTCATATGGTAGGATGTTTTATGATACAACAGACCTACACATATGCATCAAATATGATATCTTGAAAATTTTTGAAATCACTGCTCCCAAAGGTAAACTGGACCTTTACTGGGGGAGTTTCTTGAGCGCACATGGAAACATGCTTTGAAATATTAATAGGGCAAGTGTTGAGACAAAATACTGTAGAAATATGAGAATATACAGTGCTGTGGTTTTGGTAGAAGAAATAGGGTATCTGTATTTGTCCTCAGTGATAACCAAAAAACTTATTTGGAAAGAATGATAGACATCAAAAAAGAATTGCCCAATCAAACATGTCGAGATTTTTCTCAAACATCAGTGTTCTCATTTTCTTTGCAGTGTAAAAAAAAACAAAACAAAAAAAAACAAAAAAAACAAACAAACAAACAGGGCCGGGTACAGTATCCGGATGGAAATTGGTGGGATGGGCGTAAACCCGCTGGTATTATAACATACTGACGTGGAAAAAAAAAAAAAAACAAGACCAAAAACTACTCTCTTTCTGTGCCCTGGGGAGAAATATTCATCAATTGCATTTTGGAAATGTTGAAAATCACAACTTTTGATGAAATTGTGTCCTACAGTATCTCTTCTTATATGAAGGCTTTTTTTAATAATTAAGTTTCTTTCCTCTATAACCATGATAAAACAGACCCCTGATGATTAAAACAAAAGACAATCAAAACTTGGCAAATTAACTCTTTGGACATTAGCAAAAGGGAATACATTAACAGTTTTTGCAAACACTTTATACAATACATTGTCTAATACTCCATCAAGCTCATAAAAAATACAATTCTACTGCAACAAGAAATCCATTCAGTAAGACTCGTCCTCGGTGTACATAGCTTAAAATGCCACCTTTTAAAAAAATAATGCCCCAGCTCTTAAATTTACTTTAAAAAGGGGAAGTAAAGCTGAACACCTTTGGCCTATGACTTTTTAGGTACCATATCACCTTACGGTTGAGGAGATGGGTAAAGAAAAATTATTAACGAAATAAAACTTATAGGAACATGCTTCACATTACCTCACCGTTTTCTTCTCTTAAGAAAGAAACGAAATCTGATAATTCAAGAGTGTTTTTGAACATAGTACACTGCAAAAGCAGAAAAAATCAGTGTTTTTAAGAAACATAACTCACAACAACAAGGAATTCCTGTCGTGTCTAGTATTGCGCGTTTTTGGTTTGGAGGGTTTTGGATGCTAATATTTCAAGACAAGTTTATGCTCCGGCACTTCAATGAGCTTAAATGTAAAGTAATGATCAACCTCTCTTGCCAATAAACTCAACATTTGCTGTTCTTCAGTAAAGCATATGACAGAAACATATGAGAAACATGTCTAAAATTCATATGAATAAGCTCAGTCACAGCAACAACAAAAATATTATGTTTTCTATAAACTAATACTGCATGTACTTAGTTTCGAGGGATTAAGATGCAAAATGTTATGACAAAAGCCCCTACGTGGCTACCAGTAATTAAACATCCTTCAACTTCTTTAGCAAATGAGCTCATGTGTATCATCTTCTTGTTGAGAAGACGAAGATGAGTAATGATAAAATAACCAAACTATCAACTTTCCTTAACATATTTTACATGAAATCATTATTGCCTTCTCGTAACGAAATTGAAAAAAAAACAAAAAAAACTGAACATCTGAAATTGTTCAAAATCGCTTCTTGATAACGATGAAAGCAAAGGAAACTTAGTGTTTGTAACCACTATGACACGTGTCTACAGATCTGTCATGCTCATAAGAAACGTAACTCACAGAAATACAATTTTTTCTCGTAACGAAATTGAAAAAAAAAAACTGAACATCTGAAATTGTTCAAAATCGCTTCTTGATAACGATGAAAGCAAAGGAAACTTAGTGTTTGTAACCACTATGACACGTGTCTACAGATCTGTCATGCTCATAAGAAACGTAACTCACAGAAATACAATTTTATACAGTAAGTACTTGGTTTGGAGGACATTTAGATGCCAACTTTTCAAGAATAATACACCAGCACTGATATTAACTGATGAAAAAAAAGGAATGCTCAGCTTCTTTATCCAATTAGCTCATAGGTAATTCCTTGTAGTTGAAAAAAAAAACCGAGTAGACATAAAAATATAGACTTCCCGTAACATGTATCACAGGTCATAATCTCCACATTTGCTCCTCTTAACTTAACAGAAATAAATATATATTTAAATTTGTTTTAAATGACCTTTAAAGAATATGAAGAAAAAATTCTGTGTCTGCAAAGGCTTGACACGTGTCTAATACTGGGTCACGCTCATATCAAACGTAGCTCACAGGAACAAGGAATTCACGTGTGTATAAAATAATACTGCAGAGAGGGTGCAAAGTTGAACCCTTTATTGAGGGTGCGAAAATGTTCCCTTGGGTACATCTTTCCACCCACATTAATTGGTGCTAAGTTGCACCTTTCTTGAGGGTGCTATCTTGCACCCTTTACCTTTCGGCGCACCTTTGCACCCCGTGTAGCCTTTACAAAATTGGTGCAACTTTACATCCTTTCGTGAGGGTGCAATCTTGGAACTTTGGATGCTACTTTGTACCCGCAAGAAAGGATGAAAGTTACACCCTCGGGAGCAACTTTGCCCCCTTGAAAAAGGCGCAACCTCGTACCTTTAGGTGCAACTTTATGCCCGAAGGATGCAAGAATGTACCCTCTCTTGAGGGTGCAACCTTGTGCCTTATTGGTATGATGTTGCACCTATGTGGTGCTTATTTGCTCCATGACTGCTGCAAAATTGCTCCTTCAAAGGAGCAAGTCAGTGTCACTGCCTGCTCCTTTACAGGGGCAATATTGCCCATCATCTCAAGGTGCAACTTAGCATCACAAAATCGGGTACGATTTAGTTCCTTAACTACTCTAAACCTTGAATAGTGCGAACTGATGTAAGCCTATTTGCTCAGCATATATAACTTATGTTGTTGTTGCACTCTGCAAAGTAAATAGGATTAGTGTAACTTGGATCTTGTGAATCATGAAATGTGTGTGCGTGCAGAATTTGTGAGTTGTGAAAATGTTAATGTAAAAGTTAACTTAGTTGTGTTTGAATAATATACTGAAACCAAAAATTTACCCAATTACCTTTTCAATAAGGTGAGCACTATATATCTATCAAACAGTTAACCTTCTCGGCAAGAGTATACATCTGCATGTTTAAGGAAGAAGTGAAAATATGATATGCAGTTGTCTGGATACGTTTTATTCAAAACGTTCTTGAATGCGTACTTATTCACATAATCTATAAGAATAACATATGCTTCTTACCAGTACTCAAAGCCTCTAAAACAAGAGCATGCTTCTTACACTTCTAAAGTATACACCATATCTTAAAAACAAAATGTAAGAGGATTTAAGAAGCTGTTTGTATGCATTCAAACGAATCCATATTTCTATCTAAAATCTAAAACGTGTCTTGTAAAAGGGGAATTCGTTTTATAATGACGATGCCAATTGTCTTAAAGTCCTTATCACGATTTGTCTTGGAGTTCACGCTTATTGAAAACATGAGATTCTTGGCACGTAGATTACAACTATGGTTTAAAGAGTTAACCCTATAAAGCCCAAGCTATTTTGACCCCTTCCAGGCCCAAGGGGGGGGGGGGCACATTGTGCCCCCCTATATAACTTCTTTATTATATGATGTATGACCGTCATATTTGGCACATGGGTAGAGCAACTCATACTCTACAAGACCCAACATTTGAAATTTCCCAAGGTCATCCACTGAGGGCGCTATTAACCAAAATACAAAGAAATACATAGGAAATATGCTAAAATCGTGTTTTTCCTTTTTATTTCTTTATCCCAACTATATATGTTTTTATTTCATATCAATCATTTTCATATTTACCACAAAGGAAAAGCAAGTCAACCTTCACTATTTGTTACTGTTGAAATTTCTCAAGGTCAACATGTGGGGGCGCTATTCAATACAATATAAAGAAATATATGAAACCTATGATGTATTGCTTGGAATGGGTACATATATTGGTATCATATTTCATATTTCCAAAATATTGAAATTTTAAGTTTGCAGATTGATAATATGATGAAGAAATGATATTACAGGCAAAGCTTGTGTGAAGATAACACAAAATAAAAGGGTAGTCTTTGGAAAATGCTGTATTTTCCTATTTCTATTATGTCTATTGTTTGATGCCTACAATGTCATATAAAAAATAAAGGAAATAATAAGAAGACCATTTCAGGGTAATTCGCAACCATAATAACTTCACATTTTGGTCCTTCAGCAAATTACAGCCAAGAAAACCCCCATTTCATCCATTATTATATTGTTAACTGAAATTTGAACAGAAAATCATGCAAAATCTGACGAACATGGTTGTCAGTTTACGGTTGCCATGGCAACCAGCAATATCGGATATAGCTAAATGATATATCAAAATGTTTGCAATAAGATTTTAGGAAAAGTCACCAAATTTGGTTGAAATCGAGTAAAAGGTGTAGGAGTGGCAAACGAAAATATGGTAGGGGGGCACAATGTGCCCCCCCTTGGGCTTTATAGGGTTAACTGAGATACGCATACCGTGTACGGGCATTTCGATGAAAACAATTAAATACAACTTCGGTTCTGTAAATAATATGAAAATCAAACTTGATACCAGCCCTTATCGACAACCAATACAGACTATGGAGGACTGCAGTTATAATTGTGTTCAGATATTGTTTTGGGTGATACACGCATGCCGACTGATTTAGGATCAATTCGAGTCCCTCGAGCTGAGATTCCGGAACTGCAATGAGCAAACCATCATGATGCATAACAAAGTGACTGAGATAATGCATGCACCAGTTTCTGTTTCGTTGTTCTATACACAGAAAGTTGTTTCCTTTTCCAATCCTGTGCAGGCACACAGAGATTTACAGAATTCAATCATCTTTGGCTATAACGCCATGGTCGCGTGCAAAATGAATGCAGCTTATCTAACTTAACCTGTAGTTACTGAATAGGGGACTACTGTATATTCAATTTATACATTATTAATCGGATGATAGAACCTGTCAAAGAGTAAATTGCGGATATCATATACCATTGTCAAATTCACTTTCTGTTCTATACATAGTATCAATGGAATGTTATGAACCACTTCAGCATTACCAATCATTATCATAAGTATTTCCCTGAAACGGCTGCATTTGTATGAGCGGGAAGAGTTTGGCATCATTCATAGCAAGAGTCGTGACTACAAAACTAAATACATGTATTAAAATACAAGGTTTTAGGACACTTTGAATCATCCCCCCCCAAAAAAAAAAAAAAAACAAACGAAACCCAACAACTTAGTGAAATGTTGTACAATGTATGCCCTACTTCCATTAACCTATGATCTTTGACCTTGGAATACATGGCCCGCATTTTTTCAACGAATAGGCATTTGGATGCAACGTAGGTATTATATAAAAGAAAAAAATGTTTTAGGAAAATACATTTAACCACTTCAGAAATAATTATGGAACAAATAGCAAAATATTGACACGTTCACTTCTTCCGTAATGACATGACAGAAAACTTTCCTCACGGAATCGTTCTGCCGTAATTCATGAGCAAGTCATGGATATATACTTAGTTCGATTAAAAGTATACATTGAGTCATTGCAAAAGCATCTAATGAAAAGTATGCTTCAGAACTACATCATTGTCATTTATTCTATAACACTAATAATATAGAGCTATTGGTCCGCCATATTGCCTAACAGGTCGTTGTCCTCCTACCACGTTTGTTTAGCAAATAAGGCACAGAATTTAATTTTGCACTTGTTGCCAAAGACTCTAATCTTCTTTACCGCTATTCTCAGACATGTATGCTGGTGCTGTATGAATTAGAAACGGAAGCTTACAAATTAATTTAATATTCACCATTTAACAAGGCAAAAGCGAAGTGATGTCTCGTCCACATATCGACTTTGTGATTACAGAGATTTTCAAATGGCATAGGCCTAGTTCATTGACTTTTTGACTGTTGACGTAGTCGGACTTCACCAATATTAACACTTGACAGCAATCATTAGATGATCTGAGGAGTGAATTTGGTGATCATATAGCTCAAAAGTGTGGAAAGTTATTGAAAGAACACCAGAATACTATGTCGACAGTGTTTATCAGGTGAGATACAAACATAGAACAAGTTCCAGTGGGTTTCAGGAGGTTACTTTTCCAGCCAGGGTTATAGTCTAGCTGGTAAAATTGGGTCTTTGAGGGCATCTGGCGGCTACACCCCCCCCCCACTTCTTAAAACGTCTGGCAACGGCCATGCATATATCCTGTAAGTGTAAATAACACGTTCCAGTGGGTTTCATTAGGTTATATTTTCAGCTATAGGCTAGCCTATATAGCTGGAAAAAGTTTGGTCTTTAAGGGCGTCTGGCGGCTACCCCCCACCACTTAAAACGTCTGGCAATGGTCATGCATTTATCCTGTAAGTGTAACGAACAAGTTCCAGTGGGTTTCATTAGGTTACTTTTTCAGCTAGGCTAGCCTAGCTGGAAAAATTTGGGTCTTTAAGGGCGTCTGGCGGCTACCCCCCACCACTTAAAACGTCTGGCAATGGTCATTCATTTATCCTGTAAGTGTAACGAACAAGTTCCAGTGGGTTTCATTAGGTTACTTTTTCAGCTAGGCTAGCCTAGCTGGAAAAATTTGGGTCTTTAAGGGCGTCTGGCGGCTACCCCCCACCACTTAAAACGTCTGGCAATGGTCATTCATTTATCCTGTAAGTGTAACGAACAAGTTCCAGTGGTTTTCATGAGGTTACTTTTTCAGCTAGGCTAGCCTAGCTGGAGTTGGGCCTTTAAGAGCGTCTGGCGGCTACCCCCACCACTTAAAACGTCTGGCAATGGTCATTCATTTATCCTGTAAGTGTAACGAACAAGGTCCAGTGGTTTTCACGGGGTTACTTTTCCAGCTAGGCTAGCCTAATTTTGAGGGGTCCTTTTTTTGGCCCTCCTGGCCACACCCACCACCGATGACCAGCCAGACGTGCATTTCCATACTTAGGGGCATATGTACTAAATTGCTATATACATAAAAATTGGTAACCTTTTCAGCTAGGCTGACCCCCGCTGGCTCCCGGACTATATAGCTACAAACGGAAATTTTGGGACTGTAAAATGTCAAAATTTTGAAGCTCTCTCGCTTCGCTCGCTCGCATTACTAATCATTATTCCATTCTCCTTGTGTTGCTGCCAGTAATTGCCAGCACTGAGTTTTCGTCCGGTGCGCCCCCCCCCCCTTAATTTCCAAAGCGAAAAATATAACTACAAGCGGCTGTTTTGGGACTGCAAAATGTCAAAATTTTGACGCTCGATCGCTTCGCTCGCTCGCATTTAACCATTATGCCATCCTCCTGATGCTGCTGCCAGTAATTGCCAGTAGTTTTCGCCCGGTGCGCCCCCTTAATTTCCAAAGCGAAAAAATACAGCCACAAACGACAGTTTTTTAGACTGTAAAATGTCAAAATTTTCAAGCTTACTCGCTTCGCTCCCTCGCATTTAATCATTATGCCATTCTCATGATGTTGCTGCCAGTAATTGCCAGCAGTTTACGCCCGGTGCGTCCCCTTAATTTCCAAAGCAAAAAAATACAGCCACAAAGGACAGTTTTTTAGACTGTAAAATATCAAAATTTTCAAGCTCACTCGCTTCGCTCGCTCGCATTTAATCGTTATGCCATTTTCCTGATGTTGCTGCCAGTAATTGCCAGGAGTTGCTCCCGGTGTGCCCCCCCCCCTTAATTTCCAAAGCGAAAAAATACAGCCACAAACGGCAGTCTTTGGACTGTAAAATGTCAAAAATGTTCAAGCTCGCTCGCTCCGCTCGCTCGCATTTAACCACTATGTCATTCTCCTGATGTTGCTGCCAGTGATTGACAGCAGTTGCGCCCGGTGCGGCCCCCTTAATTTCCAAAGCGAAAAATATAGCTGCAAACGGCAATTTTTGGACTGTAAAATGTCAAAAATGTTCAAGCTCGCTCGCTCCGCTCGCTCGCATTTAACCACTATGTCATTCTCCTGATGTTGCTGCCAGTGATTGACAGCAGTTGCGCCCGGTGCGGCCCCCTTAATTTCCAAAGCGAAAAATATAGCTGCAAACGGCAATTTTTAGACTGTAAAATGTCAAAAATTTCAAGCTCGCTCGCTCCGCTCGCTCGCATGTAATTGCTAAGCCACTCTCCTGATGTTGCTGCCAGTGATTGACAGCAGTTGCGCCCGGTGCGGCCCTCCTTAGTTTCCAAAGCGAAAAATATAGCTACAAACGGCAGTTTTGGGACTGTAAAATGTCTAAATTATTAATGCAAAAAGATTTCATTGTGGGAGGGGGAAACCTCCCAACCATACCCTCCCCCCCCCCCCCCCGTCGCTTGCTTCGCTCCCTCCGTGGCACATAGCCGCTCCTCCTAAGATCAAATCCTGTCTACGCCGGTGATAGGCCCCATTATTTAGTAGGCCTTCACAGTTACGTCGCACAGGCGGAGCAAGAGCTGAAATACCACGATTTAGTCATTCAATAATATATTGTGAATATTTCATTTTCTTATTGTTTTTTAAAGAAAAGAAAACAAAATTTCACCAAAAGTGTGCACCAGATCGCTGAATTTCAGGTCTGAAAATGCAAAATCTTCCTCGTGTGGGAGAGGGATACACACCCTCCCCCCGTTCGGTCGTTCCGCTCCCTCTCACAGATATTTCAAAAACAAAAAGAAAAATGTTATCATACTTTTGAGGTCTCATTTTCCGTCGAAAGTCATCTGACAAGCAAAAAAAAAAAAGCAACAAGAACAAAACGTCTTCATATTTTTGCTGCCACTTTCCTCCCACTATAACTTATTCCATGCAAAAGAGTGGGACATCCGGTCCATGTAAAGTGTGTGTTTGTGTGTGTGTGTGTGTGTGGGGGGGGGGGGTTCACCAAGCTTCCCTCCCCCCCCCCCCCCCCAAGGCTGCGCCGGTTCGGTTATGGGCTTGTAATCGTGGTGATGGTGACCATCCCCCCACTCCTCAGTACGGATTTACGCCGTTGGCTGCATGACTCACGGACCTTTTCTCAATGTCGAGCTAGTAGGCCTACTGTAGGCTGTACAACTCGTGGGTGTCGATCTCATGGGATGGTCCCGTTGTTAGGGGATGACATCATCACTTCATTACGATGCATGTATACTCATGTTCACTCTTCATGGGCTATTTCCTAGCAAAGTATCGAATATTGTAAGGGGGGGGGGTAGGTGAAGTGGCAATACTTTTCTGATTGCCCTATCAAGCTGTTATTAAGCTGTAATTGTATCAATGTTTGAGTTTGTTTGCATATTTGTTTTGGTATAGTGGTTCTTCTTCTTCTTGCGTATGAGACCTGCTGCTATGCTACGTCTTGAAGGTGTCGCAGCCATTCCACAGTCGCTGGGCATGGCTTTGTTTTGATGTTCATGACATTTTTTATCTGTACATAATGTGAACTGGTAGAACAGTTAACCCACTGAAAGGGCTACCCTGCTAAAAGAATATTGAAATAAAAATAAATAAATGAAATAAAACTAAGCGAGTGTCAGTTCGTTACTGGTGTGGATAATTGCAGGAAGGAAGGATTCCTTCAAGTTTCCAGGCCCTTACCGACGAGGTCAGTTGCCACCCGCTTTGCTAAAAAAAATACAGCATTGCCAACGAGCCATCGATGACAGCAAGCTGTTCCGGCGAACTGAAATGGACCAGTCAGTCGCCCAGTACTTCACGACTAGGCCCTGCATATCTCATGTGACATGTGCTAAATCATACTTATCAACTATGAAATAATGGTTTCAGGAATACACGAGAAATGTCTCATTGGCGACTGGTATGTCTCCGCAATAATGCATGGTACATTCTCCTAATAGGTGTATAGTACAATATCTTGACAATGGGCGATGACAATTTCACATAACTTGTAAAATACTGAAATGACAGGTTTGTCACAAATGTGTTGAATGTTCACTTACCTTGAACTACGTCTGCCATCTTGTCTAAGAGTGCAGGTGCATGTGTTTGGGGATTGAGGATTTTTACTTGACTTTTGACCATTTTATTAGTTCATGTATTAACTTATTTTCCAGATACGAAGAAAAAGTGTAATTTCAGTATTTCTTTTTTGGCATTTTAGTCTGGCCTTTGACCCTATGACCCTAAAGTTCCCAAGGGAATCACTGTCAGGTACAACATGCATATACATGTACGAAGTTTCATGATACCTCGAGTCACTTTCAAGATATTGAGGAAAATGTGAAAAATAGCACTTTCACTTGAGCTTTGACTTTTTGACTTTTCACCTTTTGGCAGGAAATTTCCAAGAGACTCTCCATTAGGTAAATCATGTATATATTATAAGTCAATTAAAGAAATATTGAGCTTAAATATTAAGTTTCAAGAAAAATCCTGCAAGTATTGCAAAATTATGAGGGACATAATGAAATTTTGAGAAATTGACCTTCACCTTTGACCCATGATCTTTGACCCATGACCCCTAAATTCCCTAGATAATTCCTGCCAGTGAGTATATGCATTTATGTACCAAGTTTCATGAGGATACCTTGGACCATTTTTGCGAGATATGGAGAAAAAAGTGAAATTTTAACATTTTCACCTGGCCTTTGACCTTTTTGACCTCTGACCTCATGACCTGAAACTCTCCCTGAGGAATCTTCACTTGGTAGTACATGTATACAATAAGTTCCGAGAAAAAAAAAAACTTCGGGTATTGCATAGATATGGGGGAAATAGTGAAATTTTGAGCATTTGATGTCAGCCTTTTGATCCTTGACCTCTTGCCCAACAAACGTCATCCTTGGATCAAGTTTGGTGAAATTTGCTTCATCCATTCTGGCGGTACCGCGGAAACGGATACGATTTCATGAGTTGACCTTGACCGTTGACCTTTGACCTCTGGCTGATCATACTTTATACTTGGACCAAGTTTGGTGAAATTCCACTCAATGTTACTCAAGTTATCGCGCAAACAATGGGGATGGATGGACGCACGGATAACTCGAAAACATAATGGCTCCGGCACTTTTCGAGTGGAGGCATAAAAAGAGATCTTTAAAAATTGCTTAGATTTACCGACAAAATCACGGCTCAAACTTCGGAGGCGGTGTAGGTACAACGCACCGTATATGAATGTGCGCCTATACATGGCCATCGCGATCTGCGAGTAAATTGTCCAAATTATCGTTTTTATATTATTCCTAATTTCATCCTACAAACAGCTATTGATGGTGTTAAAAATCATAATTCGACACGATTCTGTTAAAAAAAAGTTTGAAACTGCATTATTAAGTCACAATGAACATAAACACAGACACATGATGGTCATTTCATGACTGGTTTACCGGTAATCCAGCGGGACAACTCGTATTGACAGCGAAGCAAAGTTTTCCCCAATTCCATTCGCTAGGCTTCCTGTAGAGTCCGTCGCTGTAAAAGATGGAACGGATGGAACGGCTTTGTACAACACCTCAAACACACACGCACAGTTCTGTGACGTTAGATGTAAGTCTCACTCGCGTCACCCAATTGCTGCTCTTGCGTTTTGTCCTGTGGGCATGCGGTTCATATCAGTTTCACATGCGTTTTCCCACTGTCCTGTACGCAATCGCCCCAGGTGCGTTGTTTGTTCGTTTTGTTCGGCCCTAATACCATGCATGTGCGCTCCTCTAAAACGGAAACTTCACACTGTGTCTATCGGATGGACAATTTGAACAACAGGATGACAAAATATCCTCGTCTCTTGTACGGCGGGCATATCCGGCAAAGTGTCACAGAGGCTTTAGGAGGAGCACCCAAAGTCTTTGTAAACCAGATTGAATGACTAAGTGACCGACAGACGGAGCCACCGGGGAGAATCCCGGCCCGGTAAACTTCCTTAGGGCGCACCCAAACGACCCGCGGAAACTTATCAGAGAAGATCCTATATAACACACGAGACATGGACATCCTATGGTACCACAGGGTAATCGTATCCTTGAATACAAAATAGCACGTAAATTCACACATCATACATTATTCACTGTCTTTCATCTAAATTCAAAAAATCAACATAAAAAAAAAATAAATGCAAAAAATCCTGATTGAAAAAAAAACAGGAAAAAAAATTCCGAGAAGATTGATATTTTCAAATGTGAAGTGGTGGTATCAACTTTCATAAAATTTAAAACTGTTCTCATCACACCATTAGACAAACACTTTAATGAATTCCTATAATCATCTTCAAGACCCTGTTTGATAAAGAAACTAGCAATGTCTGTCATGCCTGTAACATCAGCACACTTCAGAATTGGAACAGTACTGCATAATGAATTGCAGTCGTTTAGTTTCATTCCAAGAACAAACTGGAGACGCTCTACACCTCATGGGAAGCCCTACAATAGATTGACATAACATTGCACAGAACATCTTTATCACTTTCTATTCAGTCAGCTATACATATTAAATGCTCTTATTGAATCGGAGTTCATGAACCTATATTTTGTTCTGCTCATGTAAGACTGTATAGTCTTCTACCAGACCTCATTTCCATAATTCTCAAACAGGCGGTGATTTTCGTATGAGACAATAAATTATACTCAACCTCCTTTATGATTGTCTGTCTACAGATATCATCCCATAGGTCATGAACACCAGTGATAATTTTTTTTCTATCTATCTCTATGGAATTCATGCCTCCTTCCTATTTTCCTATATGTTGTGTATTATGTACGAGGGGTGCATGCAAATCAACCAATGCCTGAGCTGTAGCCCTTCTGTATTATTCATTGCATCGCTGATATGTTTTGTTGTACATTGTAAAGGCAATGAAGAAACTGTATTGCTGTATATTGTACAGGAAATGAAGAAACTTACTTTGTTAACAACTAATGTTTATATCGTGTTTCCGGATAAAATGAAATTGGCTAAAGTAATACCAATATTTAAGAAAGGTGATAAACTTGAAGTCAGTAATTACCGCCCAATTTCATTATTGTCTTCACTTTCTAAGGTTTTAGAAAAACTTATTTATAAGAGAATGAGCAATTTTTTGAAGGTACATGAAGTTTTTACGAACTATCAGTTTGGTTTTCGTGAGAAACATAGTACTTCGCATGCTCTTTTATATTTCGTTGATAGAGTAGTTCATGCCATCGATAATCACTCTCATTTAGTTAGTATTTTCTTGGACTTCTCCAAGGCCTTCGACACCATCAATCATGACATTTTACTTTATAAATTATCGCATTATGGAGTACGTGGGAAGGCCTTGGAGTGGTTCAAGAGTTATTTGTTCGATAGAAAACAATTTGTAACAATTAAAAACAATGATTCAGATATCAGAGAAGTCAAATGTGGCGTCCCACAGGGAAGTCTTTTAGGGCCGTTATTGTTCATTATTTATATCAATGATTTTTGTCGTGTATCTGATGATCTCTCTTTTATTCATCTTGCAGATGATACTAACGTATTTTTTGCCCATAATGATATTGATTTTCTTGTTCACAAAATTAACATTGAATTGAATAAAGTGACAAATTGGGTTAGAGCTAATAAGTTATCACTTAATGCTCAAAAAACGAAATATATGATTTTCAGCAATACTGTTGATAGTTTAAACACTAATATAGTTTTAGATGATTCTCATCTACAAAGAGTATCAAATATTAAATTCTTGGGGGTCATTGTAGATGATAAACTTTCCTGGAAATCACATGTTGATAATATTTGTAATATAATATCGCGTAATACAGGTGTTATTAATAGATTGAAATTTCATATTCCTCAAAAAACATTACTTATGTTATATTCGTCGTTAATATTGCCTCATTTGAATTATGGAGTTTTAGTATGGGGCAACACGCATCAGAATTTATTTGAAAGAGTGTCCCTCTTGCAAAAGAAAGCCCTCCGCATTATCTGCCATTCCCCTGTACGTTCTCATACAAACACGTTGTTTACCTCCAATAAGCTCTTAAAAATTAAAGATTTGTTTTTGTATAACTTAGGCCAATTTATGTATAAGTATTGTAACAATTTGCTTCCGTCTATTTTTAATTCCATGTTCCTAAAAAACCAATCATTTCATGAATATCCCACTAGGCGTTCCAATGAATTTCACTTACCCCTCTTACGCACGATTCTTGCTAAAAATACACTTATTTATATCGGCCCAAATTATTGGAATTCTCTGAATCATGATATAAAAAACGCCCCATCCATACATTCTTTCAAGAGGAGACTGAAGTCCTTTCTATTGCAGTCGTATGACTTTCCAGGACTCAACTAGCCATTTGGCCTTCTCTCTCACATACAGACTTACTCTTTCCTCTTTGAAGAATAAATTCTAATCTTTTGGATGTCTGCTGCTATCCACGCTTTCGCCAAAAGAGTCAAAGACATGAACAATAATGATGAATGTCTGTCTTATTCCTGTTCTCACGTCCCTTCAATTCCTTGCTTTTCTCCTTTCAGACGCTACAATCACTTTTTTCCCCTCCACATCCATTTTCTGTGTCCCTTGATACACCTCTGTCGAAGATCGCTGTCTCTCTTGTGCATTTTCGTTTGCTATTTTGTCTTCTATTTGTTCATCGTTTCCATTCCGTTTTGTCCCGTACAGCCTTTTCTTCAGTAGTTGTTTTGCTGTCTAGTCTTGTTTCATGTTTTTTCGCGTCTGTTAGTCTTGTCCATCCCGTTTTGTCCCGTACAGCCTTTTCTCCAGCAGTTGTTTTGTTGCCTAGTCTTGTCCTATGTTGTTCACGTCTGTAATAGTAAGTGTATTTATCTGTGATTCTAGTTCTCAGTGGGCTTCCAGACTTCTTCCTCTTTTTTTCCCCTCTCCTATAGTATTTATAATGCTTTAATTAATTTTTCCATTGACGTTATTATTCCAGAGGGGCCCACATTCTACAAGCTCTGTCTTTTTAGTGGGTCTCTCCATTTTTCGCACTTTAAGCAAAGTTATACATGTACTATATTTCGATCACTTCTGTTTTTTTTTTGTTTTTTTTTTGTACTATAATGTATAATTACTATGTGGTCCTCCTCAATTGTTTTATATTCTTTTCGATACATAATGTTATGTTTACCTTATTCTCTGTTGTCAAAAGAAGTGTAACTTATATGTTTTGTCGAAAAATGAAATAAACTTTGAATTGAATTGAATTGAATTATCCAAATGTGTGACACCAACAATGTACATATCTGCATAAGCAATGATCTAATGCAGGAACCAATTAGATCAAATCAAATCGAACTTTGTTTGCCTGTTTTAATAGACAGGTGAATTTAGCAATGTTCCCTCTCCAAAGAGTGCTATAGCAAACTGCACTTTCAGACATCAGTATACCTCCTACTACTGAGGAGTAGAACCAGTGTAAAATGTTGATATTAATGTGAAATACTCTAAATTTTCGTAGAAAATAACATATATTCTTTATGCATATTATTTTACTAACCACTAATTAGCAGTTCTCCTAGCTTACCCATGAACCGTTGCCCAGTTAATTTTGTTGTCAGTTGCAGTGTAACCATGTTACTTGTAACTATCAACAACCTGAATATCTATTCCATATATCTTAACTGGAGAATGTTTGACGAGTATTATTGCTCTGTACAAAACTCACATAAATCTGTGATTCAGAATAAATTGGGTAACTTAGACCGCATTGTTATTCATTTACTTCCAAAGTATAACGCCAAAGATTAAGGTCAATAAAAGCTCAGCAAAAATTACATGACTGTTTTGAACTTACCGACTGGGATGTGTGTCTGTCTGTGTGTGTGTGTGTGTGTGTGTGTGTGTGTATGTATGTATGTGTGTGTGTTTTTTGTTATTCTACTAAGGATACAGATGTAATCACAGATGAAATAAGTGATTACAATTTGTTCTGCAAACAATTACACTTCCCTGCGAAAAGGGCCAAATTATTTCCTTACAACAAACCGTGGTTAACATCGGGAATGAAGCCATTTCTACATCAGAGACCTCAAACATTTATAGATCGTGATTTACAGAGGCACAGGAAACTTATTGCTTCCTCGTGTAGGTTGATCAATAAATTTTCCAAAATTTAACAGAACGGCGGCAATGATATGCTCCCAGGATTTCTACATTTTAATTACGGACAGACTTCACAACCTGAATAGTCTGGTACCAGCGTTGAATTGTGCACACAATTACTACTCCTATTCTACTTTTCTCTTTGCTAATTCCATTTCTGTGCCCGTGCAAAGAAGCTGGTTACCAGAAGAATTCCTGTGATAACCTACATGTATTAACAAGGCTAACTACTTCTACCCAAATCAGATAAAAAGCACAAAATAACCTTTGCCGCCCTCGAGACATGTTAGTATCAACACAGGTTTGTGAATATCTTTCGCTCACATTTTATATTGTTGTCATATTTCGAGCATGGAACAAATTAACAAAATAATCACTTCAGAAAATATACACATTAATATTGAGTTTCACTACAGTACCTGCAGCATTACGATTGTATCATATTGGTATTTGGAGTATGATTAAGATATTCACTGAATTGATGGAATTACTGGAACTGCATCGTCCCTTGACAGCTTCAGCACATTTATTTTCATACTGCACTTAAACGAGATTTTTATATTTGAACAACTATAAATTAGTTATACTGAGGACAGAGTTTCAGAATTAAATAATTCGGAAGAAGAACAAAAATATTTTCGAAATTTATAACAATTTGCAGTGTACAAGGATGATGACATGGCAGGGTCACCATAAGAATGCATGAGTTTGGGCTCACAAGAAGGCATGCATAGAATATTATATACACTGGTGAACTCGCATTTCTGAAATATATGAGCCTCCTATGTTATCATCCTCGTTCAGTGAAATTTGTTTAGGGTTTTTCAACGTATTGTTTCGCTGCTGAAGAACAACAATAAATTCCATAAATTTAATCATGGACCTGTTGATTTATGTACTATATGATGTGAAATTATCAAAATCGTCTGGAATGCCCCTTTAACCAGGTAAAGTGGTCCCGCCTCACATCCAACTCGACCCCATGGAAGACCAGCTCAGCATATCTGAATACTGTAAGTATGGGCTATCCAGCCATCTTCTCAGATGGAAAATGAATAAACAAACAAACATTGATCTAATGCATTATACACTAAGCAAAAAAAAACAACAAACAAACAAAAAAAAAAAAAACGCCAAGCAACCAAGATACAAAATATAATACAAAGTGAATCCAAACTAGAAAGTGTATCCGCGGACGAGATGTACTCATAAGACTATTCTTTTAAGCCTGTTGAGCGTAGGTCCCAGTATGAGAATCGAGCGTATATAAAGATCTATGTCTTTTTCTGTCGATGCTTCTCAATGTTCTTACCTACCGTATTCTGCTCTTTCTCGTTTCATGTTCTACGTCTCTTCAGCGATCTTCCTCTTATCATGATTTTGACGTCACCCATGTTCGTAGATTGCTCCAGCGTCTTGCCACATTCTGGCGACTGGGTGTTTTCTTGTATCGTCCACTTATTCACGACATCCTAGTTTTGTTGATAACGCAGACTTTCAAAAATTCGTCTCGTATTTGTATTTATGGCTAATTTTCTGAATGCTCCATTTCATTCCGTATCGAACGATGACTTTTTTGAATTGTTTAGGAACACAAGCTTAGACCCTGTCCCAGTTAGTGGGTTAACCAGTATACGAACCACCCCTTACGATGATTTTGTTACAGATAGCCTGAACACAGCCGCAAATGAATTGCCTCATGATTTTAGTAATGATTTCACTCAAAATATTATGTTGTGCAATTATATTACAGTGAATCAATGCAAAGATATGATTCATAATTTTTCTGAGGATACGTCTTCTTTGTTGTATATTTAGATATAAGGAGATTGAATAAACATTTTGATGACTTAAAATTTTTATTAGAATTTGATGCAAGTCAGTCGCTATCCGTTATCGGATTAAGTGAGACATGGTTAGCTTCCAATGCAGATAATTACTTCGCAATCGAGGGTTATGATTTATTTGTTAACAATAGGCCTGATAAGAATGCATTGTATATATCACGTTCCTTTGATACTATTGTTCACGAAGATATTTCTAGTATGGACAATGTTGTTGAATCTTTGTATATAGAAATTCTTATCCCAGGATGTAGAAATCTTATGGTAGGCATTATATACAGACCTCCTAATTCAAACGCCAATGATTTTTTAACTTATTTTTCAGATCTGGCCAATTCACACGTTTTCCGAAATAAGGATTGCTTTTTACTCGGCGATTTCAATATTGATTTGCTGAAGTCTGAGCATGACAACATCTCTAGTGATTTTCTTCACACACTTCTGTCCTCGTCCTTTCCTCCGCTTATTTCTAAACCCACACATGTTACAGATCACTCTGCCACCCTCATTGACAACTTGTTTTGTAATATTCCACCCCTCCCCGATTATTTTATAATTTTTTTCAGATATGACTGATTATTTTCCAATAATGACTTGTTTTACTCTTAAAACACCAGCTAATATTAAACCTATTTCATCTCTTTTGTTTAGACGTAGAGTTTCACCTGAAAAGTTAGCTATTTTTGATGTGGCTGTCGAGAATGCTGACTGGTCAGGAGTATTTGGCAGCGATGATGTTAATGTATCTTTTCATAATTTTGTGGAAACTTTTAATCATCATGTAGATGATGTAATTCCAAAACAAAGAAATAGAACAGAGTATAAAAAGACACCCAGGTTACCTTGGATTTCAAGATCAATTCTTTGTTCAATCAATAGAAAAAAATCATTTGTATTATAAGTACAAATTGGAAAAAAAAACTGAGCGATCGAAGAATAGATATTCATCATACAAAAATACTTTGACAATGATTTTACGTTCTGAAAAGAAAAGATATTATTCTAAGCAATTATCGAGATATAAGTTTGAATTGAAAAATACTTGGAAAGTTCTAAACCAGGCCATGAATGTTCCGAGTAAAAAGTCTGACATTGATAAAATTAAATTGAATGATGAATTGATTAATGATCCCCTTCATATTGCAAATATTTTTTATTCTTATTTTTCAAAAATAGGCGAAAATTATGCTCAAAACATTCCTGCAACAGAGACTCATTTTACTGAATGTTTAGGTCAGCGCAACTCTGATTCCACATCTTTTATACCAACTAACAGATTTGAAATTATTGACATAGTTTCCTCTTTTGAAAATAAACGAAGTTCTGGTTATCATGAGATAGATAATTTTATACGTAAGGGTGCTATTTCCTCGGTTGCTGATCCACTTACTCATATATTTAATTTGTCAATTTTTAACGGTGTGTTTCCTGATAAAATGAAATTAGCTAAAGTAATCCCAATATTAAAGACAGGCGATAAGTTTGAAGTCAGCAATTATCGCCCAATTTCGTTATTATCGTCGTTGTCTAAGATCTTAGAAAAACTTATTTACAAGAGAATGATCAATTTTTTGAAGGTACATGAAGTTTTTACGAAAAATATTCTCAGTTTGGTTTTCGTGAGAAACATAGTACCACGCATGCTCTTTTGCATTTCATTGATAGAGTTGTTCATGCAATTGATAACCATTCTCATTTAGTTAGTATTTTCTTGGACTTCTCCAAGACCTTCGACACTATCAATCATGATACTTTACTTTATAAGTTATCGCATTATGGAATACGTGGGAAGGCCTTGGAGTGGTTCAAGAGTTATTAGTTGATAGAAAACAATTTGTTACGATTAAAAACAATGATTCAGTTGTCAGAGAAGTTAAATGTGGCGTCCTACAGGGAAGTCTTTTAGGGCCGTTATTGTTCATTATTTATATCAATGATTTTTGTCGCGTATCTGACGACCTCTCTTTTATTCATTTTGCAGATGGCACTAATGTATTTTTTTGCCCATAATGATATTGATTTTCTCTTTCATAAAATTAACATTGAATTGAAAGAAAAAAATGACAATCTGGGTCAGGGCCAATAGGCTATCACTCAATGCTCAAAAAACGAAATATATGCTTTTTAGTAATACTGTTGATAGTTTAAGTACAAATATATTGTATTAGATGACTCTCATCTACAAAGAGTCTCGCATATCAAATTTTTGGGTGTCATTGTGGATGACAAACTTTCCTGGAAATCACATGTTGATAATGTTTGCAATATAATTTCACGTAATATAGACATTATAAATAGATTGAAATTTCATATTCCACAAAAATCATTACTTATGTTATATTCGTCGTTTATATTGCCTCATCTTAATTATGGAGTATTAGTTTGGGGCAACACGCATCAAAATTTATTAGAGAGAGTGTTCCTCTTACAAAAGAAAGCTCTCCGTGTTATCTGTTATTCCCCTGTACGTTGTCATACAAATATGTTGTTTGCCTCTAACAAGCTCTTAAAAATTATAGATTTGTTTTTGTTTAATTTAGGGCAATTTATGTACAAGTATTGTAATAACTTGCTTCCGTCTATTTTTGATTCTATGTTCCTCAAAAATCAATAATTTCATGAATATCCCACCAGGGCCCCGTTGCTAGAAACTTTGCGTTTAAACGCAACTTGCAACTGATTGTCACTGACCATTCTGATTGGCTCAGGGTCTGCCCTATTAAGAAGACATGCATGCAACAATGATTTTGATTGGCCAGTGACAATCAGTTGCAAGTTGCGTTTAAACGCAAAGTTTCTAGCAACGGGGCCCAGGCGTTCCAATGAATTTCATTTACCTCTTTTAAAAACGATTTTTGCTAAAAACGCACTTATTTATGTAGGCCCATATTATTGGAATTCTTTGAATCATCACATAAAAAACGCTCCATCCATATATTCTTTCAAGAGGAGACTGAAGTCTTTTTTATTGCAATCGTATGACTCTACAATACTGAATTAATCATCTGGCTTTTTTTCTTACATACTGACCTGCTCACTTTGTCCCCTCTTCGAAGAATTAATGGTATTTTTTTCCCTGGATGTTTGCAATGTTGTCATCTATGCCATTTTGCCCATAGCGTCTAGAAGTTGACTTTCCGTATGTTACTCCTGTTCATACGTCCCTCTATATTCTATTTTCTTGTCTTTTTTTTTCAGGCGTCAAAATATTACTTTTCCCCCCACAACTATCTTCTGTTTCTCTTGGCATGCTTCTGCCGAAAATCGCTGTTTCTGCTATTCTGTTTCTGTTTCTGTTGTACGTTCTTATCTGCTACTTTGTCTTCAGTTTGTCAGTCTTGTCCATCCCGTTTTGTCCTGTACAACCTTTTCTTCAGTAGTTGTCTTGTTGTCTATATAGTCCTGTTTCATGTTTGTTCGCGTCTATGAAAGTATATTTATCTGTTAATCTAATTTATCTGTTAATCTAATTTTCAGTGGGATTCCAGACTTCTTCCACTTTGTTATTTTTTTTTTGTATCTACGATGATTCAAGTTATCTTCCCATCGATGTTTTTTTTTTTTTTTTTTTTCAGAGGGGCCCACATACTACAAGCTCTGTCTTTTTGGTGGGTCCCTCCATTTCTCGCACTTTAAGCAACGGTATACATGTACTTCACTTTGATCACTTCTCTCTATTTACTATACAATGTATGATTACTATAGGTCCTCAATTGTTGTACAGTCTTTTCATTTCACTATGTTCTATTTACCTTATTCTTTGTTATCAAAGGAAGTGAAACATAAGTTTTGTCGAAAAATGAAATAAACTTTGAATTGAATTGAATTGAATTGAATTGAATTAAGATGAGGAGCACTGATACAACAATGATCCAAACCACACACACACACACACACACACGCACAAATGATAAGATAGAACAAGTTGGGGATATAGCAAATTCTTCTCTAACGCAGGCTTGGAGGTCGGATAAAAAAAATAATGCTGCAGATGAAAAGTTGTTATTATGGCATTATCAACAGTATTATGATGATAGTGATTCAGTTTAGACTAGTAGAAAAACAAATACATTTAATGTCCTAAATGAGACGAAGGAAGTATTTAGAAGAGAACAAATATACCTGAAAATAAAAAAAAAAAAACCACCATCAGGCAGTTCCAATAAAGTAAACATAAAAAGGACACCTGTTAACGCACCCCAATGTCTTTAAAGAAGGAAGAAATAAGAACACTGGTGTAGTAGAAACTGAGAGCCCAAACTGCACGGCTCAAGTTTGATTAACATGACAACAACCACACAGTACAGCGGGGCAATCCTGAAGAAAATAGAAAAGAATTTCAAGGAACTTGCGTGATGAAGTTATTTAGTAAAATACTACCTTAATTTGCAGTTGAAGGATGACAATGATAAACGGGAGCACGTCACGAGACCGTCACCCACGAGTCATACAGCTCACAAATCATACAGCCCACGAGTCATACAGCTCACAAGTCATACAGCCCACTAGTTACCAACCCACGAGTTCGACACTAAGTAAATAAAGCCCACGAGTTCGATATCAAGTAAAATAAGCCCACAAGTTATACAGCCCATGATTTCGAAACTACACACAAACGGCTCACGAGACCGACACTATGCAAACAAACCCCACGAGACGGAGACCGACACTAGGCAAAGAAGGCCCACGAGACCGACAGGATGAACGGCGCCACCTATAGACCAATTAATTGTATAGGGTGACCAGATAATGGCATAAGGAAGATATAATAGATGGAAAAAGAGAGTTGCTAGGGGATTACCCCGTCAATTGCCTACCTCGCCCCTGAACTGTTCAAGATTTTAATTGTGCTTGCGCGTTTGAGCGTTTGTGAAATAATGAAAAAAAAAATCAATAAAAGTGCATGAGATTTTCAACATTAATTTAGAAAATGCCAAACACCCTCTTTTCCCTTTCCGCGAAACATATACCGGTATACACCTGCTTAAAAAAATAAAATAAAATGATGTGGAAATTCAAATCAACCAACTAGAATAATACCCATGTGTGAAATAAGGTTTACAAGAAAATATTTTCACAAAATGGTCAATGTTGCAGTGCACTCTTGCTTTACATGATATGGAAGGGGAGTAGTCATCTGCAAAGGTGCTGATTTATTAAATCTATTAAAGTATCTTTAAGGATTCGGAAAAAGAAGATGCATCCATGAAAACAGCTATTTTATTTCATGAAAAATATACTATTTTGAGGAGAATAATTTTACAATAAAAGCCACAAATCGAGGGGAATCGCTACGATATAAAACGCGTTCATCCTTTAAAATATCATGTAACTGACTTAAATTCTCTTTTTACTCATATCTAAAAATGTTTGTTGGGTTTCGCTTTGAAAAAAAAGATGTTGGAATCATCGGCAAACAGACGAAGGATACAACGTAAGGTGAATTTCTGAAATCATTAATAAAGAATAAACAAATAGCAGGCCCAATCATCTTCTCATTACTTTTCTTTTCATATATTGGAAACGCTTGTTCCTCAACAGGGTGCTGTGGCAAACGCTCCAGTTGACAAAATTCTGGAGACTTTTATCAAGAGCCAGTTACACTGGACAAGCGACTGGCCAAACAGAACTATCGCCATTTGTAAAGTTACTCCACCAGGTAAGCATCATCTTGTTGAAATGAAGGAGAACGGTGACAAAAGACATGCAGAGTGGCATCTTCTCAATTGGTTAAAAGCTGCAAAGATAAGCAGTGGACACGTCAAGATCTTTATCAACAACTCCCCATGCGATGAACTTTTCCACCGTTGTTGTTATAAGCTGTTAAAGAATCTGCATCCACCGGAAAAGGGTGAAAAGCATGAAATAATCTTTGCAGCCCTCTATAACATCAAGAGAGACTCATGTAAGGGCAGGGGTTGTAACTGTCATACAAAATTTGAAAAAGACAATAACCCCTCTCCTTTCAATATAAAAGGGTTGCAGCTCTTGACAGATAGTGAGAGATTCAAGCTAAAATGCTTTGATGAATATGAGTGGAGAAACTTGATTTGCCTTTTGTCAGAGGAACCTAAATTTCGGGGCAAAGAAAATCCAGACACTGTTAAAAAGAGACTGCTCAAGTTGCGTTTCGAGCCTGAACCATATGGCAAGTTGCGCGATGAGGAAGATGGGTACCTGCGAAGTGATCTTGAGAGTGTGCTTGGGTAGCTAGAGTGAGCTACTTTTCTGTATTGCCTATACGACAGATTGCTGTCCATGTGGTAATGATATAACACGCGAAAATACGTAAGATTATCCCTGAATAAGGACGAGAAGGTAAACCAACAAGGCGATATTTCAGGAGATAATATAATATTCAAGAAGCTTTTTTTGCAGACTCAGTAAGCGAGATTTTCAGATTCCTAATCTAAAACAAAAGGTGAAAGCTGATGCCATACATGAGATCACAGTACTGAAATCTATACTAGAAAGGACTATCCTGTGATCTACAAACTACAGTCTTGAGCTAAATCGTAAGGAGCAAAGTTCTCTCGCTGGAAATCTCGGAAACTTTGTATACATAAGAAGTGCGCTCATACTTCAAAGACAAAGGGGATCTTCCAAGTTAAACTGAAAATAGGTGTATAATGTGCACAAGAAATTCAGAAACGCAGTAAATTGTCAAGTTCAGGAGCAGAGCATGAATATTACCACAATTATTTTCATTAATATCATGCAACATAAGAATTCAGTGGAAATTAATTTAGTAGATGTTGTTCTTGGTAACAATAATGACGCTCGGATATCGTGCGAGATTTACATAGTTCTTGCATGGACAACAGCAAATAACAACAAGTATTATATTATAACTATATTCTTGACACTATATGGATTCCGGAGTTTTTGAATTATGATCACTCTCGGATTGTGAAGAAAGGTCAAATACGATAATTTTGTGCCTTTTCTATCTTCAAAAATATCTTTATCATGATCATTTAGTTAAAATATATCAAAAATATTTAGGCTAGAATAGATTGTGTGTGTGTGTGTGTGTGTGTGTGTGTTTGCGTGTATTTATGTGTGATTTATCTTTACATGTAGATTAAAGTTACTTCAACAGACATACTTTTCCTTTCCACATGACATGTCCACAAATATAGCTGCAATATATACACGTTATATGTTATATAAAGTGATACATATACAAGTATGTTCTGTAAATTCAATTAGTATTTCATTATTTAAAGATGTACATGAATTTATTGAAAGAAGATTTGACATAGGAGTGTATATATAAAGATGTAATATTTATAGAAGCTATATACACATACATGCTGCTGGATTAAACTATTAGAAAGTTCATCGTCCTGAAAAGAAAAGAGTATTTACCTCCTTACTGTTTTCCTTTGGTTGTAATTGTAATTTTCCGTGCATGTGTCCATTTGATATTCACGACGATTGTCTGTGCATGGGATCAAGATTATGCTTGTACGCCTATTCACTATTGGTTGAATTTTATTTAACACAAGATGTGTCTTCTGATCCTTATATGTAGATTAATTATCGCTGCAGTGGTTTGATAGATGTATTTCTTTTTTCTTGCCTTTATCCAACTAGCAATACTTCTTTGAACCTTCAACCTGCACACATAGACAATGTTTTTTGAATTATTGCGATTGTGGAAAATGTTTACCAATGTAAATTTAATGTGGTCATTTTATGGCTAGAGTTAATTCTTTGTTTATGAGTATTACCTAACATATTTTTATTTCTTTTATTGGGGAGAGGGGTTTGTGAATCCCATGACCATTGTATGTTTTAAGCACTGGAAGAGAAAACGGGTATTGTATAAAGAAGATTAACCTATTTATAGCTCAACAAGTTCTTCTCTTGAGTATTCAATTAATTTTGATCTGCCATCATTTCCTATATTGGCAGAAGACAAATGACAATGGAATAGCAATACACTGTGAACGGCAAACAACTTAACAAGTCTATTTTGACTTCATACTATAGCATTTTTACTAAACTTGGTTGTAGGTAGAGGGAAAAGGATGGAAATTAAACATTTTGACTTGGTATCAACGTAAGAGTGTGGCGCTAATGTAGAGGTTTCACCTCATAATGTATTAGCAGCGATTCTTACCTCAAACTTACTTCTTTTTGGGGGTCTGTTTGTTCGTGAATTTTGGGAGGTGGAGTACATGGAAATTTCAAGAAAAAGACAGATTGATTTTATTCGTTTAATGTTAAGGTTTATATCTACAGGCTCGTCTGTGCTGCAAAGCTGCTATGGAATATTTAAACCATAATGCCAATCCCTCCTAAGGGTTGTGTTGCTACTGGGTTATCAATGTCGCATGTTTTCGTGCATGATTAATGGTTTACATTTGATTAATCGAATTTCTCCATTCCTTTGCAACTCGAAATCAGTGCAATATCCATATGCAATAGACGAAGCAGCGGAATAATTGTGCAATTTTAAATCCCGGTAGTCATATTTATAATCATTATCATTGGTATTGTAAGGAGTAAAAAAAAAAAATGTTGGGCCTATACTTCCAGCTCTTGATGACTTTATTGATAATTACTACCAAGGTTAAAAACATTGTGCATGTTAAATTTTGTTCCCTTTGTAAAATGATAGATCTTTCTATGTCACTCCAGATATTTCCAGATGAGTGAAACTTGCACAATTATTTCCAGACATAAGAAGTGGCACAATAAAAGTTTTGATAGCATTTCTATTAGCTTTTGTCGATTCCATCACATGCTTGTGTGTGTGTGTGTGTGTGTGTGTGTGTGTTTGATTGTAATTCTTTTCTTCGTACGTTTGTAATAATGCTGCGATCCGATTCATGCCTGCACATGATTTGTCAATTTCATCATGTGAATCTATTATTGCTATTTGAAGTAAGAAAACGCTTTTCATTGGCACATTGTCTGAATGTCTGACAAGCAGTTATTTCGTATTGAAGTTATACAGTTATAGATCTACAACAAATGAGAAACATGAAACATTATGAGATTACAGGTATAAATGTTTTTCGTTCTAAACACTATGGATTCACGTTTTCGAATCATGGTTACTCTCTGATTGAGGAGAATGGCCAAATACAATAATTCTTTGCTGGTCTACAGTAATAACGATATATCTTTTTTATGACTTACATAAATTGTATAAAAATATTCAAACATTTGTGAAATTGTATTTTACTTCATTACAGTTCGAAAAGATTGTTTAAGTGTGAGTGCTATCGTTTTCTTTTAATCTGTGCAAGTATACGTTTCTTCTCAAAATAATATCTTTTGTATTTCCACTTGCCAAACGTAACTACATTGTACACAACATACACGATATCTACCTAGATACATGTACACTTGTAGAAGTGTATGTACATTCAATTAGTCTTTTAGTATTCGAAGAGAGATCGACTATAGAAACATATTTTATTCGCAGGAATATAAGATACATTATTTAAAAAGAAATAGACATATATGCTGCTGGAATAACATTTCGTATAAAGTTCATCTTCTTAAAAAGAAAAGAGTGTATTTTATCCACTTCCCTTTTCGTTTCTGGGAATACAATTGTAATTGTATTTTTGCATGTGAATGTGTCAGTTTGATGTTCGAGAGAATCATCCGTTCTACGTGGGATCAAGATTACAGTTAACACAATACCTCATTATCCTTATTCACTATTGATCGCAAAAACGAACGCAAAATGTGAGTTGCTTTCTACCTTGTACATGTACGTTTAATATCTCTGCAGCTGCTTGATGTTTTTGTGCAATTATTGAATTGGCAATATTTCATCTAATCTTCAACCTGCCATTCACAAATACCTTTTGTATATTATTGTTATATGGAAATGTCGAAGAACGTCAATTTATATCTGCATTTATAGCTAGGGTTGATTCTTTGTAATATCACTTCTTTACATTGAGGCGCGGTGTGTCATGTATTTCGTGTGATTATGGCAATCATACAAATGGCAATGAAGAAGATTAACTCATTTATAGCTAAAAAGTTCTTCTCTTGACTAATTAAACAGCCATCATTTCCTGGTGCATTCATTATTGTCTTCTGGCAAATGAGAATAGAATAGTAATACAACGTGACATGTTTGTATAAATACGTGTATTTCATATAGCTATAGAGTTGATTCTGTGTATTTTGCTACATCGGAGCGAGTGTCTTCATGTATTTCGTGTATGCTTTATGCACTGATAGAGAAAACGGCTTGACAATATCATACAAAGACGCTTACTAATTCATGTACAGCTCAAAACGTTCTACTCTAGCTTTACTAATTTAATTTACCATCATTTCCTGGTTCATTCATTTGCGAGAAAACAATGGTAAAGGAATAACAATCCTGTGTCTTATATATTATGTATTATGTATTTATGGCTGGAATTGATTCCTTGCATATAAGTAATATATTTTTCATTCCATGGCGAGTGACCTTCACGTATTTAGTGTGTGCTGTACGCACTGTAGACAAAACGGCAATTGTGTAAAGTAGATTAATTCATTTATAGCTAAAAGATTCTCCACTTCACTCATTTGATATGCCATGATTTTCCAATTCATCTATTTGACGAAGATTTAAGGGAATGTAATATATATATATATTTCGGAGCAAGTGACCTTCCTGCATTTAGTGTGTGCTTTATGCACTCAAGTAGAGAAAATGACAATAATACAAATAGATTAACGTATTTATAGCTCAACAAACTCCTCTTGAACAATTTGGTCCGCCATCTTTTCCTATTCATCTATTTAGCAGAATACAAATGACAATCGTAGGCCTATAGCAATGAATTGAGAAATGCAAACAACTTTATAAGTCTATTTCTGACTCCTTACGACAGTATTCTTACTAAACGTGTTTGTATAGTTGTAGAGGCTTCACCTCATGTATTACCAGCCACTGGTACCTCAAACTTTCTTTTTGTTTTTGTTTGTTTGTTAGTTGCTTTTAGGAGGCAGAAAACATGGAAAATTTTAAGGAGAAAGATGAATTGTTTTTATTCGTTTGATGTTAGGGTGTACATTCATAGGCGCGTCTATGCTGCCATGGTGATTTGGAATATTATCACTTTGAATGTCAATCCCAATAGTTTACATCTGAGTAATTAATTACAAATCCATGCTGTACATTACTTGATGTATACCAACGAATGTCCCCGTTTTGTAGTCACGAGAAAAAAAAAATTAAGAGCTGGGCTTTTCTTAGCAATCTCTTTATGTCCCGTGTAAAATTCTTATTTTTGTTTCTTATCAAGCAGAATATACTTGATTATTTCTTTAGTGTCGTCATCATATTAACATGATGAGATATCTCGTCAAGTATATTATGGTGTTAGAATAAATATGTAATAGAAATTTGCTGAAATGAACATTTACTTCTTGAATAAAATCATAATAAATCATGTGTGATGTTATGACAAAATGTGTCAAAGGCGTTTACTTTGAGTTCCCTCTCTGTGAATATCTTTGATCAGTGAGAGATAGAGCCAGAGAGAGAGAGAGAGAGAGGGTAATTTTGTATTTTTTTCTCACATCTTTATTGTAACCTTATCATTAACGTGTGTGTGTGTGTGTGTGTGTGTGTGTGTGTGTGTGTGTGTGCATTTTGATATGGTTCGTTTATGACTTCCACTTAATGAGTGAATGAGTCGATCATTGAAAGATTGATCTACATGATTATCATGTCTTGAAAAAAAAAAAAGAAAACACAGCAGATGTGAGCTGTTTCGGCGAGAAACCCCCAAACCAATGGAAAAGAAAAAGCTAATGACAATGACAATAATTATGTTATACACATCAGCGAGCGACAAAACAAAATAGCAAACTAATAACTAATGGGCTTTTGATGAATCAAATGTATTCCTACATTTTTTAATCATATGACATTGCACGGAATCTTATCGGATAGGGAGAACGAAACAACAAAATTTAGGAGGCGACCATCATTTCAGGAACCTGAATTTTATCATTAAAAAAAAAAAAAATAATCAGATGACAAGGGTTACCCCCCCCCACAACAACACGCATGAACATTTGCATTCTCAGATCTAAAATGCAACGATTTGATCCCTTAGACGTATATTGTTATGATTTATGTTTGATGTAAACTAAATGGGTAAATTTTTGGGGACAAAATCACCAACAAACACAAATTAAATTTTACGGACAATTATTTGGAAATACTGCATCCGTCACAATCTCGTTTTTGATAATTATGACTACTATTTGTAACTAAATACTTCTTTTATACTTCTTTGATGGTTCTACAATGTGTTGTGATTAACATCGGTGCTCAGTCAATGAAACTTCGAGATTTGACTACAGGCAACTGTCTTTCCACGCTTTTATTACAAAGTTTCTTCCTCGACGTATTTTGATCGACGACTACTAACACCCGGCCAGCAGCTCCCCAGAATCGCGCCATCTACTGACGGGATATCAAAGAATTATAGGGCTCATATGGGTAAACAATTCGCCATAGAGACCTGTGTTTAAATTCAAAATTCAACAGTTCAAAGAATTCTCTAAAATAGTTGGGAAAAATAAGGTGTTTCATCTTCACTAACCTGGACAAGTGAGATATTCTTTCATCCATCAAATTCCCAAGGCGGGTTCTTCGGCTCAAACTCTGTCCCAGGGTCCGTATAGCCAAACTACGAGTTCTTGAAACATAGTCCTTCAAATCCCATCAGAAAAGCTTTCATCTTCCAACCAAAGTGCAGTTTGTAGAGGAATTCATACTCAATATCTGCAGCTATTCATTTTTTTTTTTTTTTTTTTTGCCAAACTGCATTATTGGTTTATAATCATTTTTTTTCTTCATTTATTTTGCTATCCTTTGGTACGAAGTTGTGAAGGGGTCTGGGACATTCCATTTTATTTACAGGTGTGAGCCCTATAAAATACGGCTAAAATAGTCGCGTGCTGGAATGGACATGTCCTGTACAACTCATTGACTGCAAAGTTCCCGACTTCTCTGATAAATTCCTCGGGAGCTAGATTATGGTATAGCGCCATCTTTAGACAATTCAGTAGAAACTTCAATCATTCTGAATGCTGAATGATTATTAAGCAGATGGATGTTGACACTCGGAACATGGCACATCTGAGTAACATTGCGAATAGTGGGAAAGAAGAAAGAAAACGAAACCAAAACGAATCTCCCGTTGATTATCCATAATGAATTTAATGTCTTCAAGCTCTAGAAGTATGATAACAGTCACAGAGCAGGAGCGATTCCACGAATTCCGTAAAGGGGAGGCGCCTTTACAAAATTAAAGAGGGGGGGGGGGCGTGTATGCGCCCCTTCCCATTTTTCTTTTAATTTCTTTTGTTTCAACAAAACATAAAGAGGGGGTGCGCGCCCGGCGTCTCCCCCGTCTCCCCTCTCCCGATCCATCACTGACAGTACATCAATACATTGTTACGTGTTAGAGCCGGGCCTATGCCAACTATGCAACGTTAGGTGTGCAAGCTGCTATGTAGAGGTCACTTTATTACTTCCAGGTTCATTACAATTTTTTATGGGAATTTTCGAATACACCCCAAGTCGAGCCAGCTTTCCATTGCTTGTATCTACATGCCACCACCTGGTCTGTATAGAAACCCAACTCTCAAGTATATGCTGCATGGAATCTCACAAACCCAGTTCCACAGCGAAATTCTAAAAGTTAGAGCACTACACCAGCTAACAAAGAAAGAAAGAAAGAAAGAAAGAAACAAACTAACTAACTAACAAACAAACGCAAGGCTACCAGACAAGTTGTTAAAAAAACTGATCACTAAACTCTAAATTTATGCTCAATAGACATGACAGAAATAACAAAATGATATCACCCCATTTGAAATCGGGTGTGAGGGCGTGAGAGACGGTCGGAGAATTAGCAAATAATAATTGTCACGCGAAATTGACTAATTTGCAAATTGTTGTCAAAATGATTATGCCAGGTATGGATTGTCACGCATACGGCACAAAAGATCCATGTGTGTGTGTGTGTGTGTGTGTGTGTGTGTGTGTGTGTGTGTCTACAGTAAAATGACAGTCTTCTTGACAAGGACGTCATGCTTGACTCGAATGAGAAAGATATAATTGGTCTCATTCATAATGGTTTTATGTTTGCTACTTGGTTTAATTACAAAAAAACAACAACAAATAAACAAACCTGTACCTCTTCTCTTGGTCACGTGGGCATACATGATTATTTACATAGTCAGGCATTATCAGCCAGGCACAACAAACAAAATGCAGCGTTGTGTTAAAAAGTAAGAAATAATGAACTCCTTATTCAGGAAGCCAGAATTTATGAATTTTACATTGATCATTGTATCCTCGTCTTTTTGCGGAGGCTGTACATATTTACAGCCTGAAAAAAAAATGTGCCAGTGAAGGTCGTTATAGGTATGTTATTTGGTCTAAACTGTGCTTTCATGGGAAGTTTAAAAGTAGTTTAGAACCAACGTTTGTATTATAAAGTATCCTGAAACCCACAAAGTCAGTTCCCGTGCGAAATTCTTGAGAATAAATCCATAATTTGTAAGAAGGATTTGGCTTCCATTTCCATCGCTATTAATTTCTTTACTCATCCAATGCATTCACAACAGACAAAAAAGTAACATTGTCAATTCCACATTGTAAGAAATGGAGGGGGTAAGGTGGCAGGGTGGAGGATCTTTAGCAGAGGATATTAATGCATATGCAACATTGAGTCAAGATAAGACTGCAAGTTTAGGAGATGAACGGCATTGAGGCATAAAAGAAGCGCACAGCTTATTTCATCCTTTCATAAAATGGTTTTGGTCCAGTACCTATAAAAGGAATGGTTGTATTAGAGTGGTCGTAGAGTTTGAGAAATATATAGCACTAGGGTGAAGTACTTTGCAAGTAATGTTAAATGACAGTCAGTTGTGCTCAATATTCTTTCGCAAAATATATTGTACAGTATGTATGTGCGTGAAAAGGGGCGGAGTGTTGATTGCAGAACCGTCTCAGAAGTATGATGCCATAACGCATCTGACATGTACAGGCATTGCTCTCGGTCGCTGTTTGTGACGACGAACCACATTGTTGTTTCTCCCTTAAGATTCGTGCGCGTGTGGGCATGGGCATGTGTGTCATTGCAAAAAGTGCAAAATGACAAAGAAGAAGAAAGAAAACAAAACCAAACCTATAAAAGAATCTCCCGTTGAGTGTTCCATATGCAATTAATGTCTTCAAAGTTCCAGAAGAGCCGGGCCTATATCAACCATACAACGCTAGGCGCGCAAGTTGCTGAGAAAGAGGTCACTTTATAACTTCCAGGTTTATCACAATTCGTAACAGGGATTTCCGAATTCTATCCAAGTCGAGCCAACCTTTTCATTATTTGCTTGTATCCTAACGTCACCAACTGGTCTTTAAACTAGAAGTTAGAAACCCAACTTTTTGTTAGATAACTCAAGTATGCTGCATGGAATCCAAAAAATCCAGTTTCACAGCGAAATTCTAAAAGTTAGAACACTAGACCATAACCCAAACGGTGCAAGGAAGAAATGTCAGAGGTAAGAATGTCAGAGGTAAAATTGTCAGAGGTAAAAATGTCAGAGGTAATGTTCTTGTTCTAAAAACGGTGCTAAGCATCACAAAAAAACCCTTCAATTTGCAGCATCAAAACAGCAATGAAACAGGACAATTTTATAATTTAGTGCATATTTACACACACACACACACACACACACACACACACCCACACACCAAAACATCGCCAATGGACTTCTTTTGCACGTTGAAACATTCAATGTTGTAGCCTTAGATAAAAGGCATATGGTTGTAACCAACCTTTCATCACCCGTCAAGTTTGCTAAATGCAGAAGGCTCGTTACTAGAAACAACATCTTAACAGCAATTAAAGGGATTGTACAGTTTTGGTTGAGACCTAATTCCAGGTTTCTAACATTTTTTGGTGAGATAATGAGAAATCTCTTATGAAATATGAAAGAGCATGTAATTCTGTGAGGAATTCAACGTTTATTTGATAAAAATTGGTTTTGAAATGGTTGAGATATCCAAAAAAGAGCGATTCTAATTTTAGTGTGGGACCCACACTTTATTACGATCGCTTTGTTTTTGGATGTTCCATTCATTCCAAACCCGATTTTCATCAAATGAACTTTGAATTCCTCTTAAAATGGTATGCTCTGTACTATATCATAAGTGTTTTCTTGGTATCTCGCAAAAAGTTAAAAGCCCAATTCTCATCTCAACCAATACTGTACTATCCCTTTTAAAGTACATCCTCGAGACGCAACTGGACGAGGCGTAGATCTAGAGGTGGGGAGGGGTTTGGCAGCAATTGCCTTTAAAGAAAAGGTTTGGGGCTGAAATGTCTTTTTAAATATTCACCACTGACTTCAAAAATAATGATAATAGTGACGATTTTTGGGTAAAGCCTCCTAAAAGGAATATGCAATAATTTGGATCTGATAATTCAATAAATACAGTTCGCTCTGGCTAGGTTGTTTTTTATATACCTCTTCACATTTTTACCTCTGACATAATCTGTCATTACTTCTGACATTTTATCTCTGATACTTTTATCTCTGACATTCTTACTTCTGACATTTTTACCTCTGGTATTTTTACCTCTGACTATTTTACCTCTGATATTCTTGCCTCTGACATTTTTACTTCTGACATTTTTAATTTAAACATTATTTCCTCTTACTTTTTACCTCTTGCATTTCAACCTCTAACATTTTTACTTTTGACATTTTTTAGTTCTGACATTTTTACCTCTGACATTTCTACTTCTGACATTTGTGCCTCTGACATTTTCACCTCTGACATTATTAAACCAAACCAGACAAACTCATGGCAACCAGACAGGTTGTCAGATGATCACTAAACTCTAAGATATGTTCAATAGACATGACAGAAATAACAAAATGATATCATCCTATTTGAAATCGGGTGTGAGGGCGTGAGAGAAGGAGTGTTAGCAAATAATCATTGTCACGCGATGTTGACTTATTTGCAAATTGTGCCAAATAATTATGCCAAGTATGGATTGTCACGCGTACAGCATAGAAGATCCATTATGTCTGTGTGTGTGTATGTGTGTGTGTGTGTGTGTGTGTGTGTGTGTGTGTGTGTGTGTGTCTACAGTCAAATGACAGTCTCCTTGACAAGGACGTCATGCTTGATTCGAATGAGAAAGATATAATTGGTCTCATTAATAGTTTCTGTTGCTACTTGGCCTGAACAACAAATCCTGTAGTTCTTCTCTTGGTCACGTGGGCCTACATGATTATTTGCATAGTCAAGCATCATCAGCCAGGCACAACAAACAAAATGCAGCGTGATGTTAAAAAGTAAGAAATGATGAATTCCTTAATCAGGAAGTCAGAATGTCTGAATTTCACATTGATCGTTGTATCCTTGTATTTTTGAGGAGGCGGTTAACATATTTACAGCCTGAAAAAAAAAAAATTGCCAGTGTAGGTCGTTATAGGTATGTTAATAGTCTACTTGGATTAAGGATCAGAAGTTTATAATAGTTGAGAACCGAAATTTAAAGTAAGAAGTATCCTGTAACCCACAAAGTTGGTTCCCGAGGGAAATTCTTGAGAGTCATAGACGATAATTTGTAAAAACAAACTGGCTTCCATTTTCGTCACTTAGCGATTTCTTAACTCGTCCAGTGTATTCACAACAGACAAAAAAAGTAACATGGTCAATTTCACACTATCTGAAATCGGTGGGGGGGGGGGGGTGGGGGGCAAGGTGGAGGATCTTTAGCTTTTGATATTGATGAATATGCAACTTTGTATCAAAATGAAAATGTTCGTGAAAGGGATCATCAACAATGAGGCATATAAAGGCACATGAAATATGCTTATCCTTTTATGAATTTTGACCCAATACTTTCTTAAACATTTCTTTTCTAAAGAAACGGTTGTATGCAGTGAATTCAGAGTCAGATAAATATCTATCAATAGCGTGAAATATGTTGCAATGTTTGATGAATGAGAGTTAATTCATGCTCCCACAGTATTCTTTCGCAAAAAAATGTATATGACTGTGTGATGTAAAAGGTCGCATAGCAAAACCCTCTCAAAACCATGATCCCATAATGCATCTGACATGGTATACAGGCATCTTTTCATCGCTCTCGTTTGCTATTTGTAATAATCTAATTGTTATTTCCCACAAAAAAAAGGAAAGGCATATGTTTGGTTGAGATGGGGCTTCGGGACCCCATCTCATAAAAAGTTGCTGTGATGGTAACTCTTGCTGGAATGGCAATTGTCATGGTAACGACAAGAACCCAGCTTCCTTATTGACTATTTGCTAGTTGCTATTCCAGAAAGAATTGCTGTCCTCACATGTTTTTTTTTTTTTTTTTTTTTTTTTTTTTTTGAAATGGGGCACAGGTTTCCAACTTTTCTTTCGTGAGATGATTAGAAAACACATGGAACATAAAAGAGCATATTCAAGGTATTCAAAGTTTATTTGGTGAAAATCGCTTTTTGAAATGGTTGAGATCAAGAAGCAAAGAGGATATCTCCATTTCAAAACCGATTTTCATCAGATAACTTTTATATACCTTTCTACAATGTTATTCTCTTTAATACTTCATAACTACTTTCTATTATCTGGCAAAAAGGTTAAAATCTGAATCTCCCATCTCAACCAAAACTATATGATCTCTTTTGTTAAGATTTTCGTGTATCTGTGTCTTCAACTTGGGCACGTGTGTATGAGTGTGCGTGCGTGTGGGCGTGCGTATTTTCTGTCTGTTGCTACAATGATGCGAACTTCATGCGTGAGTTGAAAGAGGAAGATACTCTATTTATTCATTCAACCGTTTGATATCATAATTTGCTGCTCTAGCTTGCGTAGGGCCTACTATCATTTGCACAGTCAAGTATTATCAGTCACGCACAACACATAATATTATGCAGGGAATACTGAATTCCCTAATGAGGAGCCAGAATTTCTTAATTTTACATTAATCATTGTAATTATAACACTTTTAGTGTAATTCGAGTATGCTGGAATACCACAAAACCGGCCTCACGGGGAAAAGAATTGGAGTTAAAGGAGTTAAAGAGTTAAGAACATTCACCAGTAAGATTGAGATTGAGATTGAGATTGAGATTGAGATTGAGATTGAGATTGAGATTGAGATTGAGATTGAGATTGAGATTGAAGATTGAGATTGAGATTGAGATTGAGATTGAGATTGAGATTGAGATTGAAGATTGAGATTGAGATTGAGATTGAGATTGAGATTGAAGATTGAGATTGAAGTTGCATGAAAAACATATTCATAATTATATAGACCTTAGGTTATTTCACATTATTAAATAAAGAAAGTCGATTATAATAATGAATGATAACCAGGAACAATCTGTTTCCACATACATTATCCGTGTGTTCACTTTCGATGTTGGCGACATCTTGCACAGAAGAATCACGATTTTGTAATATGTTTTTTGACAATACTATTTTACCATGACATAATGCGATTACAATCATCTGATCATGCATGTTGTGCCTTGAATCCGCATAGAAACACATAATACTTCAAAATTGTAACAGACTGTGCGGTTTACTGTACAAAAATATACCTCTTTTTTTCTTTTCCCCAATCTAAAATATCACCCCACTTGAACTCGCCGGGTCGGGGGGGGGGGGGGGTGGGGTTGACAAACAAGGGATGGGCAAATGATGAGAAAATTGTTGTTGAAATCGTTGCCCAAATATGCCAAATAAGGGGTTAAAGCAGAGTTAACAGTGTGTGTATGATGTGTGTGGTGTATGTGTGTGTGTGTGTCTGTCTGTCTGTCTGTCTTAACTTTATCCTTGACTTGAATGAGAAAGCTATGATTAGTGGCATTCATAAAATCGTTTCATGTTTGCTACTTGGTTTGATCAACAGCCCGTCTGGCATTTATTTTGCTGTATTTCCTCTTTTCATCGAACGTAGTCCTATTTGTTCAGTAATGCATAATCAGCCACGCACGACAAACAAAATGTAGCGTTGTGTTACAAAGTAAGAAATAATGAACTCCCTAATCAGCAAGCCAGAATGTCTGAATATAGCATTGATCATTTAAACTTGTTTTTGTTTTCTTTTCTTTGCTCTTTTGTTTCTTTTTTTTTTGCGGAGGAGGTTATTGATCCATGAGATAGACAAGCCATCAAAAATGTGCAAATTTAGTAGAAAAAATTAGTATATAGATGAATGACAATGACAATGAATGTCTACCTATGCTCATGGATTCATACATGAAGAACCCATGATACTTTACGAAGTATTCAATTTCCGTTGCCTCAACAACATACCTCGTCTTCAAAGAAAAAAAAAAAACGTTTTCTACAATCGAACGGGGGTGGTGGGACTACGCTTTATGGCCTTCCCGAGAAATGCATGCAGCTAAGGTTTCAATTAAATTCTAAAGGCCATCTATCGTTCTTTACTAAATGAAAGACAACTTGTAAACACGCTAGAAATGTTTCTAAAAGACATTCATAACACACACACACACACACACACAAGCTTGCACTTGGGCTATGGATTTTCATAATACCTATTTTCTCACCATCTTAAGTTTGCTATCATAATGGGCATTGACTTTGTACACAAGCATGTTGCCGACAGGAAACGGTTTTTTTTTTCTATAAAGCCAAGCACGAAAGCCCGTGTTGATGATTTTGTTCATTATTATTATTATTATTATCATTATTATCATCATTATTATTGTTATTATTATTATTATTATTATTGTTATCATGATTATTATTATTATTATTATTATTATTATTATTATTATTAATTTCTTCATTATTATTATTAGCTTTGTAGCCCTCGTTGAGTTCGAAATGAACATGTAGAATTTATCTCTTTCTCGTGTCACCACTCTGGACTGGAATCTTTGCTGTTTGACTGTCTGAATTTTAAACTTTGGACTACTTCAAGATCTACTTTGGATACCCCAACGCTCTAATGGACAACTTCGGTGTGCTTCGCGTGGCGGTCCTCTGTAAATGTGCGTTGCAACGCGGCTCGCGCTTCATTGTGCCCTTAGGCCTACACGTTTTTCCTCGTTTACTTGTGTGGGGTGAGTAACAATGCCAATGGATTGCTACAGTTCACAGCACCGTTACAAGCCTACAATATCAACTTCATGGACTGACTGGAATATATCTGAAATAGCAGACTTCTCCCATGGCATTAGGATGCAGTTAGAGTGAGTTTCTTTGACTTTGACTTTCAAATTTCAATCTTTTTTGCCCTGAACTTGAACTTTGAAGCGTCAGTATGCCTAACAATCGATCAAATTCAAGCAAGCCTGGCCCTGGGTCCGGCAGGCTCAGGCAGTCAGTGGATAGTGCCGATGCTGAGCATGATTCTGTTCCCCCCGAATTCACCCTGTTAGATCTACACAATAACATTTCTGATTTGTCAGACAGAATTTGTGGCAAACTTGACAAACTATCTGACGAAGTTCGCTCCATGGGGAAAAAAATTGAGGATTTGGAGATCACTGTTGAATTCAATTCCCAGAAAATCGGCAAAATTGAAACGGAAGATCTACCCAGAGTGGAGAAGCGCACTAAAGACCTGGTATCAGAGCTGGAGAAAAAGATTACCCTCATGGAAATCTACAATCGTAAAAACAACCTCTTGTTTTATGGCGTCAAGGAGAGCCAGAATGAGGAGATCTACGATGTCCTGCGTCAAACCTTCATCACACTCGGTCTCGATGAAAGACGAGCAGCGGAAATTTCCATAGTAAATGCCCACAGATTACCACGTCGCAACAGATCAAATGATGCATCCCGAGGGTCATCTCAGCCCACGGGGTCCCAATCAGCTCCCAGCCCCATCATTGCCAAATTTCTCACCATTCCTGACCGAGATGCAGTGCTTAATGCTTTCGAGCAGTTACAGCGACAGCGTGGAAGAGCCTCGACCACTCAATCTGGGCCACCCCAGTACCCCAGGATCTCGGTAAGGACAGATCTACCTCCTGCCCTTAAAATGCGTCGCAGTATTCTCGCAACAGAAGCTACAAGCTTCGCAGGGATAGAGGTGTCTCCACCAAGATTGTCCTTCAGGAGGATAAAGTTGTTCTTAAATGGAAAGAGAAAGGCTCTACTAGATGGAATACCCATGAGAATTAAACTGCCTCTAAAGACGTAACCCTGCTGCATTTTCTCATGGTGTATCATTTGGTGCCAAGCTTGTTTGTTTTTTAAATTAGTCCTTCACTATTTCAGGTAAGGTTCTACACCTGACACATTTGAATATTCTTTAAGATTTCTCTACCTTGTCAAAAAATAAAAGATAATGTATTTAGTGTCAAGTTTTCAATGACATGTTCTTTCTTTGTTATCCTGACACTAAATAACAACACTATGTATCCTGGGTGTTTATAGCCAGCCCAGGCGAAGTGGTGGCTGGAGATATTTTTTTACATTTAACCTTGAATGCTTGTGTCAGATTTTGACATGTCTGAGTTTTTTTACTACCACACTGCTGTGTGACTTTTTGTACATGTGCATATGTGTCCTTCCGGTTTTAGTGTTTTGTGTGTATAATTCCCATGGCAACACCCACTATAATCTCTATTCAAATACAAGTGTATCTGGTATTTTGTCAAATGACTTACTGTTATTGAACACTGTAGTTATTACCAATGTCTATGGATAAATTGAATGCAATCTCTTATTGCAATCTATGCAATTGTTATGTTGATCCGCTGGTATGGAATGAATCTTACTCCTCTTGTATCTTATGTTCTGCTAATATATTACCTTTCAATCATCTTGATGAACTAAATTTTCAATCTGTGTTAAATGATATGCATGGAAATAGTGCCAGCCAGAATAGATTGGACGGCCTACAATTTGACGTACTCTCAGCTGGTGATACCCTACTACAAAATCAGGGTCTTGATCCCGATGCAAATTTTTTTCAAAATTGCTATGATTTACAATCCAAGTATTATGATATTGATGATTTTGTTGGTCAATTTAAGGATGCTAATACTAGTCAAGCTTTTTTCTCTTCAATACATTTCAATTCTAGAAGTGTTCAGAAGAATTTTGATCAAATTTTAAACTTCATAAACTTGCTCAAACTTGACTTTGATGTTATTGGTTTATCTGAAACCTGGCTCAAAGATGCCGATAAACTACCTAATATACCAGGTTACAACTCTGTGTGTTATAATAGACGCGGGAAATTAGGTGGCGGAGTTGGTTTGTACATAAAGGACTCTTACTCCTATTTTGAGAGACCTGATCTGGTTAGTGATGATGGTATGTGTGAATCGATTTTTATTGAGATTTGTCAATCAGTAGGAAAAAATATAGTGATAGGCACTATGTATAAGCCCCCAGGTATAAATACGCATAACTTTAATGCTACTTTTGATTCAAAGATCTCACCGCTACTGAAAGAAAACAAATTAGTTTATATTATGGGTGATTTTAATATTGATTTATTAAAATATAGCACGGATAATGATGTAACTGATTTTTGTTAACGCACTTTTTAGTAACTATTGTCTCCCTCTTATAACGAGGCCTACACGCATTACCAATGCCACTACTACTCTGTTGGACAATATCATTACCAATCAGTTCAATAAGCCTATTCAAAGTGGACTGTTGTATTGTGATATTACTGATCATTTACCTGTCTTCCAGCTAACTGATCTAAATCAAATAAAAAGTGACAGACCAAGAAGTGATATTTTTGTGAGAACTGTAAACAAAGACAGTATTGACGCTTTCAGGACTGAACTTGGTTCACACTGTTGGGATAATCTGTATACTATGGAAAATGTTAATGAAGCTTATGATTATTTTGAGTCTGTTCTGTCAGGGTTATATAATAAACACTTTCCCCTAAAGAAAAAAAGTCGGTGTGCAAGAAAGCTTAATCTCTGGATGACTGACAGTATTTTACGTTCTATCAAATATAAAAATTTGTTATATAAGAAATATATGCGTAAACCAAGCAACTTTAATGAATTAAAGTATAAACGTTTTAGGAATACTCTGAATGCTACAATAAGAAATGTGAAGAAACAATATTTTGAAAGGAAATTTGTTGCATATAGAAGTAATATTAAAGCAACTTGGAATCTTATAAATACACTTTTGAATAGAGGTGGTAAATGTGTTACTGATATGCAAATGAAATGTAATGGTGAATTAACTACTGACTCTCACAAAATTGCAAATGCTTTTAATTCATATTTTACTCAGGTTGGTCCAAATCTTGAAAAGTTGATACCACAAAATAATTCTAACTTTATGAGTTATCTAGTGAACCCTTGTTTGAATACCATTTATTTTCATGCAACATTTGAAGCAGAAATATGTAGCATTGTCAACTCTTTTCGGAATAATACTGCCTCTGGAATTGATGATTTCAGTCCTCGTATAATCAAACATACAATAAAAGAAATCAGCAAACCGTTATGTCATATATTCAATTTATCTTTATCATCAGGGGTCTTTCCAGATAAATTGAAAATTGCTCGTGTAACCCCTGTGTTTAAAAATGGTGACAAATGTGAATTGTCAAATTACAGACTAATTTCAGTGCTTCCTTGTTTTTCGAAAATTTTGGAAAGGATTGTCTACAACCATGCTGTTAAGTTTCTTGATCAAAATAATATTGTGGGTAGTTATCAGTACGGCTTTCGCAGCAACTATTCAACTTCCATGGCCCTAACTGACATTGCGAATAAGATTGTTGATACGTTTGAGGAAAATTCCTTTCTTATTGGTGTTTTTGTTGACTTGTCAAAGGCCTTTGACACAATTAATCATAATATTATGTTAGCTAAACTTAAGCACTATGGTTTTAGAGGTGTAGCATACAATTGGTTTAAAAGCTACCTCTCCAATCGATACCAATGTACAAAATATAACAGTTGTATATCAGACTTAAAAAAAATATTATGTGGAGTTCCACAAGGGTCTTTATTAGGACCACTGTTGTTTATATTATACATAAATGACATTGGAAATGTTTCTAATTCCGATACCTCATCGTACATATTATATGCTGATGACACTAATATACTGTTCAGTGGTAAGGATCTTCCTTCTTTGCAAGATCAAGTAAATAGTAGCCTTTCAAAATTGTGTACATGGTTTCAGGCAAATCGATTATCTGTTAACCCCCGCAAATGTAACTTTATTGTTTTTAGTAATCGTAACAAATCATACGACACTGATTTTGTTAAAGTGGAATTGAATGATGTTCAAATTCCCAGGGTAGAGAAAACTAAATTTCTTGGTGTTATTTTAGATTCCAAATTAACATGGAAGCCTCATATACAAGAGACAGAGAAAAAAATATCAAAGAGCATTGGTATTATATCCAGACTAAGCTACATGTTACCTACTGATGTATTACGGATGTTATACTCCACTCTTGTTTTGCCCTGTTTGTCTTATTGCAACATGGTGTGGGGAAGTACTTTTCAGTCCAGTCTAAAGAAATTGACTTCAAAGCAAAATAAAATAGTAAGAGTTATACATGGAGCGAACCCGAAATCTAAAGCAGGCCCGTTATACTCAAAACTAAAATTGCTTACTTTGAAAAATATCACCACCTATCAGCAATGTATTTTTGTATATCAGTGTGTCAACAAACTTATGCCTGACCATTTTGTTCAATTGTTTGATATCAATCAGAATGTGCATAATTACAATACACGCTCCTCGTCATTAATGCATTTGCCCAGACCCAGAACCATGTCTTACCAACATAATATTCGTTTTGTGGGCCCCAAGAAATGGAACAATTTATCTAAAGACATAAGAAATGCACCATCTCAAAATTGTTTTAAGATAAGACTCAAGAGAAAGTTGTATTCATCCATATAAGGTAGTTTATAGTGAGGGCTGCTAAATTTCTCTTGATTATACTAAAATGAAATACATGTACATGTACAGTATGTACAATGTTGCCTTGTTTGCTATAGTATTACAAGTGTGTGTTTTAGGTTCTCTTTACCTCTCCTTAATGTATTTTTTTTCTTCTCTTTTCTTTTCTTTCTTTTTTTTCCTTCTTCCTATCTGTTTTCCCTCCTGCATCCCTAGCTTTAGTCTCTTGTGTATCTGTACTTCGTCTTGTAAATATGTGTATTTTAAACAAAAATGTCTTTTTAGCTATGTTTCAATCAGATTCAACTACATTTTCAAATGTTAAAGGTGCACTCACTTCAAGCTGTGCTTACTGAGTTGTCACCTCCAGTTTGTCATTACTGAATTGTTACTGCTGTTACACGAATTGATCTGGAAATAAATGTTCTATTGAATTGAAATTGAAAATTGTTATTATCATTTTGTTTTTACGGCGCCCATTGTAGAATTGAGAGGGTTCTCTGCCGACTTCCCTGGGAAATGCCTTTTGACAGATTTCCGCGCATGCGTACATGGTCTAAGAATATTGCGTATTCTTTTGCGTATTCTTTTGCACGCCGAACTAGGCAGGCGCGTTTCCAAAGAGGGAGGGCGGTACTTTGCCTGTGTGGCTTTTCATCCAGGAATAATCGTTTGATCAGGTTTCCTTTACTTATATATATATATACATATATATATGCACCACAAAGCAAACAAAAAGTCACCAGACATGGATTTTTAGTTAAGGGCAGATTCTGAAAGAACAGCCGCTAAGCTTTAAAATGATGTATAACCCAATTCAAATGGATTCTCCTAACCTATATGAATGCTGAAAGCACGCACTCTGGAAAGTGTGAACTGAGAAAAAGAGGCTCTGAAGTACAGGGTCCATTCAAGTGTTTAATCTTTACTAAAGCCGTGCTACCTGTGCCATGAATGGGACAAAAACATCATGTTAACCACTGTAGCACCAACAATTAAGGGATTATCAGATTAAGCTGAAATTTTGCATGGTCTATAACCATATTCTGACCATGATAAATGTCAACTTTCAGAGCAGTAGCATTATCTTTTCAAAAGTTATTAGAGTTGAAAATGAAGAGGGTGCAAAGGATTTTCAAGAAATGAAAGGGGCCTCTAAGAAAAAACCTGATCACAATACTCTACCAAAAAGGGAGTTGTAGAAAAACTGCTCAAAACCAACTTTCCCATTTAATTTATGATCCCAAACTCAGGAATAATGTAGAAGAGGAGAAGCTCTCTCAGAAAATCTGAAAAACTAAAAAAAGACTCGGTTCACCCATTTCACCTTTATTGAGTGCTCACGTAAAATCAAGAGATGCGCCTTTTTGTTTGTTTTGTGATGCATGGTCACATACACACACACACACACACACACGCACACAAACACACACACACACACACACACACACACTATATATATATATCAGCCAGCTGTTGAAGGGGGTTTTGTTTTTGTTTTTGCGTTTTCTTTCGAGAGTTTCTGCACAGCAGGCCAACCATATAGGCCTATTTAGCAATCCTACCAGACAGGTCCAGCTTTGAGGCCCCTTCGGCCCATAACTTCTACTTTGTGGACCTGTTTTGAGGTACCCGACTGCCACCACAATGTGGAGCAACTCTTTATTGGTCCCTGTATCACTACACGATTAGCTCTTCTTGATCAGGATCTAGCGGTAATAGACTCACACTTGAACAGACATTGTCCTCCTACATTGTTGTTTTAAAATACGTGGCTTTATATTTGACTTTCCCACGAATTTTTTTAGTTTTATACCCTCATGGATGGACGAGCAGGTAGGCCTGCCCGGCGTGCGATCGAAGCCGATCTGGGGTCGCATACTGTGCGACCTGATTGGGAGTTTGCGCGACGGAGCCCGGAGTTCAGAACATTTTTTGAAAGTGTCCAAACCTTGCGTGCGATCTCAAGCGACCTCACCTTTGCGGCCACGATCTACTGCAATCAGGTGCGATCGTCCGGCGCCCACTGTGCGACCTTACCACAGATCGCAGGAGATCGCCCCAGTTCGCGCGAGGTCGTAGCAGATCGCACAGTGTGCATTGGGCTTTACTCTCTCTTCTTTTTTTTTTTTATGTCAGTTAATTAGCTCATGCAGTAAATTTGTGTTCATTGTGTCGCATAATTTGTGTCCATTGCAGAACACTTTCAGGACCACGATACAATAACGTATCTGACGTTGTAAACAAGCAAGTATGCTTAGTTCTTTTAACCATGAACTTCACTGTTTCCCCCTAACTAGTCGCGTGGGTGCGTAATTACTGTCTGTTTGTCTGCAACGAAGGTACGAACTTCATGCACGAGTTAAAAGAGCAAGTATTAGTACTTGAGTTTATTCATTCACTGTTTGACATAAGCACGACACCTCCTTCCTTTAGTTCTTTTCTTGTAGACCCTACATAATATTTACACAGTCAGACATTATTAGTCATGCTCAAACTACATTATGCAGTGTTGTAAAGTTTGAAACAATGACGTGCCTTAAAAAAAAAAAAAAAAAAAAAAAAAAAAAAAAAAACGGGGAACAAATATTTCTGAATATCACATAGATCATTGCACTTTTATCTGTCTTTTTGCGGAGATTGGTTAACAATTCATGACAGCAAAAAAATAAATAAAAACCTGGCAGAAATGTGAAAAATGTATCATTATAGTCAATAAGATATTGAACAATGCGAATGCAAGAAGTATACTTAATTGAGTTTAAAACCGTAATTTTTGTACGAATTCCCTGCTGGAGAAAGCAGTGTCCGTGCCATGTGTTCACAATGTGTTCACATAGTCAACTATGTGGAAACGCTCGAATTGAACAGTGTGAAGGTGATTTCACACTGTTTTGTGGTTTTCACAGAGAAGTCACTGTCACAGTAATGTTCTGTTTCACAATGTGAATTGATGATTCACAGTGTGTTTACAATGTGTTCACATTGTGTTTTACACCGTTTCAGCAAGCAGGGTTGTGTACGCTGGAATCTCACTAATCATCTTCGAATTGAATGAGCAAATACTTGCTTTATTCATTTCACATACTTAGATTAGTACATTTACATATCAGTGGTGTAGATGATATCTGTACGTACAGTAGGTTGCCTATACATAGAAGACCATAATGGTGCATGAATGATTGTAAGACGAACTATTGTTCCTATAGCTCACTGGTGATCTGAATAAGGAAGATTCTAGATTTAAATCAGTTCGACCAGGCCTTCGTACGCTTGCCTCAGATTTAAATGCCTGTATCCCCTCTCCCATCATAGTTGAAGAACACACAAAAATCATCAAACCATTACACAAATCGCCTCCCATAAACATTACGACGAGCAGGCCGTATATGCTAAACCTGGTGTGGGAAAAGCACATATACCGTACGCGCACCGTTAACGCCTGAAGGCACCTGTTTGAGAAGCCAGTTTCTACTGTAACAGACAAAACTGTTAATTTCCTCTCCCGTTAACCTTGATTATCCTGACAGTTTGTTCCAACTCTCGTATTCATGACTCATGGAAACTATCACAAAGAAAAGCTCGACAAACAGAGCAATCCTAGAATTTTGACGTATACTGTTGATGAAAGAAATTGACTTTTCCCATAATGATATCTCTAGTGACGGTACTATTATAATTATGTGAAAGTACATCACAAAACGAACAAAAAGTCGCACGCACTGATTTTCTGTGAGGACTGAAAATAGATGAAATGGGTCAACCTAGCCAATCTTGACTTTTTCATATTTTCTGCAAGAACAAATCTTCTCCTACACTATGCTAGAATTTTGGATCATAAAGCAAACAGGAAACTTTGAAAGTTGGCATTAATCATGGACAAAATATGTTAATAAAGTATGCTCAATTTCAACTTAATGTGATGATCCCTTCATTGTTGTTACTCCGGTGGTTTACATCCTGTTTTTTTTTTGTTTTTTTTTTGTTTGTTTGTTTGTTTTTTTTCGTATTCATCGCACAGCTAGCATGGCTTGATAAAGATTAAGCACTTGAGTAGACGTTGTGCTTCAGAGCCTCTTTTCTCAATTCACACTTTTCCTGAGTGTGTGCTTTCTCGGAATATGCTCTTAACTAAACATCCAAATCTAGCGACTTGTTGTGAGTTTTGTGATGCAGGGTCACATATTTGGGCATTCTTGCATATTTTATAACAATGAATAGCAGTGAAAAAATAAACCAAACGAAACCAGATACATATCATTGCTTATGAGTCAGGAATATTCATCTTTTTATTGTGTTACTGGTCGTTAGGCCCATATGGGACTCTTCAGGAGATGTGTCTACCATTCTCTGGAGCAATGTGACTAGACATAAATGCCAATAATAAAGATGACAACCATGATTTCACAAATATTATATAAGCACATTTATTCATCCAGAGCCATGAAATGCAAGCAACAATGTAAAAAACCATGACCTTCAAACGTTTATCATCTTTCTTCACATAATGATATGCGTTAATCATGAAATATATCTGGAGGTGTAACACATTGTGGACAAGAACGTATTATCAAAGTGCCACACTGATAGTGGAAAAGAGGTTTCTTGGTTCTAAGTAGATGGAAGTATCAATTTTAACCAATCAATGTATTTTCACTCATTTCATTCCTCTAAGTAAGGTTATGTGTTTCGCACAATAAAATTAAGAGTTTTATGAGTAGATTTCTAATTGATGTTGTATTATATTCGTATTACATATAGGGCCTCATCAACGTCAAGCTCTGCTTATGATGACGGTCCCTTGAATTGATCTCTCAAAACAGTATCCTTTAATATGTTTTCTTCATTCATATGTCATTACAGACTAATGTTGTTGTGAAAATGACATTTCTTGTATCGATTTGTATGTTAAACTCTCCTTTTTTTTTGCATACTCTGTATAACTTTGTTTTAATTTGTTATTGCATTTGGAGAAGGAAAATGCAGAAATAAACCAAACTCAAACAAACCACACCAAGTAATGAGCAATGAGTTCGTACTGGGCAAATGTAGATGTATATAAAGTGATTTCAGTTATTGTTGTGGGTTCCACGTAAAGTAGAGGAGAATTAAGCTCCTTGCCATCTGTATGCAGGATAGATGTATACATGTTTAGTTTCTTGAGTTCTGATTTGTTAAAATCCTGCAACCCTCCGTCCCTGCCGCAATGAGAGATATGGATGTCTAGTTTCTTTGCATCCCGATTGGTTAAAAGCAAGCAACCATTAAAATTGTTCGTGCCGCATTGAAGAACAGCCGTTCGACCATACATACTTACATGTATGGTTGTCCTTGAGCACGAGACAAGTGACAACCTAGTCCAGGTTGTGGACTTTTTTCCCCTGTTTTCTTTTACGCAGATCGATACAATGCGATAACGCACCTACGCCGATAAAGGGTGTGGCTATATCAGTCGCCCAGAACATGGACTAGTGATAAACCATCCATGCACTTTTCGGCTGTGCAGTTGCACAATTTTATGGCTGTCGTGCCTTCTGATTGGTTAAGATCGTACATATATTCCATATATGTATAGTTACATAGTTGCTGTTGTTTATGGCTGGAACTGTCCGTCATAGACACGCCCCATTTTAATACGTAGTATTATATATCACACTCGATCTCTACTCATCTCGTCACAACCAGCAGCACACCCAATACGGCACACACGTCTACCGATAAGGTAATCACAAACACAGTCAAACATATTATGTTTGCCTATTCCCGCTTGTTTGTACTTCTTCAGTTTTTACTATTTGCTGTATTCTGTATTATTGTAACTTGTATATATACATATATACATTACAATATTATTCCATATATTTTGTACGAAATCATCTTCTTCTATGTCACTTATTTATGTCCTGTTTACCTCTATTAATTGTTATCTTTTTATTGTGTCATCTGTCTTGTACGGCAAGATCTGAAGATGACATTAAAATCGAAAGGATATGAAAGTGACTTGAATGAGTTGTTAGCTATTAGATATGGTATCCAAGCAGAACTTCGACCTGGCCAACTCCATCTTATATTTTTAATGTGTGTACGTAATTGTGTGTGTCTTTATGTGTGCGTGTACATCTGTGTCTGTAAATGTACCCGTGCCTGAAAAAAAAAATCCCTGCATTTTGTTGTTGATGTTGCGAGGATTCGATGGAAAGTATAACCAGAGAGCCGTGTTTTGCGCACTCTGTAGGAACTTAGGCCTTCTCGGAATGTTATATCAAAAATATTCTTTCCAGCCGATGCAGGCTATATCTGGTACACAATTATGCCATTAGAAGGGTGTACTAAAAATTCGTCACTTATCTTTAAAGTTATCTAGGACTCATAGTATTATTTTGAGCATAGTAACTACATGTCAATCTTGAAAATGCCCAATGTCAAAGTGACGAAACTGTACAAGGATCTCGATATGTTAAAGTAAACAAGGGCGTAAAATATTGAGCACCTGTTGTAGGTCTTGCAGATCTAATTTTGCTGTAATTTAAGCAGAATTATGTGGTCTTTTAGACATATGTTCTACATACATTCTAGTACAAATTCTAAGACTTAATTGTGATGATAATGTTTGCAAAACATTGTTGATACTGACATATTGTTATATTCAGTTCAGTTCAGTTCAGTTCAGTTTTTATTTCTGCATTTCAAAATCAATACAAATCAACAAATCAACAAAATACTTACATAGTCATTTACACAGCTAATATTCGTAACGTTTGGATCTTACATACATTTTCTTTTCTTTTTTCAAGAACGAATATCATATATGAAAGGAAGCAATAGGAAATGATAAAAATGAAATGCAGGGGACCATCACTGAGTGGGGGGTAATTGTGCAAAGGGCACAACGAAGAGATACATAAAGAAAATCTTGCCACTCACTGAGTGGGAAGTAATTGTGCGAAGGACGTGCGGTGCAGTGCGGTGTACATTGTGTTGAGATGAATCTTGGTTTGTACGTTGAGTGTTATTTTGTGTATCAGTGTGATGAGGTGAATGTTACTTCAGTTATGGCCGTGAACTCATTGTTTAGGGTGTTTGTTGACCAGGTGGTATGAATATTTATGTGTCAGAAGTATACTGGATTATGAGGGTGTTTTTTAGTTCTCGTTTGAAAATGTTCAACGACGTACGTTGTTTTAAATTAGGGGGTAAAGAATTCCAAATATCTGGTCCATTGTGCTTTAATGATTTTTGAGCTAAAATGATTCTGGGGTTTTCGAGATGGTAATCGGACGACTGACGTGTTGGATATGAATGAACGGTGGAATTTGGAGTGAAGAAGCCATCAAAAATTTTTGGAAGACAATTAAATGTATATCTATACATAAAAACAGCAGTTTGAAAGGTGTGAAGATCCTCAATTTTCAATGTTTTTAGTTGACGAAATAGGGGATTGGATGGGGATAAGTAACGGGAATTGGTAATCAAACGTACAGCACGTTTTTGGAGAGTAAGAATTGGATTAATTTTAGTTGAGCCACAGTTTCCCCAAACGATATTGCAGTATGTGATTTGTGGTAAGATCAATGCATTGTATAGAATAGTCAGGGAATTTTGAGAAATTAAGTTTTTCAGTCGATATAAAATTCCTACAGTTCTTGAGACAGACGTGAGGATATTATGAATGTGATCGTTCCAAGTTAAACTCGAGTCAATTGTGATTCCTAAAAAATTAGTATATACTGATGATCAGCAGTTACTGTCATTACTCAAAATATGACATCTGCCTTTATGTTATGGCAAAATTGTTGAACGTGACAATATTCAGTGATATTATTATATTATTTTTTTCTCACCAGAGGGAAAGGAGCCTTACTCTGATTTAATAGGTTTCTTCACTCCCTGTGAACATCATCATTGTTTTTGTGCTTTTTCCGTTCGGTTGTTTTCTGAGCATTGACCAACTCACTGCATTCAGAGTAGGTGGGATAGCATACAATGCCAACAACTAGTCCCCGTAAATAAGATTTTACATCCAAGTTTTCAGAACTACAAAAATTGTTCTAATGAATAATGCACCTTCTGGTTTATAGGCAGATGATGCGACAAACATAACAATTGGTGACATTCTGACTTACGCCCGTCGACAGACTTCAAGTACCTTCTTGCAGCAACTGGATTTGAACTTTTGTAAAAGACTGTTTTCGTACTCAACACACCAATAGAAGGCACAAAAATGAAGAAGACAATATCGGAAAATGTAATACTTCAAAAGATATTTTGAACGTAATGAAATAACAGTGACAGAAAATGAATGATATGATATTCGGGCAAAGTTGGTTTGTTTGCACATCGAACCGCGGGAGTGTCAAACTAGATGTAACTCATAGATATTACGATGGGCACAATTTAAGTATAACAAATAACAAGGCGGTCATTCTTTAATATGCCAGGGTAGCCCGACCGGACGCTGTTAGTACGCTGTGCGAACACAACGTCTGACCAACGAGGCATGCACCTTCAAAGTGGGGAACCACAACACGACTACAAAACTTATTAAAGTTTATACGTTACTCATGCATGCTTGTATATTCCAGAGGGTTCATAAGTTCACAGAGAGCCCTCACGATAAGTCCACTGAAAAATAAAAATAACACTTTCTAGCGCAGCAGAACAGCGAAGGAGTCCCCGACCATCGGGGTTCATCGTTGCAGAATTAAAAAATGGCGAGTGACTACTCAAATTATGCGTGCGCGTGCGTGGCTGGAAGTGCAGCGATCTATTGTGTGCGTGCGCTCTATGGTAGCAGCACGCAGGGTCGACAGATCGAGTGAACTGCCGATTATCAGATGTACCGTTTGCACATACTGCATATTAAATCATCATTTTCGGTAAGTTGTAAAATGTGAATTTCAATTTTGATAGCATATATATAAAGTTTCATTATTATTTTGTTCGTTCGATGAGTTTGAGGTAACAAAGAATGAACTAAAGTATCAAAATTCAAAGCGATCGCCATGCGATCGTTGAACTCTCTTCGTGTTTGTCGGTCCGTTGTTACAGCCCTGTCGCGCTACTTACAGCGACTGGGCTGTGTATAGTTAATGCGAGGGGTACATCTCTAGATGGGTCTAGGAACACTACCCCCTGAAACACCACCCTCCGGGTAACTACCACAAGGATAATTACCCCCCCCCCCCCCCGGACTATTCCCTTCGAGGGCAACTACCCGCCGGACAACTACCCCCTAGGGTAATTACCCTCCAGGGCAATTACCCCCTAGGACAACTACCTCCCGGACAAGACTACCCTCCTAGGGCAATCACCCCCCCCCCCCCTGGGCGATTCCCCCATAGGACAACTACCCCACGGATAACTACCCCCCGGATGACTACCCCTGGAAAACTACCCCCAGGATAACTACCCCCTGGAAAACTACCGCCCCCCCCCCCCCCCGGATAGCTACCTCCTGGATAGCTACCCCCCGGGTAACTACCCCCCGGATAACTACCAACAGGATAATTACCCCCTGGATAACTACCCCCCGGATAGCTACCCTCTGGGTAACTACCCCCCTGCATAACTACCCCCCGGATAGCTACCCTCTGGGTAACTACCCCCCTGGATAACTACCCCCCGGATAGCTACCCTCTGGGTAACTACCTCCCGGATAACTACCCCCCCCCCCCCCCCCGATAACTACCCCCGTGGGTAACTGCCCCCGGATAACTACCCCCTGGATAATTACCCCCCGGATAACTACCCCCGGATAACTACCCCCCGGATAACTACCCCCCGGATAACTACTCCCCGGATAACTACCCCCAATAACTAACCGTCGGATAACTACCCACCCCCCCCCCCCCCCGAAAAAATAACAATCGGATAACTACGGTCAGGATAACTACTACCGGCATTAGTACCCCTGGCATAACAACTACTACCTAATAATTGATATAGGTTTTCCCGCCCAATTTCGTCAGATTTGCATTCGAATTAATTACAAGGCATTCAAATTTAGGGATTTTTGTCACTCCTGTACTCTTACGATTCATTCTAATTCTTCGAGTATTAAATTTCCTTTCATGTCATTCCTTTTAGATTTTATTTCATTCAATTTAGAGAGACCAACTGGATAGACTTTCAAATTCGCACCAAATACTAGTTTCAAATTCATTTATAGGCACAGAACTTCGACCTTTGAACGTTCAAATTCAATCAAATAATAAAATATTATATTAGATTATTCTATGCAATTCATACGAATATTCTTACGTTGGTGAATGGCAAATTCATTAACGTTCAGTGTATCATTTCAATTTCAACATCTCTTTTTCATGTTTTTTTTTTTATTCGCCTAGTTTCACTTTTTCCCCATCAAAATGGATATCATATTATTTTACAGAATGGTTAAACTCGCGGACTTTGCTAACATAATGAGAGATCACTTGAGAACATCGATATGTCATTTGTGATTATAGCCGTATACAGATTTTGTTTTCAGTCATGTTTGAGGTTTGAAATGTGTGTGAAATACACTGCACTGGGATATTCTTTCTTTTACATAATTATTCATAATTTCGATGTTCATTCTCTCAGTCTCTTCAGCCGTCGATCTGTTGACGCGCCAGGCACCTTTGCATGTACGTCTGAGAGTGGTTGTACCATTTTTCAAACAGATGGAGAATTTACAAAGAATATGAGCAGCAAAGAAAACCACTGCCCAGATGCTGTAAATGTTTGCCTATTCGTTAATTTGAATTCCTTAATGTTCATCGCAGCTGTGCTGGTGCGAATTTGAAAGCGTTTCACGTGCATTTTTAATTTGAACGCGCTGTTGATACGTTTATGTGACAAAATCAGGGATTAAAATGCTGATGAAATCAAATTGAATAAACTACTTAGCTTTTTGAATGTTGATCTCGGGGATCATTCAAATTCGCTCGAAAGTGAATGCTCGCATCTTTAGATCGAATGCAAATCTGATGAAATTGGGCGGGAAAACCTACATTACCCTGGGGAATTACCACTGCAATCTTCACCTTTCCCAGTGCAAATACCCTCCAGGGCAATCCCAGGGCTAGCCCCAAACAACTTACCTCCAGGGTTATTCCCGAAACTTCGTTATTTCAAAGATTCGTCATTCAGAAGGTTAGTAAATCGAAAATGTGATAAGGTTTGTTATTCCGAAGGCTCATTTGGGTCCGAAAATGCAATATGAATCGTTATTCCGAAGGTTCGTTAATCCGAAAATGAAAGAAAGCTCGTTATTCCGAAGGTTCGTTACGGACCCTATTTCATTTCGGATCAACGAACCTTCTGAATAACGAACCCTATTTCATTTTCGGATAAACGAGCCTTCGGAATAGCGAACCCTATTTCATCTTCGGATTTACGAACCTTCAGAATAACGCCACAAATGTTCGGATTAACGAACCTCTAGGTATAGGGACTTTGTGTGTATCGGATTAACGAACCTTCGGAATAACGAACAGCATCCCATAATTGTGTTCAGTTACAGGCCCACATATATTACATTTATTTTATAAAGTAATGAATACATTACTGTATCTATTTTGACAATGCCTATCACTGCCTCCAGGTGCGTCTAAGAGATTTTCGATGCGATTTTCTGTTTATACCGAAACACTCATTTCAGTATTGCCCTGCTGCATCATTTTTCACTAACAACTAGATTACAGCTATACCACAGAATATTATTTCCATTCAAAATTGCCCCTTTCTAAAATTAGGCCCCAAACAATCACCTCTCCGCCAATTAATTGGCCACAAGAAAATTACCCCTTCCATTGTCATTTTCTAACATCGTTTGTTATTTTAGTCGAAAAACTCATATTCTGTGTATTCAGCATCAACAACAGTTAATTTGAAAACTAGAACCATCAAAATTTTATAGACAATTTGCTGTAATCGCTGTAATCACACTCTAGGACAGATCAGGGCACCATTGCATGAGTTGTCAGCTCTGCCAACTTGTTAATTTCTGGCAATTTCAGTAATATTCTGCTTTCTGATTTGTTAAGAAGCTGAAATCACCTTGTTACTATGGACCTACAAGGCATACCGTTACTGGTAATATGTGACTGTGCACCTCAAAACGAACATAAAGTCGCACACACTGATTTTGCGTGAGGACTGAAAATAAGTGAAATGGGTCAACCTAGCCGAACTTGACTTTTTCATATTTTCTGAAAGAGCGGGTCTTCTTTTACACTATGCTAAAATTTGGTATCATAAAACGGGCAGGAAAATGTGTCTTTTTAGCAGTTTATCTCGAACATTTTTGGTAGAATAGTGTGATTAGGTGTGTCTTTAGAATCCCTTTTTCATTTCTGAAAAAACTTGTCCACACTCTTCACTTTCAACTCTAATAACTTTTGAAAGGATAGTGCTACTGCTTTGAAAGTTGGCATTTATTATGGACAGAATGTGTTAATGGGGCGGGCTTAATTTCAGTTTAATTTGATAATTCCTTCAATGTTGTTACTCTGGTGGTTTACTTCCTGTTTTTTGTCCCATTCATCGCACAGCCAGCACGGTTCACTCTAAGAAAAAAAGGTTCTCAAATGGTTCTCGTCGGCTCCAAAATGGTTCTCATCAGATGGTTCTCGCAAAATGGTTCCGATGAGCACCTATAAATGGTTCCCAATCGAAATGGTTCCGTTCGTCACCATTTGCTAGTAAGCGACCCAGTCCCCGAGTGTTATTTGTGGTACTCCTGCAGGTCAAACAATATCTTTAGGTCCACTTTCATTTTTCCCCTTGCTGTATATTCGAATGCCAGATGTAAGAATCACCAAAAATGTGGTATTGGTACAAAATATTGTATTTGTTTCTACTGCTGTGATAATAAAACGTACATATTGTTTTGTATCGTAGACTAATGACTTCTCTTGGCTGCGTGCCAACTGACAGCTGCCACCATCGACTAGCGCTCGATCAGAATATGCGTACGCGTAAACGCACACATACTAGTACTGTTGCACCAAGAGAACTCCCAATTGCATGACTTACGGTGAACTTGGGCACTACAAATTAGAAAAAATTGTCACTAGTCGAATGCTTATGTTCTGGTATCGTCTCGTAAATGGGAAATCAGCTAAATTATCAAGCATCATTTATAGCTTTGAATTTTTCTCCTTTTTGAAGGGCAAAAATCAGATGGGTTGGATTTTCAAAGTAAAGAATACTCTTGATAGCTTAGGCCCTTCTGACGTGTGGAAGAGTCAAGCAAGTAATCGATCTTTATCTTCATTCAAAAGAATAATAGATACAAAAATTAAAGATATGAGTCAACAGGAGTGGCACAGTGATGTTGAGTTAAACAATCAATGCACTGTTTATAGAATTTTTAAGCAGCAATTATGCTTTGAAAAGTATCTGATTCGTCTGAATGAAAATGATAGGAAATCTTTAACACGTTTTCGTTGCCTTAATCATAAGCTTCCAATAGTGTCTGGGCGTTACAAAGACATTCCAAGAATTGAACGTTTGTGTACCTATTGTTCTAAAAATGATATTGGTGATGAATTTCATTATTTGTTTGTATGTCCCTTCTTTATGTCAGAACGTAAAAGATTTCTCGAAAATTATTATAGGAAGTATCCTAACACATTCAAATATGATCAATTGTTTAATTCCACTAAGAAAAAGACTTTGTCAAACATTTCGAGGTTTTGTAAGGTAATGATGTCCTTTTTTAGTTAGTTACTGCACTTTATTATTTCGTTGGATTTAGTTTATTTTATATACCCTTTGCGTGATTATTTGCATCAGGCAGTGCCTGCATTGTGCGTAATTCATGTGATAGATTTACATTTGTATAGTATATTATTTATAACATAATTTTATGCAAATTTTATTTGAAAAGTATGTTGATATCTTGTATATATTTGTATTTTATTTGTATACAATTGTGTTCATTCTTGTTTGAAATTTTCTATTTTGTGTATTTTCAATTGACATTGTACTCCCATACCCCATGAGGGTCGTTGAGTAATAAATCAAACTTCAAACTTCAAACTTCAAACTTCAAACCACCGCATGGGAATCTTGTGTATGTAACCGCCGCGGCTATGTAGCCCTGTGCTGATAGCTGCCTGCCAGCCTATGCAAACCTACCACCACAGCGGGCAGAGTGCCAACGCAATACTCCTTTATGCATGCGCCGCATAATACAGCTGCAGACGGCTAGTAGACACACGTAGCTAGGTCTATTGTATGCATAACACCCATAACGAACGGCACCCGTTGTTTGTCAAAGTGGACTGGAAACGTGTCACTGATGTCAATTCCATTTTCGCCATGGCAGTCATCACAATTTAGGAGAATAGGTAAGATTTTTAGTTTTAATGTGGTTTTATCTCATTTTTAGATGACATTCGTTGGTACAAAATCAAGTTAACGCTAGATTCATCACTCAGTTTTCGTTCAGTCAGTGATTAACCTTTAACGGTTAGATCCTAATGTTGCCATTGTTAGATCTAATTTGATCGAAGCTGCTATCCAATGTTTACCAGGTACAATAGATCCAGATCTAACAATAACATGTTAGGCCTAACGTTAACACTTTAATACAATTAGAAACTTGGCATAGCAATGGGCTAGACCGAACAGACGCCGTGCGGAGCATGGCTGTCACGTTTTTACAGCGACTGGGCCGGGCTAAGTTATTTAGGGCCTACTTAGGCCTGCATGTAACGTTTATGCCTATTAAAAGTAGAGTCTACTAACTCCCAAACAAAGCCCGGACGCCGAACGCAAAGATATAACTGTGTGCAAGGAGCGCCGCGGGGTAAGGCCTATACCGGTACATGCAATAAAAATGTGTTCTAGGTAACCTAGGTTTAGCCTGACCAGACCGCTGTGCCACGACAGCGGCTGCGTGTAGTAGTTGTTAGTGTTAACGTTTAATAGAGCCTAAGGTCTGTCTATACAGCCCAGTACTGTAGGTCTAGGCCAAAATCACTTCAGTATGTTTTCAGGCTTGTTCTAAGTAAGGAGTCACGTCATGTAATGCCGTGTTCTGTTTATCGAATTATAGCAATGACTTTGTTTTATTAACGCGGTGTAGGTCTATTGTATCTTTCAATTCATATTTCAGGGAAGTGGACACACCAACATGCACAGAAACCAGGGAACAAGTAACTCCGGCCGGGACGATAACCAGTACGGACGTGTTTGGGTCGCTGGTGCGGTTAGGGAACAAGGTAGACTCTACGTGTACATTGATCAGAGAGACAGCCCGTGACAGACCGTTGACAACATCGGCCAGAACCGTAGGCTTTACACTAGCCAAGAATGAGCTGGGCGGCCACAAGAATTCATCGATCAGAATAAGAGCCCGTGAAAGCCCATCCACAGCATCAGCCAGAACCATGGGCTAGTCGAGAATGAGCTGTGTGTCTAAGACAATACATCGATCAGAATGACAGCCCGTGATAGCCCGTTGACAGCATCAGACAGAACCCTGGGATAGTCAAGAATGAGCTGGGTGCCCAAAAGAATACATCGATCAGAATGACAATTTTAGCGCGGATAACCCGTTGACAGCATCAACCAGAAACCTACGCCAGCCAAGAATGAGCTGAGTTAAAGAGAAAACACTGATGCTGCCAGAGAAAACCTTTTAGAAATATGTAGATAGGGTAGGTAAGTCCGTTTGCATTGACTTCTAGTGTATTTTATAGCTGCTCTTTCAGAATCTGCCGTCAACCAAAAATTCATGTCTGGCGACTTTTTGTTGGTTTGTGTGATGGAGAGTCACATTTGTTTTGTTATGAATGATCCCAATACAGTATTTGCAACTTACAATGTACCAGTGATAACGTTTCACTATAATTTGCATTCAACAACTTTGAATCAACTGTATTGGGGGGGGGGGGGGTAGACGTATGAGATCTGACCAGATGCAAATCTGAGAAGTGGAGTCATACATAGTTTTAAACTTTAAAAGCACAAACGGAAAATGCTCTTTATACTTCTCCAGTCATTGTGTGGTCGATTTCTGCACACTTTTAAAGTTTGCACCTAGACTGGTAAAACTTATTGCATTTATACCCACGCAGGAATTACGTATTGTGTAGAGAATTGAAGATTATGTAATTAATTTCAAAGCACTGATGCACCTCTTGTCACCAGTTTGTTTTTGCAAAGATACAAAATGTACATGTACGGGATGTACGTGGTGGTGGTGTTTAAAAGACTGTTGCCAAATTTGGTGAACAAAATGACAAATGCTAACAACATATTATTGTCATAGGCAGGTTATAGGACAGCAAATTCAAACCTCAGCTTGAGGCCTGCATTGTATATAGTTTACTCTAATGAATTTATGGCTCTGCTTTTAAAAAAGTGTAAATTTTTATTGATTCCCGATGTTATACATTTTAGATCATGGTTGAGGAATTTTGTTCATTCATGCTTGTGAAACTGTGTGAGTATGGTATCCTAGCTCTTTTCCCCTTGGGATTCTTATTATCCTTCACATTATAAAACAATGTGTTCTTGTGTGCGTGTGTGTGCGTGTGTGTGTGTGTGTGTGTGTGTTTCGTAGGACATGCTGTAAATTGTCAGAGGTCATGATTAACCTGAATTGATACTCTTCTTGTATTTGCAGTTTTATAAATGTGTCTATGGTGCTTTCAAATTGCAGAACAAAAAAAAAAAAAAAAGGTCACTCGTATACAAAGATAAGTTAATTCAAGTACTCGACGTTATCAATGTGAAGTGAAGTGAAGTGGAGGATTGTAAAGCTTATTCTCTCCCAAGTATCATACCAGCAATATAATGTATGTTTTCTGTGACAATGCCAAAGGTCCTGTTTAATGGAATTGTTTTCCTGTCCTTTGTAGTTGCTTTTAGGACAAATATGCTGTAAAAGAAAAAAATAAACACCAAACAAACTAGCAAATATGTGGAAAAAGTTCCTCATACTACTTAAGTAATGTACTTGACTTCTGCCTATCTTAAGACTGACACAATTACTGTATCTCGTCCATGCAGGAATTATTTCACAGAGAATTAGAAATTTTGTTATGTATTTCAAAAGCCTGAGGCACCTCTTGCTATTTCATATCATCTGTACAGACATGTGTGTTGGTGTTTCAAGAACTGCTCGGTACACAAATGACAAATATTGTGGGAAAAAAAAATTAGTGAACAAATGAAAATATTTTGTAAGAATATTTGACAGATTATAACATGACAAATACAAACCTCACCTTTAGATTGTAAAAGTTAAGGTAAATAAATACATTTCTGCGAATTTGTGAAAGAGCAAGTTTCTATGGTTTTCAGTTATTTAGTGATGTTTCATGAAAAAATAATGGTGAATTTCATGTACATGTGAAAGTTTGTTTGCAAAATGCGATAAGTCCATTTTTGAAGATTTTGAAGTACGGTCTCTGTCATAAAGTACAAACACCTTTTAAATTATATATTGGTCACTGTGATATAAAGGTACATTTTTGAAGTTATGGTCAAAAGAAGCAAAAATTTTCTTATTGTTCTCTTTATTTTTCTTGACCTTTAATTGCAAATATCTCTATTTGGCAAATATGGACTTATCGTGTTTTTTTTTTTTGTGTGAACAAACTCTTCATGTACACGTTTGTATTCATGCTTGTGAAACTGTGTGTGCATGGGTGTGTTATCCTTGCTTTTTTTTCCAGTGTCAACGATAATGTATGACATGCTTATGTATTGCTAATATGTATGTTTTGTATGTATGTTTGACTGATAAGATGAAATTCAGTTCAATTCATTTCATTTCAAATGAGTTTGTGATGCACATTTTCAATGCAAATATGTACAAATGTACCTTTAAGAATGGTGCCAGTGAAGCAACTTACCAGCACTGGGTGTGAAACACACCAAAAATCACAGACATCCATTCACATACTACATTCTAAGAAAAAAAAAAAGAGGTTCTTTTGAGCACCATTAAATGGTTCTCAGCACTGTCACAATAGCAACACCTTTTTTGGAGCCTGTGAGAACCTTTTTAAATGGTGCCTGTCAGCACCTTTTAATATTGGTGCCCATTAGAACCTTTTCCAATGAAATGGTTCCCATGAGCACCTTTTGAAAAGAGTAAAAAAGGTGCCCATCTTTAGTCAAAAAGGTGCCCATGAGCACCTTTCAAATGGTACTCACGAGCACCATTTCACCGGAAAAAAGGTTCTAATGGGCACCTTTTGCAAAAGGTGCCGACAAGCACCATTAAAAAAAGGTTCTCACGAGCACCAAAAAGGGTGTCGCTATTGTGACAGTGCTGAGAACCATTTAATGGTGCTCAAAAGAACCTTTTTTCCTTAGAGTGTTTGGTAAAGATTAAGCGCTTGAATAGACACTGTACTTCAGAGCCTCTTTTCTCAGTTCACACTTTTCCTGAGTTTTTGCTTTCTTTCCAATATTTAGATAGGTTAGGAGAGTCCATTTGATATGAGTTATACATCATTTTAATGCTTAAAGTCTGTTCTTTCAGAATATGGTCATAACTAAAAATTAATGTCTGGCGACTTTTTGTTTGTTTTGAGGTGCAGGGTCACATATTGTCAGAGACTGACAACTTTCAAAATTTTCAAATTCACATTTAGATTCAAATTCATTTCCTTTTTTCGACAATAAGAATAACGTAAAATATTTTACATCTCACTTTCTGCAGTGATAGAAATCTTATAGACAAAACAATGTGAATTTTACAGAGTAAACCATGCTTGTAAACCTGCAGTAAAGACACATTGTAATGCCTGAATAAACTTTTTAGGCCTGAAAGCATCTCGTGAAGCATTGCCTATAAATCCTTTCAGAAGCTATGGCTGTATATCATAATATATGGTGAGGGCATGATTTTCAGTAAAATCAACTCCCATTTTCTTATTTTTATAGTCTTATGTGTTACACCCGTAACTGATAAAACGCAAAAAGAGAGAATGACGACAGTGCAAGAAAAAATAAATGCCTTTGAATGTATATGCGCCGAAGCGCTTTTCCTTCAGAATATGGCATTACACACCTAGATAAATTACAACCCATGCGCGTATGCGGAGGTACATCGTATAGCATCACAATGATGCAATACACCCACACACATACACATACACACACACAAACACATACGCATTATATTATATATATATATATATATATATATATATATATATATACATATACATATATATAATAAATGGTATTATTATCCGCGTGTTGGAATAAGAGCATGAAGGCGATGAAGACAAACAAGTTGACTTAATGCATTAGAATCCAACTTCATTTATTCGTAAATAAATAAAGTTGGATAAAATAAAATAACAAATAAATGAAGTTGGATTCTAATGCATTATGTCAACTTGTTTGTCTTCATCGTATATATATATATATATATATATATATATATATGTATATTCTTACTCTTCTATTTTCCTTGGTTCACAGTGCTTTTCAGGACTACACTCACTCCAGAAAGAATACTCTTACTCAATTTCTCACCTCTCATCCGACCTTTCTTTCTATCTTTCTCCTGTCATTCCAACAGTCCTTCTAAGGACTATACATGGTGAACCGCAAACCGAGTTTATCTTATATATATATATATATATATATACATGTATATAGGTAGGTACGTATCACACCAGTTTGATTATCAATATGTAGAGATGTTCGTGGTAATAAGATTTTGAGACATGCTGAACGTGTCATGTTGGTTCGTATGAGACGACATTTAGTATCCAACATGGGGTCAGTAACATAAGACTTGTGAAACGACTTGCATGTTTGCAAATGTGTACAATTCAGCAAGAAAATGCAATACAAGAAAAACAGTTATACGTACCTAAAAATCGTATCAAGTAGAAACTAATATAGAATTTATATAGAATTGAACAAGAAAAACAAAAGAAACGACCCAAAATGAAAACTTATACTGTAATACATTATGCAAGTGCTGAAACTCGAATTTGAATGCATATGCAAAAAAAAAAAAAAAAAAAAAAGTTTTCATTCATTTTCATTCACAAAACGACCAATCAGATATCATGAATGGGGAAAGGCAGAATTGTGGACGTTAACTTTAAAATATGTTACTTTTCAAAGGTTTAATCGGAGTAAGAGAATCATTTTCAACATTTATAATAAAATGGAAAGAAAATATTCAAAACAACAATTGGCTAATTTGAAAAAAAAAAAAAAAAACAGCAGTAGGGCCACTAGAACGGTTTATACACAAGAGCCGGCAACGGAAAACAAAAGCGGTAGAATTCGTCAAAAGGACATGATTATATGAAGAATTAAAGCACACTTCTTCCAGGATCTATTTTGTTACTTGACATTGAAAAAGCTTTCGATAGTGTCTCCCACAAGTTTTTATTCCTAACCCTAGAAAAAATTTAATTTCAGTAAAGATTTTATTGATTCAATCAAGACCTTATATACTGATCGACAGTCATACGTGTTGAACAATGGTCTTCTTACAGACCGCATTCCAATGAAAAGAGGAATTTTTCAGGGATGTCCAATCTCCCCTTATTTGTTCTTACTTGTAATAGAGATAATGGCCCTTTCCATAAGACAAGCAACTTATTAAAGGTATCCCAGTTAAAAATCAAGAAGTTAAGATCTCTTTGTTTGCGGACGATTCTGTGTGTTTTCTAGATGGTACAGATAATTCTTTTTCTCAACTTTTTTAAACTTTACTCATATTTGGTCAGTTTTCTGGGTGGAAAATCAATTTCAGTAAAACTGAAGCCATTTGAATAGGCTCAAAGAAAGGAAACCAGGTTTTTCCATATATGAATCGTGGTGTTTCATGGAAAAAATCTCAATTCAAGTGTCTGGGAGTTGTTTTTTCTTTGAATGTTGCTTTGATTTATGATTTGAATTATAAAGCGAAATTGAAAAAAAAAATAGAACAAACTACAAACCGCGGGAAAATACGAAATCTTTCATTAATTGGCAGAGTTTGTGTAATCAAAACATTTCTGTTGCCCCAATTAATATATCTCTTCTCCGTTCTTTCCATTAAATTACCTTCTTCCTTTTTTAAAATTTTGAATGAATTATTTTTTAAATTTATTTGGAACGGAGGTATAGACAGAGTAAAGAGAAAAGTAATGTGTAATAGTTATATTCAGGCAGGTCTTAAAATGGTGGACCCCTTTTCTTTTGCAACTGCCCAAAAGATGATGTGGGTAAGATGGTTATTGGATGATGATTTTGATGCTTCATGGAAATGTATTGAGCTATCCTTTTTGGAAAGCTTTAATCAAGACGTTCAATTTTTGTGGAAATCCCATGCTCCCGAGAGTGTTTTAAATTTTCTTGGTAATACTCAATTAGTTGAAGCATTACGAAGTTGGTACTATTGAATTTTATGGTAATAAATTTTCAGAGTTAAGTGCATGTCAAGTTCTGTGGTATAACAGATCCATTCGTTCGAAATCTAAACCTTTCTTTTTTTATCCATCTTGGCACCGTGAAAAAAAATTACTTTATCTGATTTATTTAATCCACCCCTTTCTGGCCATAAACTTTTTGAAGGAAATTATATTGGATTTTGGTATCCCTGTTACAGACAGGAGAAAATATAATTTTTTTGATTAAGAATATACCAGAAGAATGGATGAAGAATTTCGATCCTGATATAGTGGGAGTTCATGAAACAATTGTTCATAAACTAGTGAACACTAAAAAAGTCCCCAAAAGTACGTACAACTTATTACTCGGTTCCCACATCCCGAACAAAAGATATGCATTTTGGAGTGAAATTTTGTCTGTGCCAGTAGCTACGGATTGGGAAAAGATACACAATACTATTTTTTTTTTTTTTGGTACTATTGATACCAAACTAAGATCTTTTTATTTTAAGATTTTCCACAAAGCTATTGCAATGAATGATTTTCTTTTTAAGATTAAACGGAAGGAATCTCCTAACTGCTCCCTATGTGATAAAAAGGAGGAAACAATTGTTCATTAGGTGATACGCTATCAGCGTATCACCTATTGTGATTGTCAAAATCTCTCTTTATTAGGTGATACGCTATCAGCGTATCACCTATTGTGATTGTCAAAATTTCTCTTTTTTTTTATTCTTCTTTCTTTCTGCCACATTTTGTGTCGTCAATATCTCAAGAATGACATTACGAAATAACATGACATTTTCAGTCAACATGTCTCATGAAAAAATCTAGCCACAATAAGGTTTTCATGACAGTAACATATCGATGACGTCATGTAGGCGCCATTTTGTGATTTTCGGACTTTGTCACATGATCGATCATAACTTCATAACTAGATGTCATTTCTGTATCATTTTCGGTGGACATGAAGTTCAGGTCACGCTCTATCTTACTTTCTAACGCTAGTTACACAGGTCATCATTACGCGCGCGTAAGCGCGCGTCAAAATTTTAAAAGGCTCAAAACGACTTCCCAATGGGAAATCTCGAAGTTTCAGACAATTTTAAGCGTTTCAAACATTTTCTCGCGTGCGCGTCCGTCCGCGCAATTTCGCGCGCAGAGCCCGTAAGCAACATGAAAATGCAATTTTTTTGACTGATTTGGATTCCTTATACTCTGAGTAACAATATCCATTGATTTCCGATCGATTTCGACCTATAACAAAGGAATGCACTGGCGTCAAAGTTGAAATTCCGCGTGCGCGTCTTTCTGCAAATATAGTGAAAAAACATGTCTTTGTTTATTTCGCCATAGCTCTTTAAATCGTCCGTTGACCCCATATTTCTATTGCATATTACAAAAGTATATGAATTGTAAATAACATTCCAAGTATCAATATTGCCAGGAACACGCGATGACGTCATCATATCGTCATTTTAAATAAAAAAAGTGGAATTGATTTTTTTGAGGTACTGTTTCAGACATTCATTAGCTCGTATCTCTGTTGTTTAAGCTCAATATTATCCCAAATTCAGATATGTTGTACTTTGAACATTTGCCTCTCAAGTCCATGTGATGGTTTTGAAATATGATGACGTCATCATACTAGAAATTGTAATTAAAGGTAAAGACTCAAAATCAGACAAGTTTACGTGTTATGTCTATGGGAGGTGATTTTTTTTTTCAAACCATGCATTGACTTGACAACGTTTAAGCACCTTTACCTCATCTGTTTTTGCTCCATTTCCTCTGAAACATACGTATGTTGTAGCTGAGACAATAAGCTTTAGTAATCGTGCATTTTATGTTTTCAAATCTCCTCATTAGGTTGATAATTTTGTAGTTTAAAACTGAAAATGAGAATGCAATCTGTACAGAACGATTCCCAATTTTTCTTTGCAACTGTATATTGATCGAATCCACGCTGCCACTTGTGAGAAGTTGAATAGCGCCATCACAAGTCAACTAGTCACGATAGTATTATTATATATTTAAGTTTCGCATTCACTCTTCAGGACATCCGTGTGGCGTAATCGCTTAGCGCTGGGTGTTCATAACGCCATACCGGAAGGTGAGAAGTTCGACTCCCGCAGGACTTTTCCCGTTCTTTTTGTTTTTCTTTTCTTTTTTTTTCGGCAGGTCAGCTTTACTCCGATGTCATTTATCATATTATTTTATCAAGTGTACGTAACCCGTGAACACGGCTGCTCTATTTCCCTTGTTTTGTATTGGAGTTTGGAGATTGGGTTTGCTTCATTAATTTTGTCACACTTAATGTTGTAAATTGCCCCTTGTTACAGTGTCCCGCTTGCCTCCTTTCGTTTGCTCTTTCCTTTTCTCTTCATTGGTTATTGTTATACTGTAACAGGATAGGTAGGAACATGTACGTTTGAATAACTTGCAGGAATGGGAGCTGAATTGATTACTCTAGTCCAGGTGTATGGCGTCTCGCTCATCTCTTTGAAATTCCAGGTTGTTATTGTTTGACCCAATAACGGAGATGTAGACAGGTTTTATGTTGCTATAGAGGTATCTTGTGCCACATGAATTGAAGGCATCACTGTATAGTAGTAGTAATGAACTTTTTCATGTTGTAAATGATATAAAGATATGAATTTCACATCCAGTCTTCGGGACAGCCGTGTGGCTTTATAGTCGCTTAGCGCGCTGCATGGTCATTATGCACTACCTTAGGACGAGATGTTCGAGACCCGCAGGACGCTATTATTTTTTTTTCTCTCTCTTTCTTTGTTTTTCTTTTGGCAGTTCAGCTTCATTCCGATGTCATTACCCCACGACACACAGTCACTCAAGTTCCCTTTTTTTTGTCGGAGGCTGGAGGTTGGATTTGCTTCATTTATCATACGTAATGTTGTAAATTGCCCTTGGTATACAGTGCCCCGCTTGCCACCTTTCGTTTTCTCTTTCCTTTTCTCTACGTTTGTTCCTGTTACACTGCACAAGACAGGTCGGGAAATAATTTACATAATTCAACTGGAGCAGGAATGGCAACTGAATAAATTAACTCTAGGCCAGGTGTATGGCGTCTAGCTCATCTCTTTGAAATTCCAGATTGTTATTGTTTGACCCAATAGCGGAATTGTAGACAGGTTTTATGTTGCTATAGAGGTATCTTGTGCCACATGAGTAGAAGGCATCACTGTTTAGTAGTAGTAATGAACTTTTTCATGTCCCTCCATGTCAGTTATAGGGGCTATAGGGGTTGTGTGTCTATCTGCCAAAGAAAAGGAAAACTTATTTTCGTCATGGCTGTTTCTCTATACGTAGCCGTAGGTGATGAGTGTTGTTGGTATCTGAGCAGTAAATAACGCAACATCAGGCTGAAATCCCCCTTAGTTATACGCGCTAAGCGTTCAATTGATATTTATCATCTTGATTTATGTAGTCAATCGCTGCTAATGGACGGTTAAAGAATTATGTTATGACACCTTTCACTGAAAGTTTGTAAAGCAAAGTTTGTGGACAAGGCAAGCAATTGTACATGAATAATACCATTGATTTCAGAGGGAAATTATGGTATACCTAAATGTAAGGGTATCATTGCTTTGAAATTGCTGAGACAATATTATCTTGGCACGAGGGCTTCCACTTCTAATAACAGATCCCTTTGAGGATGTGTCAGTCACGGGTGATCGTCATGATTCACCTTTCACGTAGAAGGTATACGTTCCACACTCTTAGTTCGAGAAGACTTACCATCATACTTCAAATTGTGATTAAAGGTAAAGACTCAAAATCAGACAAGTTGACGTGTTATGTCTATGGAAGGTGATTTTTTTTTAACCATGCATTGACTTGACAACGTTTAAGCACCTTTATCTCAACTGATTTTGCTCCATTTCCTCTGAAACTTAAGTATGTGGTAGCTCAGACAATAAGCTGCAGTAATCATGCATTTTATTTTTTCAAATCTCCTCATCAGGTTGATAATTTTGCAGCTAAAAACTGAAAATGAGAATGGAATGTGGACAAAACGATTCCTGAATCATCTTTCACGTATAAGCTTACGTTCCTCATATTTTCTCGTCAAGACGTACTGTCATGGCCGAGAGGATAAAGGCGACGTCACAAGAGACGTGAGGTTGCACACGTACGGGTTCGAACCCCATAAGAGCACGAAACAAAATACTTATATCTTTTGCTTTTTTCCTTTTATGGAGTATTCACCTTCGTCCATGTAGAAATCACGTTTTCATGTAAACGTATACACACACACACACACACACACACACACACACACACAATATCCCTTTGTTTTTTGTTGGAGACCACATTGCTTTGACAGGCAACTTGGACTTGAAATTACAAATGTTAAAGTGAAGATGACTTTTAAAAGACCGCATGGCCATGTTTGATTTTCTTTTTTACAATATAAAGACCTATTGGTAAGTATTCATTCACATATCCTTTCCAATCAACTTACTTGGACACGCCGACACCACTACACGAAATTTTCAATTAGTTGCATGACAGAAACAATTTCATCTGAATTATGTAGGACTGTATAAAGAATTGGACTTCACGAACATTTCTCAATATTACTTCAAGTCGCTACTTTACATTATTTTCATTGTCGATCACTGAAAATGAGAATGAAATCTGGTTGAAACGATTCAAGATTTATCTTTGTAACTGTATATTGATCGAATCCACACGGCCACTCGTGGGAAGTTGAATAGCGCTATCAGTCACTTGACGTATATAGCCAAAAAACTGAATATAAATGTATAGCATACATAGATATATTTAAGTTTCGCACAAGATCTTCGGATCTTCCATGTGGCAGAATTGCTTAGCACGCTGCGTGTTTATAATGCCCGACCGGAAGGAGAGAAGTTAATCGAGTCCCGCAGGACTTTTTCCTTTTATTTCTTTTTTCTTTCTTTTTTTCTGCAGTTCAGCTTCACTCTGATGTCATGAACACAGCTACTCTATTTCCCTTGTTTTGTATTGGAGTTTGGAGGTTGGGTTTGCTTCTTTAATTTTGTCACACGTAATGTTGTAAATTGCCCCTTGAATTAAAACAGTACCCCGCTTGCCACCATTCGTTTTCTCTTTCCTTTTCTCTTCATTTGTTCTTGTTATACTGTAGCAGGATGTTTAGGAACGTGTACGTTTATATAATTAACAGGAATGGGAACTGAATTAATTAACTCTAGTCCAGGTGCATGGCGTCTCGCTTATCTCTTTGGAATTCCAGGTTGTTATTGTTTGACCAAATGACGGAGTTAAAGACAGGCAGGGAAGGAAGTGACGTGATATTGCTTCATAATGAGGAATTTCGGGCAACACCTTTCCAAGTGTAGTGATTATGACGGCGTTCTCTGTCGTTTATTTTCGTCATGGTTGTTTCACTAGTTCAGCCATAGGTGACATATGTTGTTGGCATCTGGGAGAATAGAACAGATCTGTACCAAACTGGAATAGCCCTATAAGCAATGTGGTAAGCGTTCAATTTTTTGCATTATCTTTCTTCTTTAAAGTCAGTCATTACTGATCGAAACACACAATATAATATGACACGTTCTACTGGTAGTTTAGGAAAAGGGAGTTACTGCACGATGCAATGATAAATGTGCTACCATTGATTTTAGAGACGTCATTGTGGTGTGGTACTGGTGATGGTAAGGGAACCATAGATTGCTTTTAAAGTAATGAGACAATCATTGGACCTTTGCATCAAGACCGTATTCCCATCTAGAATATAATGCATGTTCGTGCGGCGTTTTTTTTTAATCCTGACGTGGGCATTTTCTTTTTCTTGTTTTTGATTCAAGAATGTTATATCTAAATTTGTTTCTTTCCCCTAACATTTTTTTTTTGTTGAATATAAAGTTGGACGTTCCGTGACCGAGTAGAAAAGCAGCGATTTAGTTACAGTTTCAATGCATCTTGTTTACCATCTTCTCTGACATTAAATTGATGGTTTTTATATTTGACATGGTCTGTCTATTTGCCAGTTTATGCTCATAAAACACTGCTATAACAACTAATACATTTGCTTCACTTGTCACACGCAATGATATGGATTGCAGTTGTGCATGCAGTTTTCCTTTTGCCACCTCTCGTTTTTCTCTCCCCCTTTCCCTCACTTTGGTTTTGTTATACTGCAGATGGGAATGATTACAATAACATAACCCAACTTGAGGTAGGAATGAGAACTGAATAAATTAACTCTAGGCCAGGTGTATATAGCGTCTCCCTCATATCTTTCAAATTTCAGGTTGTCATTGTTCGACCAACGGAGTTGAAGACAGGCTTTATGTTGCTATAGAGGTATCTCGCGCCACATGAATGGAATGCATACGCTGTTTAGTATTAGTAATGAACTTTTTCATGTCCATCCCTGCCAATAAAAGTGTGTTTGACGAGGTTCTGTGTCATTCTGCCTACGAGAAAACAAAGTTTTATTTTCGCCATGGCTGTTTCGCTATGCGTAGCCGTGGGTAATGGATGTTGTTGGCATGTGGGCAGTAAAGAACCGAGTATCATGCTATAATACCCCCCCCCCCCCGTTAGGTTCTAAGCGTTCAATACGGTGATATATCTTTCTTCTTTATTATATCAATCACTGCCGATGGAATTACAGAATTATGTTATGACACGTTTCACTGAAAGCTTAAAAAACAAAGTTTATGCACGATACAAGTAATGGTGCATGAGTCCTATAGACCATTGATTTTAGGTGAGAAATTATGATATGCCTATAGTAGGGGTGTCATTGATTAGGAATTAATGAAACGATTAAGCACTCCTTCCACTTCTAACTGTCCCCTTTGAATGTGTGTCGATCACGTGAGATCGTCATAAATTATCATTCACGTATAAGCTTACGTTCAAAGTGTACTCTTAGTTAGAGGAGACCTATAGTTACATGGTTAAAGGCGATGTCTCTTTCGCTGGAGCCGTACGTTTGGCCCATTTTTCTTTTGCCCTTTTCTCTTTAATTGAGGTATCACTTTCGTCCAGGATAAATCACATTCTCATGTAAACAGACTCCCTTGCTCTATATCCCTTGTTTTGTATCGGAGGCTTCATTGGTTTTAATGCTGGTAAATCTCACAGGCTTGTATATAGCTGTAAGAGATCTCTGAACTGAGCATTGTAATAGCAAGATTAGAGGGAGTCATATTGGTTATGTAAATAATGGTCAAAGGTCATGTTTTAAAAGGCCACTGTTAATGCCAGGATGGTTATAAACACTTAATTGTCATATTTTATTTGTACGTGCCGAGGATCGCTTGGACCCCGTTTAGAGTGCGAGGCTCGGCCGCGGCTCGGCCGCGGCTCGGCCGCGCCGAGCCCACCTTCATTTCGGTGTAAACGCGCAAAAGGCCAAATGCGGGGCCAAAATTGGCCTCGCATTATGCCACGCTCTGGAGGTGGTCTCGGCCGCGGTCGAGCCGCGGTCGCGCCCGGCCTTTTTCTCAGTGTAAGCGCAAAGTGGGCTAAATGCGCGGCCAATTTTAGTCTGGCTTCCAAACCCTCGCCTGTACTATTTCGCTATTCAGGATATTAACCACTTTAACGTCGAAAACTAGGATAGTTTAAGGTGGTTTTGTCCTGCAAAGGATTTTCTCCTTCGGCAAAGGCCTTTGCCCGAACGGCGACTTCGTCGCCATGAAATTCAGTTGGCAAAGGATCTGAAAACCAGACAATACCAAATTGCGTTTGTTTAAAAGTAGAGCGCCACTACGACAAAATATTGAAAGGTTTGAATCAAAAGTGCGGCCGAGCCCGGCAGTGTAAACGGACTAAATTGCGAGGCTCGGCCTCGCAATTGAGGTTGGCCTTGGCCGCGGCTCGGCCGCGGCTCGGCCCAGCCCCGCACCGTAAACGGGGTCTAAGTTTATGCACTGTACGTACTCAAGAAGTCCGTAAATCGACTTAGTCGCACACGCACAGAATTTCCACTTAGTTTGTGTGACAGAAAAACAAATGTGATCTGAATAATGTAGGCCCAAAAAAGTTCAACTAAGTATCTCATTATAACTTCAATGTGCTATATTACATTCTTTTCTTTGTCGATCACGGATGACCGACATCTGATGAACCCAAGCGTATCACCTAACTCGTCCGCAGTGTGACGAGTTTCATATCTCGTTTTTTTTTATTCTTCTTTCTTTCTGGACAATTTTGTGTCGTCAATATCTCAAGAATGACATTACGAAATAACATGACATTTTCAGTCAACATGTCTCATGACAAAATCTAGCCACAATAAGGTTTTCATGACAGTAACATATCTATGAGGTCATCTAGGCGCCATTTTGTGATTTTCGGACCTTGTCACATGATCGATCATAACTTCATAACTAGATGTCATTTCTGTATCATTTTCGGTGGACATGAAGTTCAGGTCACGCTCTATCTTACTTCTTAACGCTAGTTACACAGGTCATCATTACGCGCGCGTAAGCGCGCGTCAAAATTTTAAAAGACTCAAAACGACTTCCCAATGGGAAATCTCGAAGTTTCAGACAATTTTAAGCGTTTCAAACATTTTCTCGCGTGCGCGTCCGTCCGCGCAATTTCGCTCACAGAGCCCGTAAGCAACATGAAAATGCAATTTTTTTGACTGATTTGGATTCCTGATATTTTGAGTAACAATATCCACTGATTTCCGATCGATTTCGACCTATAACAAAGGAATGCACTGGCGTCAAAGTTGAAATTTCGCATGCGCGTCTTTCTGCAAATATAGTGAAAAAACATGTCTTTGTTTATTTCGCCATAGCTCTTTAAATCGTCCGTTGACCCTATATTTCTATTGCATATTACAAAAGTATATGAATTGTAAATAACATTCCAAGTATCAATATTGCCAGGAAAACGCGATGACGTCATCATATCGTCATTTTAAATAAAAAAAGTGGAATTGATTTTTTTGAGGTACTGTTTCTGACATTCATTTGCTCGTATCTCTGTTGTTTAAGCTCAATATTATCCCAAATTCATATATGTTGTACTTTGAACATTTGCCTCTCAAGTCCATGTGATGGTTTTGAAATATGATGACGTCATCATACTAGAAATTGTGATTAAAGGTAAAGACTCAAAATCAGACAAGTTTACGTGTTATGTCTATGGGAGGTGATTTTTTTTTAAACCATGCATTGACTTGACAACGTTTAAGCACCTTGTTGCGACACGGATTGTCGCCCCTACACGGATTGTCGCCTCCTGCTCGGGGCGACAATCCGTGACGGGCGTTGGCGGCACGGATTGTCGCCCCCTACACGGATTGTCGCCTGGCGACAATCCGTGTAGGGGGCTGGCGGCACAGATTGTCGCCCGCCCTCGAAGCACATTTTGCTGGGTAATATCGTTTTGGACATAATCATTGAAATACTAACACATAACTTACATGGCTACATCCATGCAAACATGCCATGTAAAAAGTCATGGTGAGGTTTCAAGGAAGTGTGTATGTGCGCGTGCACATGATAATTTAGTGTCCGTTTGTGCGTGCGTGTGTGTGTGTGTGTGTGTGTGTGATGGAAGAATGTGTTTATTATGTCAGTTTTTTGCGTATGTGTTTTTTTAGCTGCGTATGTGTTTTTTAGCTGCGCGTGGGGAGGGATAACTAGTAAGCTGTTGCTGGCATAAACGTTGATATTGATTTTATCAGCAGCTTTGAATTTGATGAGTTTGTTTGGCAGATTTGTATAATTATGAATTCGGAGTGGAGCTTGCGTGCGGGCAGATGCTGCTTTTCTGCATACGGTCCATTATGTCTTATTTATCAACATTGGGAAATCGTTTCATCAGGAAGGAATGTGGTATCGGTTCGGGTGTGCGTCGGTATGTGGGAAGGGGGTTACATTTCGCAATTGCAAAAGTTTGTTACTCTGAAGGCTCATTCGTCCGAAGGCTCATTATTCCGAAGGTTCGTTATTCCGAATTTCATTTTTGGATCAACGAACCTCTAGGTATAGGGAATTGTGTGTTTCGGATATTAAAATGAAGCCTCGGAAAAAACGAAACTTCGGAATAACGGAACCTTCGTGTGTGTGTGTGTGTGTGTGTGTGTGTGTGTGTATGTATTTGGGTTGGTGAATGTGGGTGTGGGATGATTTAGGTTTTGTTTAATCAGGGGTTGGTGGGTTGGGGATTGGATTTGAAGAAGGATAGTTATAAATGGTATGACATATGTTGGTAGGATTTAATATTTAGGAATGATGTAGGCCCTAGATTTGTTTCGGATGGGGAGGGGAGGGGGTGGTCGGGTTTTTTATGACTGATTTCATTCTAGATTCGAGTAATGTATTTGTGTTTTTTTATGTTTATGCCCTTGTAAGTAAGAAGATGTTACATGATCCAAACCAATGTATTCAAGGAATATAGGTTTGGTAAGGCCCTACATGTAAAAACTTTATCGTGAAGAAATTGTTAGTAAAGGGTTGGTCTATAATCGAGTTATCTATGTTGAAGTGAGATTATTTGTGGTATCTTGACAAATGGATTTGTTTCTGTTTCGAATTGCCATTTGTAACTTTTTCTTCACGTTACACCCAGAATGAGTCGATTTATGAATGATTTGAATGAAATCAATGAATATCAAGGAAAAAAGTGTTGAGTTGGTTTATTTGCATTATGAGGATTTGTTTGAGTGTTTGTTCGTGTTTGTTTGTATTACGTATGTATTAGCGATGTGCAATGGCAGTTCGTTTGTGCTAAAATCAACTAACGATTGACAAATTTTTTACGGCGTGTGGAAATTATTCGTTCATGCATAAAGCATGCCAAACCTATTCTGGGACAAAGAATAGTGGTATGGACGTTCTAGTTTATAAGACTGATGGAAGAAAATGACTGCAGTGAAAAATGAACAAAGACAAATAACATTTGGGGAGGGTACCTCCCTCGTATGTATTTTCTCTCGGTCTCTCTCTCGCCTAGCCTGCCTCACCGCTGATATTGGTTCACACACCCATACTATTTTTAGATCAACGCTGGTGTGAATTTTTTAAACACGTGCTCATACACTCTGAAGGCGTTTGTATTGCCACAGTAGCGCCGCTATATTCCACATACGCACGTAAGCATACAGGCACACGCATACACACAGACAAACAAACCACTACCACTATGACCACCACACATGCACAGTTTCTACATATTGTATTATTATACTCCAAACACACACACACATACACACACTTACACACACAGACACACACACACAGACACACACACACACACACAACAAATCATACACATCACATATCATGCAGCTCACAATACACACACACACACACACACGCACACACGCACACACGCACACACATACGCATAACTTACCAGTCATACCCATCCCACCAAAGCTTAACACCGGAGGAACCACCCCGAGCCCGGGGCGACAATCTGTGACGGGGCGACAATCCGTGTCGCAACAATTTTTTTGCAAACACGGATTGTCGCCTTCGAGGTCAAAAACTGGGAACTGCACAAGCGTCACGGATTGTCGCCAGGCGACAATCCGTGTAGGGGGCGACAATCCGTGCCGCCAGCGCCCGTCACGGATTGTCGCCCCGAGCAGGAGGCGACAATCCGTGTAGGGGCGACAATCCGTGTAGGGGCGACAATCCGTGTCGCAACACACCTTGACCTCATCTGATTTTGCTCCATTTCCTCTGAAACATACGTATCTTGTAGCTGAGATAATAAGCTTTAGTAATCATGCATTTTATGTTTTCAAATCTCCTCATCAGGTTGATAATTTTGTAGTTTAAAACTGAAAGTGAGAATGCAATCTGTACAGAACGATTCCCAATTTTTCTTTGCAACTGTATATTGATCGAATCCACGCTGCCACTTGTGAGAAGTTGAATAGCGCCATCACAAGTCAAGACATTCACAACAGTATTTAGATTTAAGTTTCGCACTCAACCTTCAGGACAGCCGTGTGGCGTAATCGCTTAGCGCGCTGGGTGTTCATAACGCCTTACCGGAAGGTGAGAAGTTCGACTCCCGCAGGACTTTTTTCCGTTCTTTCTTTTTCTCTCCTTTTTTTTTTTCGGCAGTTCAGCTTTACTCCGATGTCATTTATCATATCATTTCATCAAGTGTACCTAACCAGTGAACACGGCTGCAGCTCTATTTCCCTTGTTTTGTATTGGAGTTTGGAGATTGGGTTTGCTTCATTAATTTTGTCACACTTAATGTTGTAAATTGCCCCTTGTTACAGTGTCCCGCTTGCAACCTTTCGTTTGCTCTTTCCTTTTCTCTTCATTGGTTATTGTTATACTGTCACAGGATAGGTAGGAACATGTACGTTTAAATAGCTTGCAGGAATGGGAGCTGAATTGATTAACTCCAGTCCAGGTGTATGGCGTCTCGCTCATCTCTTTGAAATTCCAGGTTGTTATTGTTTGACCCAATAACGGAGTTGTAGACAGGTTTTATGTTGCTATAGAGGTATCTTGTACCACATGAATGGAAGGCATCACTGTTTAGTAAGTAGTAATGAACTTTTTCATGTTGTAAATGATATAAAGATATGAATTTCACATCCAATCTTCGGGACAGCCGTGTGGCTTTATAGTCGCTTAGCGCGCTGCATGGTCATTATGCACTACCTTATTATAGGACGAGATGTTCGAGACCCGCAGGACGCTATTATTTTTTTCTCTCTCTTTCTTTGTTTTTCTTTTGGCAGTTCAGCTTCATTCCGATGTCATTACCCCACGACACACAGTCACTCAAGTTCCCTTTTTTTTTTGTCGGAGGCTGGAGGTTGGATTTGCTTCGTTTATCATACGTAATGTTGTAAATTGCCCTTGGTATACAGTGCCCCGCTTGCCACCTTTCGTTTTCTCTTTCCTTTTCTCTACGTTTGTTCCTGTTACACTGCACAAGACAGGTCGGAAAATAATTTACATAACTCAACTGGAGCAGGAATGGCAACTGAATAAATGAACTCTAGGCCAGGTGTATGACGTCTAACTCATCTCTTTGAAATTCCAGATTGTTATTGTTTGACCCAATAGCGGAAATGTAGATAGGTTTTATGTTGCTATAGAGGTATCTTCTGCCACATGAGTAGAAGGCATCACTGTTTAGTAGTAGTAATGACCTTTTTCATGTCCCTCCATGTCAGTTATAGTGTGTTTAAAGGGGTTGTGTGTCTATCTGCCAAAGAAAAGGAAAAACTTATTTTCGTCATGGCTGTTTCTCTATACGTAGCCGTAGGTGATGAGTGTTGTTGGTATCTGAGCAGTGAATAACACAACATCAGGCTAAAATCCCCCTTAGTTATACGCGCTGAGCGTTCAATTGATATTTATTATCTTTATTTATGTAGTCAATCACTGCTAATGGAGTTACAGAATTATGTTATGACACCTTTCACTGAAAGTTTGTAAAGCAAAGTTTGTGGACAAGGCAAGCAATTGTACATGAATAATACCATTGATTTCAGAGGGAAATTATGGTATACCTAAATGTAAGGGTATCATTGCTTTGGAATTGCTGAGACAATATTATCTTGGCACGAGGGCTTCCACTTCTAATAACTGATCCCTTTGAAGATGTGTCGTCACGGGTGATCGTCATGATTCATCTTTCAAGTAGAAGCTTACGTTCCACACTCTTAGTTCGAGAAGACTTAGACCCCGTTTACAGTGCGAGGCCGGGCTCGGCCGCGGCTCGGCCGCGGCCGAGTCCGGCCTCAATTGCGCGGCCGAGCCTCGCAATTTTGTCCGTTTACACTGCTGGGCTCGGCCGCGCTTTTGATTCAAACCTTTCAATATTTTGTCGTAGTGGCGCTCTGCTTGTAAAAAATGCAATTTGGTATTGTCTGGTTTTCAGACCCTTTGCCAAATGAATTCCGTGGCGACGAAGTCGCCGTTCGGGCAAAGGCCTTTGCCGAAGGAAAAAAAAAAATCCTTTGCAGGACAAAACCACCTTAAACTATACTAGTTTTTGACGTTGAGGGGGTTAATATCCTGAATAGCGAAAGATACAGGCAGAGGGTTTGGAAGCCAGACTAAAATTGGCCGCGCAATTGGCCGCGCATTTGGCCCAGTTTGCGTTTACACCAAGAACAGGCAGGGCTCGGCCGCGGCTCGGCCGCGGCCGAGACCACCTCCAGAGCGAGGCCAAATGCGAGGCCAATTTTGGCCTCGCATTTGGCCTTTTGCGCGTTTACACTGAAGCGGGACTGGGCTCGGCCGCGGCTCGGCCGCGGCCGAGCCTCGCACTGTAAACGGGGTCTTACCATCATACTTCAAAATGTGATTAAACATGTTAAAGGTAAAGACTCAAAATCAGACAAGTTGACGTGTTATGTCTATGGAAGGTGATTCTTTTTTAAACCATGCATTGACTTGACAACGTTTAAGCACCTTTATCTCAGCTGATTTTGCTCCATTTCCTCTGAAACGTAAGTATGTGGTAGCTCAGACAATAAGCTGCAGTAATCATGCATTTTATTTTTTCAAATCTCCTCATCGGGTTGATAATTTTGCAGCTCAAAACTGAAAATGAGAATGGAATGTGGACCAAACTATTCCTGAATCATCTTTCACATATAAGCTTACGTTCCTCATATTTTCTCGTCAAGACGTACATGGCCGAGAGGATAAAGGCGACGTCACAAGAGACGTGAGGTTGCACACGTACGGGTTCGAACGCCATAAGAGCACGAAACAAAATACTTATATCTTTTGCTTTTTTTTCTTTTATGGAGTATTCACCTTCGTCCATGTAGAAATCACGTTTTCATGTAAACGTACACACACACAGGCACACACACACACACACACACACACACAATATCCCTACTGAATATCAATGTAAATTTGTGTTGTGTATAGCATACATAGATAGATTTAAGTTTCGCACAAGATCTTCGGATCTTCCGTGTGCCAGAATCGCTTAGCACGCTGCGTGTTTATAATGCCCGACCGGAAGGAGAGAAGTTAATCGAGTCCCGCAGGACTTTTTCCTTTTATTTCTTTTTTCTTTTTTTCTGCAGTTCAGCTTCACTCTGATGTCATGAACAAAGCTACTCTATTTCCCTTGTTTTGTATTGGAGTTTGGAGGTTGGGTTTGCTTCATTAATTTTGTCACACGTAATGTTGTAAATTGCCCCTTGAAACAGTACCCCGCTTGCCACCATTCGTTTTCTCTTTCCTTTTCTCTTCATTTGTTCTTGTTGTACTGTAGCAGGATATTTAGGAACGTGTACGTTTACATAACTAACAGGAATGGGAACTGAATTAATTAACTCTAGTCCAGGTACATGGCGTCTCGCTTATCTCTTTCGAATTCCAGGTTGTTATTGTTTGACCAAATAACGGAGTTATAGACAGGCAGGGAAGGAAGTGACTTGATATTGCTTCATAATGAGGAATTTCGGGCAACACCTTTCCAAGTGTAGTGATTATGACGGGGTTCTCTGTGATTTATTTTCGTCATGGCTGTTTCACTAGTTAGCCATAGGTGATATATGTTGCTGGCATCTGGGAGAAGAGAACAGATCAGTACCAAACTGGAATAGCCCTATAAGCAATGTGGTAAGCGTTCAATTTTTTGCATTATCTTTCTTCTTTAAAGTCAATCACTACTGATCGAAATACACAATATAATATGACACGTTCCACTGGTAGCTTAGGAAAAGGGAGTTAATGCACGATGCAATGATAAGTTTAATGTGCTACCATTGATTTTAGAGACGTCATTGTGGTGTGGTACTGGTGATGGTAAGGGAACCATAGATTGTTTTTAAAGTAATGAGACAATCATTGGACCTTTGCATCAAGACCGTATTCCCATCTAGAATATAATGCATGTTCGTGCGGTGTTATTTTTAAATCCTGACGTGGACATTTTCTTTTTCTTGTTTTTAATTTAAGAATGTTATATCTAAATTTGTTTCTTTCCCTTAACATTTTTTTTTTTTTGTTGAATATAAAGTTGGACGTTCCGGGACCGAGCAGAAGAGCAGCGATTTAGTTACAGTTTCAATGCATCTTGTTTACCATCTTCTCTGACATTGAATTGATGGTTATTATATTTGACATTGTCTGTCTATTTGCCTGTTGATGCTCATAAAACACTGCTATAACAACTAATACATTTGCTTCACTTGTCACACGCAACGATATGGATTGCAGTTGTGCATGCAGTTTTCCTTTTGCCACCTCTCGTTTTTCTCTCCCCTTTTCCCTCACTTTGGTTTTGTTATACTGCAGATGGGAATGATTACAATAACATAACCCAACTTGAAGTAGGAATGAGAACTGAATAAATTAACTCTAGGCCAGGTGTATACAGCGTCTCGCTCATCTACTTGAAATTTCAGGTTGTCATTGTTCGACCAACGGAGTTGAAGACAGGCTTTATGTTGCTACAGAGGTATCTCGCGCCACATGAATGGAATGCATACGCTGGTTAGTATTAGTAATGAACTTTTTCATGTCCATCCCTGCCAATAAAAGTGTGTTTGACGGGGTTCTGTGTCATTCTGCCTACGAGAAAGCAAAGTTTTATTTTCGCCATGGCTGTTTCTCTATGCGTAGCCGTGGATGATGGGTGTTGTTGGCATCTGGGCAGTAAAGAACCGAGTATCATGCTATAATACCCCCCCCCCCCCCCGGTTAGGTTCTAAGCGTTCAATATGGTGATATATCTTTCTTCTTTATTATATCAATCACTGCTGATGGAATTACAGAATTATGTTATGACACGTTTCACTCAAAGCTTAAAAAAACAAAGTTTATGCACGATACAAGTAATGGTGCATGAGTCCTATAGGCCATTGGTTTTAGATGAGAAATTATGATATGCCTATAGTAGTGGTGTCATTGATTAGGAATTAATGGCACGATTAAGCACTCCTTCCACTTCTAACTGTCCCCTTTGAATGTTTGTCGATCACGTGAGATCGTCATAAATTATCATTCACGTATAAGCTTACGTTCAAAGTGTACTCTTAGTTGGAGGAGATATAGTTACATTGTTAAAGGTGATGTCTCTTTCGCTAGAGCCGTACGTTTGGCCCGTTTTTCTTTTGCCCTTTTCTCTTTAATTGAGGTGTCACTTTCGTCCAGGATAAATCACATTCTCATGTAAACAGACTCACTTGCTCTATATCCCTTGTTTTGTATCGGAGGCTTCATTGGTTTTACTGCTGGTAAATCTCACAGGCTTGTATATAGCTGTAAGAGCTCTCTGAACTGATCATTGTGATAGCAAGATTAGAGGGAGTCATATTGGTTATGTAAATAATGGTCAAAGGTCATGTTTTAAAAGGCCACTGTTAAAGCCAGGATGGTTATAAACACTTAATTGTCATGTTTTATTTGTACGTGCCGAGGATCACTTGAACCCCGTTTACAGTGCGAGGCTCGGCCGCGGCTCGGCCGCGCCGAGCCCACCTTCATTTCGGTGTAAACGCGCAAAAGGCCAAATGCGGGGCCAAAATTGGCCTCGCATTAGGCCACGCTCTGGAGGTGGTCTCGGCCGCGGCCGAGCCGCGGTCGCGCCCGGCCTTTTGCTCAGTGTAAACGCAAACTGGGCTAAATGCGCGGCCAATTTTAGTCTGGCTTCCAAACCCTCGCCTGTACTATTTCGCTATTCAGGATATTAACCACTTCAACGTCGAAAACTAGTATAGTTTAAGGTGGTTTTGTCCTGCAAAGGATTTTCTCCTTCGGCAAAGGCCTTTGCCCGAACATGCACGGAATTCAGTTGGCAAAGGATCTGAAAACCAGACAATACCAAATTGCGTTTGTTTAAAAGTAGAGCGCCACTACGACAAAATATTGAAAGGTTTGAATCAAAAGCGCGGCCGAGCCCGGCAGTGTAAACGGACTAAATTGCGGGGCTCGGCCTCGCAATTGAGGTTGGCCTTGGCCGCGGCTCGGCCGCGGCTCGGCCCAGCCCCGCACCGTAAACGGGGTCTAAGTTTATGCACTGTACGTACTCAAAAAGTCCGTAAATCGACTTAGTCGCACACGCACAGAATTTCCACTTAGTTTGTGTAACAGAAAAACAAATGTGATCTGAATAATGTAGGCCCAAAAAAGTTCAACTAAGTATCTCATTATAACTTCCAGGTGCTATATTATATTCTTTTTTTTTTTGTCGATCACGGATGACCGACATCTGATGACCCCAAGCGTATCACCTAACTCGTCTTCAATGTGACGAGTTTCATATCTCGTTTATTCTGTGAATGTGAAAAGGTTACCCCAATTTGGCAGGACCTCCTTGACATAATTTCACGGTATAACAGTTAAATTATAAATAAATAAATTTCTTTCATATTTATTTCTATTAATGAAATATCATATCTACAGTTGCAAGTTTGGTAATAGACTCCCCAATACAGCAGCATTCAAATCTTTTGTTAAAAAACAGAAGGAAATTGAATATTATATAGCAAAAAAAGAAAAAATAAATTAACTTCCCATTTCAAGAAATGGCGTTTTGAGATTTAACTCCTCCATGCAATCCTCAGGCCATTGTAATAGACCAAGTACATTGAATGCTTATTGGTGCCATATGTTGTTTGTTTGTTTGTGTGTTTTGTATATAGGAAGCCATATTGCGTTATTTATTTGTAGTCTCATGTAGTGCATGTAGTACAATATACATTGTAATGTACTAGTATCGCTGCCATTTGTTGTCGATTTTGGCTCTTCAGGGGCGATTTCTGAGATGGTAGCCTTCTTTGTCATTGACGTGACCTGACCTCCCGTGAACTGATAATGAGTGTTTTTAAACTTTACCATCGGATGTAGGGTTTGCATGACATCTTACAGAGTGCATTGTGGCTGGATTGGGCCGGGTCGGGTGGTGGGATGATCTATATCTATATTTATATGTACAGGGTATGTGTGTGGGGTGTGAGTGTATGTGATGGGATGAGGAAGTGTGCGGTGTGTGTGTGGAGGGGGTGGGGGAGGGAGGTGTAGTTTGTGTGGAAATTCAAGTTATGTTTGGGTAAGGTGGATCTTCTCGCCCCCTGATTTGGCTTGTTCCAGTCTCTGCAATCCACACACTTTTTTTCAGTTGGAAGGGATTATGAAACCGCTAATTGGTCACTCATTAATTTGTTTACTTGTTTGTTTGTTATATTCTCCTTCCCCATCTCGGAATATCGCTCTTGAACAAGATCTGATTTGTATATGGTAACTTACTGTTCTGCTTTTTTTTTTTGTTCTTTTTTTACAATTCCTCTACGTTGTTCAGTGATTGCGTTATTCTAATCAAGTTGATTGTTGTAAATAATGTGATTCTGTATAATTTTTCAATAAAACATCAAAAAAAAAAAGAAAGCACAAAGATCTCACATAACACGCATAAAGAACCGACCAATATAAAGTCCTGAGCAGATAAATGAATGTACTTCAAATACCGTCAAATGGTGCAGGAAGAGTGTATGGAAACATGTAAGTGACCATTCTTTTTTTTTTTTTTTAATGGGGATCAAAGCGATAAAGCTTTACATCTCTTGATCGCTCTGCTATTTTTCTTCACAGATAGGTTTTAAGTTTGGATTTAAATATGCTTTGTAAATGACAGTTGCCCTATCTGAATAGGTAGCTGATTCCACAATTTTGGTCCTATAACGGAGAAAGCACGATCACCCCATCCATATTTTCCTCTGGATTTTTTGGAGTAACAACACATTTGATGGTGAAGGTAGACTTCGTGTCGAATTACACTTGTATTGTATTTGGGAATAGAGAATAGAGTAGGTATACGGGGAAAAGGAAATGAGCCGAATGGGTAGTTATCCGGGGGTAGTTATCCGGGGGGTAGTTATCCAGGGGGTAGTTATACAGGGGGTAGTTTTCCGGGTGGTAGTTATCCAGGGGGGTAGATATCCGGGTGGTAGTTATCTGGGTGGTAGTTTACCGGGTGGTAGTTATCTGGGTGGTAGTTATCCGGGTGGTAGTTATCCAGGGGTAGTTACCCGGTGGGTAGTTATCCGGTGGGCAGTTGTCCTAGGGGGAATTGCCCTGGGGGGTGATTGCCCTAGGAGGGTAGTTGTCCTGGGTGTAGTTGGCCTAGGGGGTAATTGCCATGGAGGGTAATTGCCCTAGGAGGGTAGATGTCCGGGGGGTAGTTACCCTGGGGGGGGGGGGGGGAATAGCCCTGGGGTAATTATCCTTGTGGTAGTTATCCGGAGGGTGGTTGCCCAGGGGGTAAGTGCCAGGATACGGCCTAGGGGTACAAAACCTGTGGCGAGTGTGCATGAATGCATATGATATGCAGTAATATACAAAATCATGATGAATGAAGATACAAAGCAGAGATTAAAGACAGGGACAAGGACAATGACATTGACAAAGACAGTTAATGTGGACATTAGCATTGACGGGTACGGAGACATGAACTTTCATAGATAACAATAACAAGGGTGACATGGGACATTACAAACGTGAAGACCAGGGGGTGGGGATAGAGAATGGAAAACAACCAACCGGCAGTAAAACAATGCATATGGCTAGAGTGACAGTAAGAATAAAATAAGGCATACTCCTTCAAAACACCATGCGAGTTGCCACAGAAAAGTGTCATACAGTAGAAAGATAGTGAAAGAAAGTGATTCTTAAACTTTGTTTGGAAGTTATTTAGCGAGCTGACACTTTTTGTACGGAGTGGCAATGCATTTCAAATTTTCCGACCAGTGAATTTAAAATTATGTTGGTACGCGAGCGTCCAATGACGTGGTATGTGCAGGTGAGAGACGAGCGAATTTGTTATAGCACACTTTTATAACCGCAAATTTGGGTAAATTTGCCAAAATGTGCAGTACATTGACGGCACATATTGGTAAGTTTCTGCTCCGCCACAATCATCACTAAAACAAATTGTAAGTGCAGTTGGTTTTTGTCACCACCGAATGAGTTCGGTAGCCTAAAGGCTGTGTCACACCTTTCCGGGCAAGCTACGCGGGCTTTTTGCGAGTAAGGTTTTTTCAAGCACGTAGGAAAATTATCTGGCCCGTAGATGCCCTGAGCTGCGCACGCAAGTCCGATTTTTCCCGCAGCCAAGTATTGAGCAGCACCTCACAGGCAACTCCCGCAGGTACTTCGCAGTCCCCGTATGCGTCCAGCGCGGCCAAGATAATGACATTCTGTCATTTCTGTTGGACTTCAGCCATTCCTTCAGATGAATTTCTGAGTTGTCAGCCCCAGGCGCCTGGCAGGTCACACAGAATACCCGCAAGAAGAACATAGGTAGAACGCATCCAGCAAGTAAGACACATACAGTGTACACAACTCGCCCAAATCCTTGTCCACCCTCAGAAATTGTCCGGTAGGCTGGAAAATCCTAACACGCAACAAGCCCGCGTAGCTTGCCCGGAAAGGTGTGACAAGGCCTAAACATGGTTACGGGTAAAAAGAGTACGGGTAAAAAAAGGATTTGCGTGCGCACATCCGAGTGACTACGGGTGAGATTCGTGCTAGGTACTGTTCTGTTCAGGTCATCTGCGGGGACCTCCGGGTAGTAAAATTGTTCTTCGCAAGTAGCACGCAAGGCTTGCCCGGAAAATTTCCCACCTTTCCGGGCAATCTACATGGGCTCGTTGCGAGTAGGGATTTCCCAGCACGCAGGAAAATTTTTAGCGGGCGGACAAGAATGTTTGCGTGATTCACGCTTGTGTCTTACCAGCTGGACGCGTACTGTAACTTACCTTCTACTTGCGTATATTCCGTGTGACCTGCGTGAGAGCTTTGACACCGATCCGTTTCCTGTTACGGGCGACTTACGGATACTGAGAAATATCTGCGTTGGAGTTGCCTGCAAGGTGCTGCCGGTAATTAAGGGTCTCCTATGGTGTTCTGCGTGTACCCCCACGACTCACTCGGAACTTAATTTAATCAAGCTTAAGGCCTTGTCATACCGTATCTGGGGAAGTTTTGCTGGTTGACTTGAGGGGAAGCAAATTTGCTACCGGGAACTCTCCGCAGTTGGTCCGCACCTGACAGTACCTAGTGCGTATCTCGCCCGTATTTGCCCGGAGGTGCGCGCGCAAGTCCGATTTAACCGCAGCCAAGTTTAGAACATGACCAAAACTTTTTCCGGGTGAGTAGCGGGGATTGCCGCAGAGGTACATGCAGAACGCCAGTAGGAGGTTCTGAGTGGCAGCACCTCGCAGGGAACTCCAACGCAGGTACTTCCAAGTCTTCCAAATGCAGCGAAATTAGTGACATTTTTTTTAAAACCAAAATGTGCAGTTATCAACATGTGCTGTTACATTGTTACGGCATATTTTGCTATCAATATTTCACTTATGTTTGGGATAAAAGTGTGTACTGGTAATTAAATCTGTTCGACTGGACTTACTTGTGAAAATCTCGGAGAGAACAGTTTCGTGACTCATCCTAGTCGCTTCTTCAGCTCTTACTGGCTGACGAGCAATGGGCGATGTTACTCCCTTATTGTTTTTATGTTCTTTCCGTGATTTTCACAAGTCTAGTTGAGCAGATTTAATCACACGCTTTTATCATATAACGTGGATAAATCAAAATCTATATCGATATTTCTTTTGGATAGTTATCATCTATGGCTTGATTAGAAGCCTACTACAGTTTGTGACGTCATAAAAAATATAAAAATACACAGAAAATTCAACATACTTTCTCTTTTGTAGCGTAATAAGAGAGCTCTTGACTTATCTCTCTTTCATGAAATTGGGGAATCATTTTACCCTTGACATAGTTATATGCCAGCAAATCAGGGGAATGTGAACTTTTCATATACATGTTTATTAATATATATATATAAATATAAATTATATATATATATATATATATATATATATATATATATATATTATATATATATATATATATAATATATATATACAGACACACACACATACACACACACACATATATACATATATATATATATATATATATATATATATATATATATATATACATATGTATATAAATTGTACATAATAGGAACAGATCATTGAAAATAACCACTTCCTTCGTTCTTGTTTTGCTAAAAGAGTTATGTGTTTCTTATGACAATTTAAACGGACGGTAATTATCTGTAAATATCTTTTGGTCACATGACACCATCTGCAGCAACACGATTGCAACTTATTGATTTGGAGGAAGATTAACATAGTGATGCATATAAGATAACTTCTTAATACTATTCTTCTCATTTTGGATGCACTTGCTCTTCAATAGATGGCAGGGGCGTATGAATTTCACATCGGTGTTCTTGACAGCTGCGTAGACATTCTGGAGACTTATATCAAGAGCCAGTTACATCCCTCAAGAGATGAAGCTGGCAATGCACGTCGGGTAGTTTGGCCAAACAAAACTATCGCCATTTGCAAAATTACACCACAAACAGGGTCTGGTAAAGTTGTAATAAGACAGAATGTGATGGGTGGAATACATGCAGAGAAGGCTCTTCTCGACTGGTTTGAAGCTACGGATCCACCGAAGGGACACATCAAAATTTTCCTGAACTACTCCCCGTGCAATGAAGATGGACACCGGTGCATTGATCAATTAGCAAGGCTCCCTCCACCGGAAGAAGGTAAAAAGCATAAAATAGTCTTTGCAGGCCTCTATGAAATCAGACGAGAATCTTGTATCAACAGGGGGTGCAATAGTCATCGCAATGTCTCTCCTGACAATGCAGTCGGGCTAACAAACCTGAATCAAAATCAACGATTCGAGCTTAAATGCTTTGACGGATCCGAGTGGATGAACTTGATTTCCTTGTTGTCATGGGTGTCTAATTTTCGCAACGTGCAAAATCGAAACGCTGCTATGGTTACTCTGCTGAATTTACGTTTCGGGAATACATATAAACAATGGCGCGATGACGAAGATGATTTGATGCGAGATGACCTTGAAATTGCGCTTAACTAATGGGAAAAAAGAGTGGGCTGTTTTTCTGCAATGACCACGACAGATTACTGACCATGTGGTTGTATAACAGAATACAAGAAAATACGTATATAAGTTTATCCAAAGCGACTGAAAGTCGACGGAGTATCAAGAGTTACCATAGCGGCAGTAATTCAAGTGATTCAATCTTAATTCCAGAAGCAAGATATTCAGATTCTTGATCTATCAATCAAAAGGTCAAAGCTGTCAAACATGAGATCACCGTGCCGAAATCCAATACTCTGTAACTCTGTAATAAGAAGCGCGCTTATACTTATAATAATTATCGAACAAATAAAACTGCAAATTGATATAGAATGTGTACATGAATTTTAGAAACATAGTGAATCTTTCAGTTAAGGAGCAAGACATGAATATTACTAAAGTAAACGTTCATTGGTATCATGCAACGTAGAAATACGTGGAATTTAGTAGCTGATGATGTTGGTAGCAAGTCAAAACGAATATCTTACCAAGTGTCGTGAAACACAATGAGCAGCTTATCAATGATAAACGTGAAATGTGTAATGCTTGTCACAGGAAAATATCTCTTAATCAAGGTAACATTTACATATATGAAACAAAATTTCTGCATTTCTAAAGCCCGGTAGTCCTAAGGATATCAATGGTATTGGAAGCATTCTTTACAACGGTATAATTCCAGGTCATGATTGAGTTGATATTATTTCCTTGGTGAAAATTAGTTGTGCATGTAACATGCTATCCCCTCTGTAAATTGATAAAATCTTTCAATTTCAGTCGAGCGAAAATTGCCGAAATTATTTTTCAGATATCAAAGTGGCCCAATAGAAATGTTAATGGAAGTTCTGTTTTCTTTTGTCGGTTCGGTCACATGCTTATGTTTGCTTTTTGTAATTCTTTTCTTTCTATTTTTGTGTTCTGATTTATGTGATTTGTAAATTTTAGCATGCCAATATTACAAATTGAGCTTGAAATGATAAAATTTAAATTTTTATTTGATTTGATTTATTGGTTCCTGTATTATCGCTGTACATGCGCATATGTATATGTGTACACACATTGTTGATATCATGGTAAAATTATATACATTAGTTGTTTCCACTCTGTTTACAATGTGTAACAAAATGTAGCATCGATACAACGAATAATAGAAGGGTTACAGCTTAAGAGTGATGTTTTGATTTTCTTGCAGCCCTTATACATAATACATATAGGAAAAATAGGAGGGAGGGTTGTCTTGCGTGGAAATAAGATAGAAGCAGGGAGGTGCCTCACCTCCCTGATAGAAGAAAGGGGAAAAGGAAACGAGAGGTTGCGTGCTTTCATCAAGGTTTACAGAAAGTTATATCACTTGGATCACTTTTGACCAGCAAGGCATGACAAATATTGTTTTCCAACCCAGGTGCAGAATAATACTTTTGTATGCCAGGTCACATGGTCGGTCAAATGGTTGCGTAAGAGATTAAAGGGGACCTCTGAATGATTTTCAGATTTTTACATTTGAACAACTATAAATTAGTTTCACTGAGTATAGAGTTTCAGAATTCATAGTGATCGGGATGAGGAATGTTTTCAAAATCTAACAAATTGCAATGAACAAGGATGATGACATGCCTCATCATAAGAATGTATGAGTTGGGGCTCAAGGAAGCAGAACAAAAGAAGGCATGCATAGATTTTTCACAGGTGAACTTGTTGAGCAAGCGGTTTTGTAATGAAATTACATTGCTACATTTCTATAATATATGAGGCTCTGATGTCATCAACACTGTTCAGTGTAATTTGTTTAAGATTTTCAATTTGTTGGTTTCTCTGCTCAAGGACCACAATAAATTCCAGGAATCTATACATGGAGCTGTTGATTTATGTATCACATGATGTGAAATTATGAAAATCGTCCGGAATGCCCCTTTAAGTACGGCAATGATTACAAAAAAAAAAAAAGAAGAATTCATGTACAGCACGCTAACATTAATTCGTTTAGCATATTTAAGGCCGTGTCACACCTTTCCGGGCACGCCTTGCGTGCGACTTGCAAAAAACAATTTTGACTACCCGGAGGTCACCGTAGATGATCCGCACATGACAGTACCTAGCATGTATCTCAACCGTAGTCGCCCGGAGGTGCGCACGCATATTTTTTTTTTTTACCCGCAACCGTGTTTAGGCCCTGTCACACCTTTCCGGGCAAGCTACTCGGGCTTGTTACGTGTAGGGATTTTCTAGCATACCAGACATTCCTGATGGCGGAAAAGGATTTGAGAGAGTCAACGCGTGTGTCTTACTTGCTGGACGCGTTCTACTTAAATTATACTTGCGAGTATACTGTGTGACCTTTGTACCAGTCGCGTGGGGGCTGACAACTCAGTGAAGGAATTCCTCTAATGGAATGGCTGAAATCCCACAGAATTTCATTATCTTGGCTGCATACGGGACTGCGAAGTACCTGCGTGGGAGTTGCCTGGGAAATGCTGCCGCTAAAGGCCTCCTACTGGCGTTCTGCGTGGACCTCTACGGGCATTCCCGCGACTCACCCGGAAAAAGTTTTGGTCATGCTCAAAACTTGGCTGCGGTTAAATCGGACTTGAATGAGCACCTCCGGGCAACTACGCGCTAGATACTGTCAGGTGCGGACCAACTGCGGAGAGCTCCGGGGAGTAAATTTGTTTCCCCGCAAGTAAAGCCGCAAAACTTCCCCCGTACGGTATGACAAGGCATGAATGAAAATTGCAAGCATTCTTGTTCTGAAAATCTTCTACGTGCTGGAAACTACCTCCTCTTCACAAGCCCGCGTAGCTTGCCCGGAATGGTGTGACACGGCCTTTAAGTTTGATTGGTACAATGTCCCATAGTCAGACAAGCAGTTATTTCGTATTGAAGTTAGAATCTTGCGAGATTTAACTTTTCCACTCATGGAAGCCAGCAAATAACAGAATTATACGGGGTGTCCCAAAAAAAGCGGAACGGTGGATTTTCAGTACCTTGCGGTCTAAAAGTTATATATCTTTTGACATCGTTAGAAAGAGTTTCTTCCGCAGAAGACTATGATACCAAAACCATTAAATTTGGTTCAGTACTTTTTATTCTACGCCTATTTCTGAAAATGCAGTCATTGTCAAATTTCGCCGGATTTTTGCGACTTAAGAGATTATAATTTGAGTGCGACACGCGATCCATACGGTGAATATTGTGTAAGCTCGGTGATCCATGTCAACAAAAGATACAGCTTTCACATTGGGCACGGGCCAGGAAAAAACAGTGTGTGTGTGTGTGTGCGCGCGCTCCCAATATGAAAGCGTTATCTTTTGTTGACACGGATCAACGAGCTTAGCACATTTCACCGTATGGAACGCGTGTCGCACCCAAATTATTATCTCATAAGTCGCAAAAAATTGAAAATGACTGCATTAACAGAAATTGGCGTAGAATAAAAAGTACTGAACCAAATTTAATGATTTTGGTATCATGGTCTTCTGCGGAAGATGCTCTTTCTGATAATGTCAAAAAATATATCACTTTTAGAACGCAAGTTACTGAAAATCCACCGTTCCGCTTTTTTTTTGGGGGGGGGGGACACCCGGTATAGGTTTACAATTTTTATCGTTCTTGACACTATGAATACACGCTTTTGAATTATGGTTACTCTCTGATTCAGGAGAAAGGTCAAATATGATAATTCGTTGCTATTTTTATCTACAAAATTATCTTTATCATGATTTAGATAAATGGTATCAAAAATATTCAGGTATGCGAGAAATTTGAATAGACTGTGTGTGCGTGTGCATCGGTGTGTGTGTATAAGTTTTTATCTAACAAGTTGATTAACGCTACTTCACAAAATGTATTTTCCTTTCCACGTGTCATGTCCGCAGTATAGCTTTACAACATACACGTTATTTTTTTTCTAGATGCATATACAAGTTAAAAAAAGTAAATTGAATTAGTTTCTTAGTATTTACAGACGTAGATCTATTTATAAAAGTACATCTTATTAATAGGAATATAAGGTACATTATTTATGGGTAATATACATACTTATGCTGCTGGAATGAAATATCATATAGAGAAGAGTATGTTTTATCCGCTTTCAATTTTCCTTTCTTCGGGGAAAGGGTAGTATTTGTAGTTTTATGTATGCATCAGTTTATATTCACGATGATCGTCCGTTTGTGTGTGGGATCAAGATTACACTTGTATTCCTTTTCACTATTGATCGCACAAATATATCTGAACACAAAAAGTGTCTTGGTTCCTACCATGTAGATTGATCTTCTCTGCAGCGGTTTGGTGTTTTATGTCATGTATGTGCAGTAATCAAATTTGCAGTACTTCCTCGAATCTTCAACCTGCCCACAAGACATCATATTTGTATTATTACGATTATGGAGAATGTATACGAATGCCAATTTAATGGATACATTTTATTGCTATAGTTGATTCTTTCTATATACAATGATAGATGTTTTTGTTTATTTCATCGGGGTGAGTGGCTTCATGTATGCATTATGCAAGGATAGAGAAAATGGCAATCCTATGAAGTAGATTGATTCATTTATACCTGAACGAGTTCTCTTTTTGACGAATCTAATCTGACGTCATTTGTAAGAAGACAAATGTCCAATGCGGTAGCAAACCACCGTGAACTGTAAATCATGTATCAAGTGTATTTGATTCCCCTGTTTGTTGGTAAAGGGACAACGGTGAAAATAACACATTGTGATTTGGTAACAACGTAAGAGTGACACAACACAACATCATCGTATGTATAAGTTGCCACTCTTACCTGAAACTTTCTTCTTCTTCTTCTTCTTCTTCTTTTTTCTGTTTGGTTATGGGGTTGTAGGAGGTGGAATACAAGAAAATTTCAAGAAGAAAGACGATTTTTAAAATTATTATTATTGCTTAACATGCTTAATGTCAAGGTTCGCATTCATAGGCGCATCTGTCCTGCGATGCCAGTCGGGAATATTTTTCAATTAATGTCAATCCCTCCCAGGGTTGCATTGCTACTGGGTTATCAATGTCGCACGTTTTTGTGTATAACGAATGGTTTACATCTGCTTAATCGAACTAACATCTTAGACTCGTTGCAAATCTATACTGGACAATACTGGATGCTTACCAACGAATATCTCGTTTTTAAAGTGACGGAAAAAGTTGTAAAGTGCATATCTTTCTCGACGATATTCCAAACTGAAATTTAAAGATTGTTTATTGTCAAACAGAATGTGTTTTGATTATTTCTTTAGTGAGGCGCTCGCCATGTATTGTTTGAAAAAAAAAAGGAATAGAAGTTAGCTAAAATGAGCATTAACTTCTTGAATAAAATCATAACATGTCTGATGTTGTGACGAAATGTGTCAAAGATGTTTACTTTGCGTTTCTTGTATGTGGATGTCTTCAATCACCCTTTTAAATGCCGTCAAGATGCATTCACATTCAGAAAAGAGTGATAGATTGAAAGACAGGATGAAAGGGAGATAGATAGAGAGAGAGAGAGAGAGAGGGAGAGAGGGAGGGGTAGCACCCAACTAGTAAGTTGTAAAGAGTTTATCAGGAATTGACATTCGTACTTGAAATTGCCGACGAGCAAGTTAATATAGACATATAGATTTTATATAAATGACAAAGAAGGTGGTGTAAACCAGCAGATAAAACCGGCAGAAGAGAGGAATAATATGAGGACTGATAGAGGGATGAAAGAAAGAACTATAAATGAAGGAAATATCACAGATAATAATGTTGTTGAGGCATGTACTTATGAACTTTGCGAGGTTGCTGAACTTACAACATTAACAGGTAACGGAGCTTTTGTTCCACTTGTGGGTAAAAGTCACGAGAAGGGCTATTTCACTCTGGTACAATGTTTCAATTGTTTTGTAGGGTGACGTTTGTTAATGCGAAGGGTAGCTACTCCGAAAATGAAATGAGGACCGTTTTGCGACGGTTCGATATTCCGAAGCATCCCCTATTATCTAGAGGTTTGCAAATCCAAAAATGGAAAAGGGTTCGTTAATCTGGATACTTGTGGCGTTATCCCAAAGGTTCGCTAATCCAAAAATGAAATAAGGTTTGGCCCGAGTGAGCCTCCTTGGCCCTCCTAATGCTCCTAGTTTATCAATCACTACATGAGATGATTCTTGTAGCATATGCAAGTATTTGCTATATGCAGGCATCAATACGTGCAGTCGCATCAATCATAGACCTAATACACATGGACATTCATTGTATCGTTAATTAATTCATGCACCCGTACATCTCAAAAGCGCCACAAAGACATTTTTAGCATGCTCCACTGCTTTGATCCCATGATCGTCTCTGCCAGCAAGCCGGGAGAAGAACAAGACGGAGATTCGAGAAATCTAAAACTATATGCGCAGAAGAAAATAACTCACAAAAATCAAGTAAAGTGAATGTGCAGTTGTGGTGTATGTTAGGAAATCATACCTCAAAAAATTTCGCTTGGGAGAAGCAGGCGGTTTTTAAAAGAAAGCTAACATTTTGGCAGAATGATTGTCATTGATCTCAATATTCCACTTTTCTCCAGCTTATTCCAGAGCAAAAAGGGACGGTAATGGTAGAGAACAGATATATCTTGCCATTAGGCAAGGTCTTGTACGTGTGCGAAAATGTGCGAATCAGCAATTACCCATCTTTTGACACAAAATTTGTAATGATCTCAGGTTTGCTGCTCCACATCATCTGTACTTATTCAAAGACATTTCCGTCTGAAAAAAGGCACATCAGCGAAACAAGACTGAAATGAGGGAAACGATTCTTTTGTTAGTGACGATACACGATTACACAATCGTTATTGTCAAGACACCTGAATGTATTCATTAAGATGCACATAATCAGGTGTCGGTGACGATCATTACATCAAAGAAAGACTGCCGTGAATAGTCCATGTTATATTAGGTTCATGCATCAATGCAGGAATGATTATGTTATAGCAAGGAGGTTCAAGAGAATGGAGTCACAGCTGTCTTATTTCCTTTGCTGGATGTTCGATGCCGCCGCTCAAAAATATTTGAAGCATGTACCAAACAGGATCTGCCACGCAGATAGGAAGACAATTGACTCGTGTCTCATTGCATAATCACCAGCCACTTTCTAAGGAAGATACGTCTTTGTGATGGTAATTGCTTTTCGCTATCCCTTCTTATACAAGGTAGGTGGTACAGACACGAGGATGTGCGAATAGAAATTGCGCAAAAAATGCTGAAATAAAGATGAAAATTACTCGACTGGGCATACCCGGGCACTAATCTCATATATCTATCAATAAAGAATTACATTGGAAGATTATTCCATGTCAGTTTTATTTGTCGGAATTAAGCGGAAAAGTGATAAAACCGGCTTTCCAGGATGGTACAGTTTTAAACATTTTCACATGATACAGCTCTGATTTACACTTTTGCACAAATTTCTGCACGGGATTGATTTTTGTTTTACATGCTTTATCATTAAGTGAAATTTCATTTCATTTAATAAATAAATAAGCAATATGGCCAATATTATGTTAACGTTCAAAATGAATCTTCAGATTGCTCAGCAAGACGGCGGCTTCGAACATCGATCATCTAAAGCACAAATGTACCTTTTGTACATCAATAGAAATCTGAAAACTGTTTGAAAAATTACAGCCAGTTGGAACTCCAACTCTTAAACCTCCTTGGTTATAGCATGTGTGTTTGTGTGTTTGTGTGTGTGTGTGTGTGTGTGCGGGTGTGAGTGTATCCATCGAATAAGTGAGCGATTTGATTGTTGAAACATTTTATGTCTTTACAAAACAGCGATGTGATCGGAGTTAAAGCGAGAAAATTCCGGAGCCATTACAAAAGAAATAGCCCGTGACAATGACATGTCATACAAATTGGCGAGCGACAAAAGATAACAGAGTAACATGATCTTAAAGTGTATCTTTGGTCGAAAAATATTTTTTGATATGTGAACGAGATGTATTTTAGTAATCTGTTGCACCGACAATCATAATTTTTTTTTTTTACATATAAATGAAGAAAAAGTATTTTTTGATATAGAAAATAAGAACTAAATCAGTGAGTCTGAAAGGAAAGACTATCAACTTTCTTTTGTTCTCAGGAACCAGCAAGGGATTAAGGAGCCAGCAAGAGATTAGGCAGCCTGGGAACAATAGCAAAGTTATAGTCTTCTTTTCAGACCCATTGGCTTTATTGGTATGTTTATAACTTTAAATGTATTTTTCTTTGCTAATATTGAACATTTTTTTTCTGATTCTTGGTGTAATAGGTTACTCAAATGTAGCTCTTACACATATCAAAAAATATTTTTTGGCCAAAGATACACTTTAATCTTAACTTTATTATAGGTTTTCCCGGTCAATTTCATACTTTTGTCATTCAAGTTCCTATTCCGAGCATTCGATTTCACGCATTCCACGCTCGCAGCACTGAATCAGCAATCAAATTCAAAATCGGGTCATTCGAATTCACTATCCGAGCATTCATATTCACTCTCGGAGCATTCAAATTCACTTTCGGAGCATTTATATTCACTATCGGAACATTCAAATTCACTATCGGAGCATTCAAATTTAAGAGAGGAGCACGCATTTCACCAATGAGCACTCAAATTCATGTCAAGCTGGCGACGGAATCTCGTCGGTCATTCAAATTCGTGAATAGGCAACCATGTTCAAAATAACTTTAAAAAACTTCAATTTAAAAGAAGTCCTGAATTTAGTTAGTTTGGGGCCGTGTATGCATGTGTTTCTCACTTGGCTTTGAATATATTGGGATTATCTATGATTATTTGTTTTGCAGAAGAGGTCCACCTGTTAATTGACAATTTTGAACTCGCGCTTAGCAAATAGGAATATACAGGCACATGTCTCTCGGATTGGACATAAAATGGAGGTCCTACGTGTAAAAGAGTCACAACTTATGCACGTAAAAGATCCCACTTCATTTATTCATCGCAAAGAGCAAAACATCTAACTGGACACCATATGGAAGACCAGCTTTTGCAGCTGAATATGGGTTATCTAACCATCTTCTTTGATAGAAAATAAAACAAACAAACAAAAATTAGGCACTGTATAGGCGTAGAGACAAGCATAATGCGGAGGGTTGGTTGACACTTTCGAGGAAAAAAAAAACAATTTCGACTATATTGAAACTGATACATGAGCATTTTCTACGTGTTGTTTGTTGTGTATTGCTGTCTTATCGATTTAATTTTGCGGGACTATGTGAGATCATTGTGTGTCAGTTTGTCTTAAATTGATGAATTGTCATTATGTGGTTGGTGTTGGGGCGTTGTCAGCATGCAGTATCATCAAGAAATATGATTACTGTTCGTTGTGTTGTTTGGACGCACTGCTGATTGGACATTGCAATTTGAAATTTATTGAGATGAAAAACAAAGAATACATGAACAGAGTACAAGGTAGAACATGTAAACAATCCTAATTACACTATATGCAAGCATTCATTAGTTGTGTTGGCCCTTTTTCCTTTCTTAAAAGTCTCCTCCATTTTCCTCGTTAAATTGATTGCACAAAGTAGAAACCTGATCGCCTTGAACGATTTGAACGCTCCAAACAAGGTCATTGGGACTATCACGTGACTATCGCATGAATTTGAATGCACGAGTAGGAAAGTCGGTGCTCGCATTTTGAAATTGAATGCCCAATCGTGAATTTGATTTCACGAAAACGAAATAGAACGCTCATAAATGAAATTGATCGCTCGGATTCTGAATTTGAATGCCCCAATATTTTCGCGTGCGTGCGCTGCGTGCATTTGAATGCACATTAATGAATTTGAGTGACAAAAGTATGAAATTGACCGGGAAAACCTATACTAAAGGATTTTTGATGACCCAATGTATTCCTAGATTATGTAATGATATGACATTTGTTTATTCATTCATTTATCTATCTATGTATTTATCTATTTACCTGTTCAGAGAAAGAAATAACGAAATTCAGGAAACCACGTCATCATTATTAGGAACCTGACTATGGTGGTAAAAAAAAAAATAAATTTCTCATTTGGTACAACGGAAAACTTAAGTCGTTAAGAATGGATTCTATTCATATCAGTCCTAAAGGGTTTGTAAGTATACAACTGGGAGCATCGATGCATAAAAGTGCATCTGATTGAACTGATTTTGACTGCAGAATCTGTCTACAACCGTTACGTTGTATACGATCTACGATACATTGCACATCATCAGCCATCGCATCACATCATGCACATAAAGCGATATCATTCAGGATTACACGTATGGGACTACTTTCTCGTGCTTGGTCAAAGTTATCGTGCAGGAAGAACGCAATAGTTTATCCTTGTACATTTCCCATAAAATTCTGATTCCAACTAAAATTAATGTTTGACCCTGAAAGCTTATGATGCCTCTTCACGTACTTTTTATCGTTCAAATTCAAGAGGGAGGACTAATACAACTAATATGTACAAAACACCTGCAAGATGTAGATAGGCTGCATCCATTGCAGGCCGGGAATCCAGGCCGGGAATCCTGGCCGGGAATCCAGACCGGGAATCCGCAGGTTAAAATCACAAACAGGCTGAAAATATCTGCACAGCCTCAGCATCTAAACACTGTCAAAGAACCTGACACATTATCTCTGTGGCGTTGATTTTTTAGACCAATGTTTTATCTATGGGAACTCCGGGACTCAACAGAAAGGCATATGAACACAAAGTAGGTGCCTATACCGTCTCCATCAAAATTTAGGCTTATCGATCAGTTGTGCTGCTACAGCGTACGGAGATGACGCTACAAAGAATGGATTTGTTAAACCATATAAAAACTCACAACGCTGTGACTGTATGCCAATTTAGGCCATAAAGAGTGTTAAAATGAATGGTCTGTAAAGCAGGTAAATCACATTCACAAAACTCATAGATACAATTGTATATACAATTTACATAACGAACTGACAATTCATACAATATTGTAGACAACCATAAAATAGTTAATACTGCGACATGGAGTGAAGCTGGGCCAGCACATCCGTCCCCTGGTTCCGAAGCCGTAGACTGTTTTGCACCGGCAACCTGTCATCGTCATCGTCAAAAATAAGAAGGTATGCATAAATTCTACACAAGTGAACATTTTAAGCAAGCGGTACTTTAATGGAATTACACTGCTTCATAGCTGAAATATGTGAGGCTCCTATGTCATCAACATTGTTCAGTATAAGTTGTTTAAAAATTTTCAGAGTATTGGTTTCTAGTCTGCTCAAGTACCACAATAAATTCCACAAATCTATATATGGAGCTGTCGATTTATGTACTACATGATGTTAAATTTTGAAAAGCGTCTGGAATGCCCCTTTAAATATTGCCCCTAATTGGTCCACCAACCAACCTCTCCTGAAGACATAGGGGTCAAACAAACTTCAACTTTAACTTCTGCAATTGTATGTGACAGAATCATACTATCACCTGAAACTGTGATATGTCCCTGCTCTTTTCAATTAAAAACTTAACACGTCATTGCCAGCTGCTTGTTGCATGGCTATACATTCATATATTACCTCTTGGGCCAAGATCACATGTAAGCGATATTTATACCACCTAAGGGGGGGGGGGGGGGTTTCTGGCTATCCATTTTGAAATGGCATGTAAGTCTAACTGCAGTTGATATTTTGTTATGATAACAATTACAGAGAAGTATCTTAACAGTCACAGCAATCAGCCATCAGCCCTCAAAAGCCAATCTATCTTAGAAGCGCTATAAACTAGGGAAAGCATATAAAATGTGCCCCCTCTAGGATTTCCATACTTTCCATCAATATTATTTTGAAATTTGGCAAAACTGTTACAAAAATACTCTAAAAATGTCAATATCAGCAATTCACTAGGAAATTATAATTATGAGGGCACATTTCAAATAAGAAAACGAAAGAAATGTTCTTAAATGAATGGATTATTCAATCAAATGATTCTAATTATTCAAACTTTATTTTCACTTTTTTAAAAAACAGAATGAAGGGATAAATCTTAAACGATTGGATTACTCAATCAAATGATTCGAATTATTCCAACTTTATTTTCATTTTTTTTCCAACAGAATATTCAAGCACTATGTGAAATTTGACAGGCGTTCCATGTCGTTGAAAATAATCATAACCCGCCATGGAAAAACAACACTTTCATGTTCATATTTATGTCTGCAGTACATAAAAGAGACACAATATCCTATTTATACAGTCAGCGAAAAAAAGGTGAAGGTACCCAATAAAAATACTAAGCTTGTATTGTGTGGGCACCTCTGAGGAAGGGGGATAGAGGAGGTGAAGAGCTTACAACTACAAAGAGTGCCGGAAATAAAATAGAAAAAAAAAATAAAAGTGTGAAAAAGGAACAGAAAATATGGAGAAGAGAGAGAGAGAGAGGGAGAGAAAGCCTAGATCAATTAAATCCATACATAATGGGCCAAAGCCAACAAAGACAATCAGCCACAGCAGGACAGTGTTACGTATAAAGCGACTACGAAAGTGGTACAGGGAACTGCTTGGCAGCGGAACTGACTATCCTGTCTATGTCTCAATTAGCTTTTTAAACAAGTTGGGCATTTGTGGTGAGAGTGCAGCCAGGTTTTGGTGTTTTGGGTTTTCCCGGTCAATTTCATACTTATGTCATTCAAGTTCCTATTCCGAGCATTTAATTTCACGCATTCCACGCTCGCAGCAGTGAATCAGCAATTAAATTCAAATCCGGTCATTCGAATTTACTATCCGAGCATTCATATTCACTGTCGGAGCATTCAAATTCACCATCGGAACATTCAAATTCACTATCGGAACATTCAAATTCACTATCGGAGCATTCAAATCTAAGAGAGGAGCACGCATTTCATCAATGAGCATTCAAATTAATGTCAAGTTGGCGACGGAATCTCGTCGGTCATTCAAATTCGTGAATAGGCAACCATGTTCCAAATAACTGCATTCAATCTAAAAGAAGTCCTGAATTTAGTTAGTTTAGGGCCGTGTATGCATGTGTTTTTCATTTGGTTTTGAATAATGGGATTTATGATGTTTATTTATTTTGCAGTGGAAGTCCACCTGTTCATTGACAATTTTGAACTCGCGTTTAGCGAAAAGGAAAATACACTAAGTCAGGCACATGTTCCTCGGATTGGACATAAAATTGAGGTTCCATGTGTGAGAGTCACAACTCAATATGCACGTAAAAGATCCCACTTCATTTATTCATCGCAAAGAGCAGGGTGTTTAAGGCTTACACCATGTACATCCAACTGGTGCCCCATATGGAAGACCAGCTGTTGCAGCTGAATATGGGTTATCCAACCATCTTCTTTGATGGAAAATGAAACAAACAAACAAACATTAGACACCGTATAGGCCTACAGACGAGCATAATACGGAGGGTTGGTTGACACCTTCGAGGAAAAAAAACTAATTTCGATTATATTGAAAATGATACATGAACATTTATACGTCTTGTTTGTTGTGCAGTTTAATGTATATCGTATTGGTTTACTTTTGCGGGACTATGTGAGATCATTGTGTGTCAGTTTGTCTTTAAATTGATGGATCGTCATTATGTGGTTGGTGTTGGGGCGTTGTCAGCATGCAGTATCATCAAGAAATATGGTTAAATTGTCGATGTGTTTGGATCACTGCTGATTGGGCCTTACAATTTGAAATTTATTGAGATGAAAAACAAAAAATACATGAACAGAGAACAATGTAGAACCTGTAAACAATCATAATTACACTATATGCAAGCCTTCATTGGTTGTGTTGTCCCTTTACCCTTTCTTAAAAGTCTACTCCATTTTCCTCGTTAAATTGATTGCACGGAGTACGAACTTGATCGCCTAAAAATGAAATTGAACGCTACAAACAAGCTCATCGGGACTATCACATGACTATCGTATAAGTTTTAATGCACAAGTAGGAAAGTCGGTGCTCACATTTGGAAATTGAATGCCCAATCGTGAATTTGATTTCACGAAAACGAAATAGGACGCCCATAAATGAAATTGATCGCTCGGATTCTGAATTTGAATGCCCGAATAATTTCGCGTGCGTCAGCTGTGTGACTTTGAATGCACATTAACGAATTTGAGTGACAAAAGTATGAAATTGACCGGGAAAACCTATATTTTTATATCTAGGTACATGTATATCATTAAGTTACACATTCGAACCTCTATTTGAACTTCTAAGATTTTGCACGTCAAAATCTTACTGGAATTTGGTGCTTACCACATGAAAAATCAAGACAAACTACAAGATAGCGCTACACTGAAATCTTTGAAGGTTCCCTTAGCGGTAGAACGTTGAGGAAAAGGCTTCGCGGTGTACCAAGTATTCTTCTTGGTATAATTATGTTTGTGGTCCTGAAAAGGGCCTGCCCACTCCCAATATTTCGGCATGCATGTTCTTGCCGTTTTCAAGAGAAAAACTTCAAGAACATGCTTCACGAAGCATAGCGCTATAAATATTTCAAACATATGGTTATGTATAGCTACATTGTTCTGAGGCAAATAAAGTTCCTTACACACATTTCATATAACTAGGCTGTTCAAAGATATATATTATTCAAATGTTATATCAATTTCGATTTAAAAAAAAAAAATCTTAACAAAGAAAAGTGATAATTAAATAACATTAAATGAAAAATATTTCGGCACTTTTTCGTTAAAAAAACGAACAATAATTGTATTTGTTGTGTAAAGAATTTGGTGAGTTTTCCCGTAACATATAGGCCTACGTTTTTATTAAAAATGGCTCCAAATTTGAAAATAGAACTTATTTTTGTTTATTTCTTGCTATAGCAGCCCACATGGATTGATAGGCCTACATTATTCGTAATAACTTTTTAAGAAAAGACGTAAAATTTGGAGGTTATCGGTCGAGATCTATAGAAAATTAATATATAATGGCGAACAGAGTTAGGGTATAATGAGCACTAGTCTTCACCCTTCCTCTTTGGGCTCATTTGAGGATAACGATAATCCATAACACAGATGGCGGGGGATACCCCCCCCCCCCTCCCACACACACACACACACACACACGCGCGTGCGAGAACATTTTTTTTTTAATTTCTCAGAACTAAAATTCAACGATTTAATTACGATTAAACGATTTAATTGTATTTGTCACTTTTTTGTAGTAATCACAATTACTTTTCCAATAAGTATACTTCTAAACTTTTTGATGGTTCTGTGATGTGTTTTGATTGGCATCGGTGTCGAGCCAATGAAACTTTGTGATCTGACTGCAGGCAACTGTCTGTCCACGCCTTTATTTCAATTAGGTTTCTTTTTCGACGTATATTATTATTATTATTCATGGTTTATTGAAATCGTGACTCGCAGCAATATGGATTGCTGAATTGCTCACAATTGTACATAAAAGACTTGATGTATACATATGAATATAACAAACCTGTTTATACTACAGATATAAACATGAAATTGCAATTCTTTATACATACACGGTAAAATGCATAAAATGTAATTCCGATAATTTGCTACGAGTAAAATGCCTCTTGGCGCACTTCGAACAGCTGCTGAGGTGCCTAAAGGATGCGTCTTTAAACATCACATAATACTAAAGTGTATACGGTTATGTGTGTGTGCATTTAGCGTGTGTGTATTCAGGCGTACAGTGTATTATGATTTCTTTGTTCAGTACTGAATTGCTCCCATTTGTACTCGACGAACATGCATAGACCTACACAGAACATGACAAAACCGTCTTTTACTATACAACAAATGCTATCACATAAAACACAACCTTACATATATAAAACCAAATTGTTTAAAATATATAAAATTCAGATTCTTACCACAAGGAAATAACCTCTTGCTGTATATCAAACATGCTCTTGAGGGGAGTGTCTGTAAACATGTGTGTGTATAATATGTATGAATGCGGGTGTGTGTATAATATGTATGTGTATAATGTACTCTGCATAACTATGTGTAATGTGCATTAGTGTGTGTGTATTCAAATGTATGATATTACATATTTTACGGTGATAAAATCGCTGCAACTTTTCTAATTATACATGACGGACATGCAGTCATAAAAACATAACAAAATCGTCCATTATTCCACCACGAATATATCACCTGAAAACAGCGACAGTTCATTACACATATAAAGCGAAATTGTCAGAAAATATACAAAATTCAAATCTTACGACGAAGAAGTTACATCTAGACAGGTGTATTACGAGCGTTCTGTTACCGTGCTTGTAAAAGCGTAGAATACTTATACACGTATACAATGATCATGTGCTTGGGGGCGTGTGTATGCGTGTGTGAGTATGTTTGTGTGTGCGTAAGTTGTGTGTGTGTGTGTGTGTGTGTGTGTTGTGTGTGTTGTGTTCTTATATGAATAAAATTGCTGCTCTGAGAGCTGACACAAAAGGTTCAATGACGAGACAAAAAATTGACCTCTATAATCATACACCATGAAATTATATCGGTGAAAATGTACGAGTTCCCGGGATAGCAATCGATTCACTAATCACTGAAATATCTTAATATTACACCTTACAAATATTCATATAAAAAAACAATATGATCACTATAAATCATGTGATGTGGGTGTGATTGGAAACAGTAAAAACGAAAATGTTCAACAAAAACAACAACAACAATTCTTTGGAAGTATAAAATGAAATTTCTAGAAAATTAATCTATTTCTTACCACGAGGAAATTACCTATCGGTGTTGTTACAAACGCTCTGTTGAAGTGCGTGCAAAAGCATGGGATACATTGTACTTGTACACGTATGATTGTGTGTCTGTGTGTGCATGAGTGTGTGTGTGCGTATGTATGTGCCAGTGCATGCATGCGTTTTGTGTGTATGTGTGTGTGTGTGTTGTGTTTATGTATGAATGAAATTGCTGCCTAAGAGCTGAGACAGTATAGGCTCAATAACGAGACAAACGATTGACATCTGCACCATAAAAGTCGTCTACTTTAGTAGACGACTGGCCAGCAGCTTCCCCGGAATCGAGCCATCTACTGACGGAATATCACAGAACTAGACTCGAGAATTTATTAAGACTGACAAGTAAGTTGATCAGTTGTACAAATGATTTCTGAGATTCTCATTGAAGAAAAGGGAATCAAACCTTTCATATCTACAGATTGAAAATGGAAAGGGCATATCATGTTAAAGGGATAGTACAGTTTTGGTTGAGATGAGAATTAGGCTTTTAAATTTTTGCAAGATACCAAGAAAACATTTATGATATAGTACAGAGCCTACCGTTTTAAGAGGAATTCAAAGTTTATTTGGTGAAAATCGGGTTTGGAATAACTGAAACATCCAAAAACAAAGTAAAACAAAGCGATCGTTACAAAGTGTGGGTCCCACACTTTACTAGAATCGTTCTTTTTTTGAATATCTCAGCCATTTCAAAACCAATTTTTATCAAATAAACATTGAATTCCTCATAAAATTGCATGCTCTTTCATATTTCATATGAGATTTATCATTATCTCACCTAAAAATGTTAGAAACCTGAAATTAGGCCTCAACCAGAACTGTACGATCCCTTTAACAAAGAGACAAAATGAACCTCATTTTGATATACAAGATGGCGTCTTAGGAAAAAGCCATAATCTTATGTAATGACCCTCTTGACAAGGTCCATATCTGTTCAAAATATGGTGCAATGTGCTATGTATTTACCAAAATACAAGACGAAATTTCTTTTGATCCTTGACTCTATTTTAGACAGCCGAGATGGCATCTGATTAGAAAGTTGTTATTTCACAAAACGATCCATATGCCATGGGCTAAATGGTTGCAAAATATGGGAGTGATAGGGCAAGTAATTACCAAGATATGGGACAAGTAGTCTTGACCCATAGCCATATATACCTCGCACAGCCTATATGGCGTCTGAGTCAAACGTCGTCGTTATATGAAATGCTTTAGGTAACATGGTCCATACATGTACAAAAACTGGTCCTGATTGAGCATTTAGTAAGCAACATACAAAACAAAACAAAAAATATTTGACCACTGAACCTCATTTGCACAACCAAAATGGCGTCCGACCAAAGCGTTGTTATTTTACAAAATGATCCATCTATCGAGGTCCATGTGTGTGCAAAACATGGCGGTGAAACCATATACACTAATGAGGTTACAGAATGAGGAATATTTGACCTTTGACCCCCACTAAACACAGCAAAGATGGCATCTGAGCAAAAAGTTTTTATTTTGTAAAATGATTCTTGCAATATGGTCCTTAATACGTGTGCAAAATATGGGATAGATAAGACGTGTATTCACGGAGATACAGGATTAATACTTTTGACCTTTGACCCTAATTTACCTGCCCAAGATGGTGTCGGATGAAGTAGATGTTCGTGACATGAACTAAACATGTGCAAAATATGGGGTTGATAGCCATTGTTGTTATTGATCTATTGCACAGAAAGAGGAATAAATGGAAAAAAAAATAAAGAAAAAGTTAAGGTATTGTATAGAAATTAGAAGGAGAAGCATGAAAAAATATGAAGAAGATAAAATTAGTGAGGGAGATTAAGACTCACAAAAGAAAAAGAAGAAAAAAGTGTTTTAAAAAAGCAAAAGAATTGGCAGGGTTGAGCCTCGAACCCGGGACCTTTAAATTAAATGTCGGATGCGCTATCCACTGAGCTATTTTATCCCCCATAGACTCTGTATATTAAGAAAAAAATGTCAACCAAGTTTTTTCGACGTGATCCCGAAGTGGAATGAAAACATGGAGGGCACATTTCCGATAGCCCAAAGTCTCAGTTACAACATATTAAGATCTGGGAGAAATTCATTGAAGGGTAAGTGAGCTAGTGCTCGATAAAGACAGTCATGTCAATTTTCATTTTCAGAAAAACGGCATTCCCATAGAGATAACACGTAAACTGGTCAAATTTGACAAGGTTACTTTCAATCGATTTTTACGAGGTGATGACGTCATCCAATCAAAATTTTGATAAACATTCATGAAGGAGCGTTTAATAAGCTACAACATACTGAAACCTGGGTGAAAATCGGCATAGGATAAGTGACATACGCTTGAGTGAACTTGAAATTTGATGACGTCATTTTGAAAATTTACTTTTTTTATTTCATTAAGAAATTTGAAACCTTTTTATCATTTTGTCAGCATCGGGAACCCATGAAATGATTTCTACAACTCACCAGCTTTCAGAATATGTAAAGAAAGTGGAGGTCACCTTCCATCCTGACGAGTTAAATGGGATTTAAAGACACCCAGTCGCGAGGATACATGGACATATTTCAGCCGCGGGCGGCAGCACGTAAACTCGCTTCCGAAGTTGCTACGAAGCGAAATGTGTGTGTGCGCAAGACATCCCTAAAGCAATGTATCGCGCTATAGTATCTCGTTTGCTCGCTTGATTGATCTGAGCGCGGGGAGTACGTTTTTTATGTGTATTTAATGTGAATTGAATGTATGGTATACTGTATGTACTGTGTGATGCAATGTTCGCATGAGCTATAGTAGCTAGCTGCCTATAGACCGTTTCAATTTCGATGGCCTATTCACCTACCGCCGCTAGCGGCGCTATAACGGCCGCCATAACTGGGGGCCAACGGGGGGCTCCCAGCGAGCTAGTTACCCAGCGAGTTGCACTTGCAGCTCAGCAGCCTAGCGTACCCATCGCGCATAGTTAGCCGGGCGCGGCCGCTGCGCCGCGGCCGGCGACCGCCGGCGCCGCGCTAATATTGTGATTGTTTACTCACTGTGGAAAAGTCATTCAGCGGCTTTTAATGCCTTTCTTTTGGACAAATTGAGTGATTCAGACATATTGATCTACTTTGAAAGCTTCAAAGGAAGGATCAGCAAAACACATTGTGCAGTTGTTGGGTGCACAAATAACAGAAAAAACAGAAATGGAAGCTGCACGGCAGTGTGTGAAATTCAGACACCGCTGACGATTGATAAATTAAGGCAAAATTAAAGACAATTAAGTGAAATACAACGGTATAAAAATGTAGAGATTTCGAAACAAACTATGTCTACTAGATTCTCCGTTTAATTAGGTTATCACTGCATAATGTATTATTCGTAAAATATGTTGTTCATCTTAGAAGACAAGTTTAGATCAAAGAATTTGAAAATTCACTCTTTTTTTTTTTATCCTTGGTGTCCTACTTGCCAAAGTTAGAATACACTTCCTGGCTAGACTTTATTATTATGACAAACATTTTGCAGCCTACACTAGGTTCTACAGCTAAATAAAATGTTTCAAGATGCATTAAATTCTTATATTGTTTTCACTTCTTCAATGTTCAGCACTGAATTGACCATAGGCCTATTCAATTTTGGCCTGGAACTCTGAATTTGACTTTTGATAAAGTGATACTTATAAGTATTAAACCATGGATGGTGGCAAACATCCGTTTCATAATCATACTAAGAAAGTATGATTTAAAAATCACTTATGTAGATTATAATACAATGTATTATAGGCGTTAGCGTGATGTTATGCAAGGTAACTTAGACCTAAAACAGTAGAAGTTTTGGTTGTAGTCGTAGTCGTAACTTAAGTTTAGGCATATACGGCCTAGAAACGCCTAGATTTATATTCCGTTTGGTTTACTTAGTTAGGCTTGCCTGAAGTTATCGACGACCGAAAATGATATAGGATGTAGGGTTCTAGAAGTCAATAGGTCTACATCTAGTCTGGACTCTTGCCTAGATTTCTAGACAAGATCTAACGTTTATTTTTAGACGGATTCTACCCTGCTGGCCCGACACTCCCGAGTAAAGGCAAAAGCGTGCCCTAAAAAGGTTAAGTTAGTTGATAGCTTGCAATTTATTGCACCATATCTAGCTCAAGATTCTTAATCATTATTTGTATTTAATTATATCAGTTAACTTGTCAACAGCCTAGGCTTATTAGCAAGACGTCTGCCTGCGCCTAGCAATAATTCTCGCCAGCGGTTTTTATTCTCTTTTAAAATACACAAATGTGAACATACGGGGCTTACACGCGAGTACCCAAGTCATCGCCAAAGAAATGCAGTCTACAAACATTCACGGATCGTACCGATATTTACCTTGAAATTCAAGTTTTGGCTCCAGCCGTATGTCATCTACCCATTCGCTCATAGTCGGTGTAAGTTGTTTATTTATTTTTTTTTTTGTTAATTAGCTTGCGAAAAAAAAAATGTAGACTCTAGTTGTCACAAAGCCAGTTGCGTCGATCGCTGCCAGCGCCAGAGATAGCTAGCTGGCCGGCTGGCGCCGGGTGGTAAAAGCACTGGCTGCCGATGGCACCCTTGCCACGCACGCAGGGCGCTTGCCGACCCGGCCTGTTTGGCCCCCAGTTATGGCGTCGCCTTAAGAGGGCGCACTTCCATGAACAGTCGCTTGAATCGGTCTATACTTCGTAGGACTACAGTGTACGCCTTCTCTTCATCGCACCGTCGATCGTCGTCAACGACACGTTACCTACAACTCGTTAACTACACTGTAATCGTCAGATCAGATTATATATAGGTAGGGTGGCCATCATGGACGATGACACATCGTCATGGGTAGCGGATATATCCATTACCGCCGAGTTGTCCATTCTGAACGCGGACGATTGGGTCGGAGACCCTGTGTCTTGTATGGTAGCCCTACTACATATCGACCACCCTTATTGAAACCGACCGCGTATGTAAATTCGCGCACTGAACACTTAGTACGCACTTCTCTGCGCGCAAAGCACATAAAAATGGATTGGCTTTGAATGTAGATGAGGATGGTGTGGGAAAACGCGATAATTCATTGTTCATTAATGGTTTTAATCAAGGACAAAATTTCGAATGAATATTTTCACCGAATCGTAATGACAGCACAATGTAATGTCTATGGAAGTTTCTACAAGGCTTCTAAAAAGCTTCGTACAACACGGTGTTCAATACAACTCGGTTTGCGTGCATTGTCAATGCAAAAACATTTTATTTTTTGCACTGAAACTTCGAATCGAAAACGGAACAACGGCATTTGATAGAGCTGGATTTTCTCAATCACGTAGGTAAAGTTTTTTTTACGTGAATTTCAGTGTTAAATATTCTTATCAAGCAGATAAACATTAGGCGGTCAATTAGTAGTAGGTCCAACCATACTTGCCCTGGCGTGTGTAAATTCAGGACGGGGAAGCGACTGTGCCCGTGCAGGGCCAACGGCCACAGTTGCACTGCACAGCGTACCTGTGGCCGTGGTAGAAGGGGGCCGTGCACTGGTCAACCGACATACCTTCAAGTCGAAGTAGGGCCTAAACTAACTATACACAGCCCAGTGTCGCCGCTGTACATACGTAGCCTCGCGTAGCGTATTAACAGCGTCTGGTCGGGCTAGGCCTAAACTAGAATCTATTATTGTTAGATCTATCATCTTTGAACCTATAGTTCCCCTGTTTAAACTTTAGAGTTCTACCAGATCTATTGGGTTAGACTACATGTATGATGGAGCTTGCGATAGATCTATTCATTTTTTTTAAATTTATTTGGAAATCCTAAATCATATTCTTGGGGAATTTGCATAACATGATTGATATGAAAAACTTCTCATTTAATGGGACTAATGACATTAAACTGACCCAGCAAATGTCATTTCAATTACGGCATTATCATAATTTGACATAAATGAGAACTTAGAGAAGTTTTTCGCGGAATTATACATAGAAAAATAGGCCTACTTGTCGATCAAACGCAAATGCCCTAAAGTTACTGATACTAGATTAGAAAAAGTCATTCCACTTCAATCATTGATTCATGTGTAGACTTCTACTTACACATCATCTGGATCTGGATTCCTTGAAGTTGTTGACTTGGCCAGCTTGGGTTGCTTGATTGGCGTAAGCCGTGGCAACACAATTCCACCGTGCATGTCGTAACACGAATTTGCACATTCTAAATAAAAATTCCTGCAAAACTGTTCATGCAAGTCCAGCAAGTGGAAAGCAAATTTTTCATCGGCACGCTGACGCTGAAGCCTCCCCCTCTGGTCTCTTACTTGTCCTCCAGCTAAGAACACGTCTCTCTGCGTTCTCCACTCGTCGATAGCGTCAAACAAGTAATGGTTAGATACGTTACCTCGAATTGGACGGCTGTTTGATCTCCATTGTGAGGTTTCATTACTAAACCAAAGCCAAGGCTAAGCCGAAACAGTACAGCACTTTTTATTGCAAACAGTACACGCATACCACACACAATATTGATATTGACATAGGTCCTACCGGTACCGACGACTTTCTATCAACTTTGTTATGTTACGATCCGGCCCAACGTACTGTGAGCTGTACGCATGCAGCTGACGCAGCAGACAACATTGCACGATGAGATCATAACAACCTGCCATATGCATTGCAACTTGCTATACATGAAGCTTAGAGTTTTAATATTTCTTCATCAAAGCATGTTTATAAATACCAAATATTAAACAACGTAATATATGAATAATTTATGATATTGTTATATAATATTTTCAGACATTTTGAAATATTATTGCTTAGATTGCTGAAATTGGCACCATAGTGCATATAAACAGAGACTGGAGCCAGATACGTACGTACGTACACCCGACAGCTCTCACTACTTGTTGTGTCGCGGACCGGAAGAGATTTTCATGCGCATGGCTGTTGTGTGGTTTTGTGCATGCACCCATTCGGCCCCATTCGGTAGGTATTCGGGCGTCCATGTTGAAATTACAGTGGACAGCTCGCACGGCGCTCGTGCCCCATCTGGTTTTCGCTGGTGCGCTGCGTAGCGTCGTGTTCGGCATTCGGTACGTACGGGGGTACAATAACGGGAGGAGCAGCTTGTCGTGCTTTTCTACTGAGCTGCGAATCGCCTGCGACGACCGGCTGCCTTTAAAATTAGCGGTTTCTCGGTATGTATGCGCTGTATATCGACATTGACGTGCGCGCGGAATTTCAACTTTGACGGGCCCGTATGACGTCATATTGAATTGGATTGACTTGAAACTTGGTAGAATTTTCCTGACATCTTACACATCCGAGAAATGTAAAAAAAAAAGGGGGGAATTTATATTGCATACGAGCTGTGCATGCGTATTATCATGCGTACGCGTCCGTCCATTTGTTTTTAATTTGCCAAAAATGTGATCTAAAACGTGTGCAAAAAAAAAAAAAAAATGAGCTTGATTGGGGCATGTCAACATTTCAACGTGCGCGTACGCGTACGTTTTAAGTGTAAACATGAATTTTGAGAATATGAGTAGAAAGAGCTTGACTTGAACTATATGAGACGTAAATTTCATTGAGAAATGTCATTCCATTAATGAGATATGAATGAGAATGTGATTTCAGATAATGACGTCATAGTGACGTCGCGGTCGACTGATCACAATGATTTCATTAGATCTGCCGTCTTTGGGACATGATACATTTATGGTTAAAGTTTGAAATGGATAGTCGAAGAACTTTTTGAGTTAACCTTTGCACAACACATGGTTGTAACCAACCTTTCATCACCCGTCAAGTTTGCTAAAAGCAGAAGGCTTGTTACCATAGAAGCAGCATCTTAACAACAAAAGTACATCCTCGAGACACAAGTATTACTGAACGAGGCGTAGATCCAGAGGTGGGGAGGGGTTCAGCAGGGTAATTGCCTTTAAAGAAAATGTTGGGGGCTGAAATGTCTTTTTAAATATTCACCACTGACTTCAAAAGTTATGATGATAATGACAAGTTTAGGTAAAGTCTCCTAAAAGGAATATGCAATAAGAAGAGATAAAAACGACTTTGATTCATTAATGTTTACATCAATTTGTTAAGATAAGACATTTCAATTTTTCTACGCTATGTTCGAGCGAATGTATCGTTTTAATCATCTGGCCCTGGAAATTACTTTCATTCAAGTAGGCCCTATTCAAAGATCCAATAATCTCCAGTCATCATTCACATCATGTCAAGAACCTTTTGTATTGTATTCATTTATCATGAAAATTGTCCTCATGATTCATGTCAATACCAAAAGTGGGTTCGTGTGTGTGTGATAACTTCATTTTGCGGAATAACGTAGGATTATATTGTTTACTTGGTTTGCGGCATTGTTGGAACCCCCTTTATAATAATAACAACAATAATGATAATTACAATAATAACAATGATAATAATAATAATAATAATAATAATGATAATAATAACAATTTCCCATGGGCCTATAGGCTCTTAGCTGGTTAAATATTCCTTTGAACAGACAGATTACGTCACTGCACCGAAAACAAACTCAGAATATTGAGAGTGCTCTAATTAAAAACATAATTACCTTAACATTCTTCAAATCTACAATTTTTTATTTAATAATTCGATAAATACAGTTTGCTCTGGCAAGGTTAATTTTTTATACCTCTTCACATTTTTACCTCTGACATATTCTCTGTCATTACTTCTGACATTTTTACCTCTGACATTTTTACCTCTGACATTTTTACCTCTGACATTTTCAGCTCTGACATTTTCACCTCTGACATTATTATACCAACCCTAACAGACTCATGGCTACCAGACAAGTTGTCAGATTATCACTAAACTCTAAGGTATGCTCAATAGACATGACAGAAATAACAAAATGGTATCACCTAATTTGAAATCGGGTGTGAGGGCGTGAAAGACGGAGAGTTAGCAAATAATTATTGTCACGCGATGTTGACTAATTTGCAAATTGTTGCCAAAATAATTATGCCAGGTATGGATTGTCACGCATACAGCAAAGAAGATCCATTTTTATCTGTGTGTGTGCGTGTATGTGTATGTGTGTGTATGTGTGTGTTTGTGTGTGTGTGTGTGTGTGTGTCTACAGTCAAATGACAGTCTCCTTGACAAGGACATCATGCTTGATTCGAATGAGAAAGAAATAATTGGTCTCATTAATGGGTTCATGTTTGCTTATATTTGTACTTGATTTGATCAACAACCCCTGTAGTTCTTTTCTTGGTCACCTGGGCCTTCATGATTATTTGCATAGTCAGGCATTATCAGCCAGGCACAACAAACAAAATGCAGCGTTGTGTTGAAAAGTAAGAAATAATGAACTCCTTAATCAGGAAGCCAGATTTTCTGAATTTCACAATTGATTGTTGTATCTTTGTCTTTTTGCGGAGGCGGTTGATATACATATTTACAGCCTGAAAAGAAAAAGTAAAAAAAAAAAAGTGCCAGTGTATAGGTCGTCATAATAGGTATGTTATCTAGTCTACTTGGATTTCTAACAGTTTAAATGTACAGTGAATAGTTAAGAATTGACATTTAAAGTAGGGGCCTATAAAATATGCTGGAACCCACAAAGTCTGCTGGTATAATCTCTTTGGTTCTGACCAACACTAAACAAAGAAAGCCCACGAGACCGACACTAGGCAAAGAAAGCCCACGAGACCGACACTAGGCAAAGAAGGCTCACGAGACCGACAGGATGAACAGCGCCATCTACATGTCAATTACCTGTACAGGGTGTTCCATGAAGGGGAAATTACACACTTGCGGGTGCGATTTCGTCACGCTATCGAGCGAGAGATTGTAACTAATTGAACAACACCATGTACATATCAACAATATCAGGTAACTATCTATTTCTCCACGTGTGGCTTTAAGAGGGCAGTTCTGTCACGCTACGGGGAGCGACATTGTTACCAATTTATCTCTTTTTTAATAAAAAAAATGTAACTTATTTATCTCTTTTTTAGAGATAAAATTGTCCTCTTTAAGAGGACATCTCAAAAAAAAGTATAAAAAGAAGTAATACAGGACAAGAACGATGTATGGTTCGATTTTTGATGCCATCGTGGCATTTTCAATAGGCTTTCCCAATTTCTAGATAGACGGTGGACAGGATGTTTTTTTCTTCGCCTTTTTCTTTCTCGCTTCACTAGTTAAGTATTCCTTATTAGAAACCCTATCCTCCTGCTTATGCCCGCCTTCTTAGAGTTCAATTTTTAATTTTTTTTTTCTGTAACTATAATGAATGACATTTCAAAGAATGAAAACGTTTTATATCGCAACGGTTAACCTCGATTTGTGGCTTGTATTGGTACAATTATTCTCCTCAACACGGTACATTTTTCATGAAATAGAATAGCTATCTTCATTGATGCATTTTCTTTTTCCGAATTCTTAAAGCTACCTCAATAGACTATAATATCATTTTCTGAGAATTTGTACTATTAAAATCAGCACCTTTGCAGATGACTACTCCCCTTCCATATCATGTTTAGCAAGTGTGTTCTGCAACATTGACCATTTTGTGAAATATTTTCTTGTAAACTACATTTCACACCTGGGTATTACTCTAGTTGGTTGATCTGAGAGTCCACATCATTTTATTTTCTTATCTATCTAAACAGGTGTATACCGGCATATGTTGCGGAAAGGGAAACGAGGGTGTTCTTGCATTTTTGAAATTAATGTTGAAACATGTCATGCACTTTTACTGAGTTTTGTTTGATTTTCACAAAAACTCAAACGCGCAAACACAATTAGAAATCTTGAACAGTTTAGAGGTTTGGGTGAGGGAGGGCAATTGACGGGTGCACGTCACGAGACCGACACCCACGAGTCATACAGCCCACAAGTTATACAGCTCACAAGTCATACAGCCCACGAGTCATACAGCTCACAAGTCATACAGCCCACCAGTTATACAGCCCACGAGTTCGACATCAAGTAAAATAAGCCCAGGAGTTATACGGCTCACGAGACCGACACTACGCACAAAAGGCTCATGAGACCGACAATAAGGAAACAAAGCCCGAACGAGACCGACACTACACTTGAAAGGTCCACGAGAACGACGCTACGCATACAAGGCTCACGAGACTGACATTACGCAAAAGAGGTTCACGAGACCGACACTAAGCAAAGAAGGCCCACGAGACCGACAGGATGAACAGCGCCACCTATAGACCATGAAATTGTATAGGGTGTCTTGATAATAGCATAGGAAGATAATAGATGAGAGATGGAAAAGAAGAGTTGCCATCTCCGGCAGGGTGTTACCCCATCAGTTGCCCCCCCCCCCCCCCCGAAATGATCAGGATCTTTAATTGTGTTTGCACGGGTGTGTGTTTGTGGAAGAAAATGAACAAAGTACAGTAAAAGTGTGTAACAGATCTTTCTACAATAAACCTGCGAGGGTGTTGATTTAGTATCAATAAAAAATAAAAAATAACGTAATCGTCTATAAAGGTAGCGTTAGGGATTCAGAAAAAAAAAAAAACCCAGATGCATCCATAAAAACAGCTATTGTATTTCACGATAAAATGTACTGTTCGGAGGAGAATAACACAAGCCACAAAATTGAGGTGAATCCCTGCGATATAAAACGTTTTAATCAGTAGAATTACATTATAGGTACAGAGAAAATTACAGATAGATCTTACTGCAAAACGTCAAAGCAGGAGGGTAGAATATCTAAAATAGAATAAGTAACTAATGCATCGGGAAAGAGAAGAGGTAAAATTTATATCTTGTTCATCTTCTAGCCAAAAACTGGGGAAGCCTATTAGAATAACACGATGGCATTATCAAAGCTCTAAAATTAATCCATACATCGTTATTGTCCTCTTTTAAATTCATTTGTGTTTTTTGTCTCTTTTTTTTTTGAGGGGGGATGAAGAATACTAATTTTTCTATTCTTTTTTTTGGGGGGGGGCGGGGGCATGAAGAATACAATTCAATTTTTCTACTTGATAACAATGTCGCTCCCTGACACACTTGCCCCCCCCCCCAGAAGTATGTAGAAATACATATTTGATGACGTTCATAATTATGAAGATGGTCACCATCTTTCAATTGATAGCGTTACGAAATTACACCCGCCAGTATGTTATTTTTCCGTTCATGGAACACCCTGTACAGGTGATTGACATGTAGATGGCGCTGTTTATCCTGTCGGTCTCGTGGGCCTTCTTTGCGTACTGTCGGTCTTGTGGGCTTTCTTTTCTTAGTGTCGGTCTCGTGAGCCTTTTTAGCAAAGTGTCGGTCTCGTGGGCCTTTTTTGCCTACTGTCGGTCTCGTGGGCTTTCTTTGCTTAGTGTCGGTCTCATGAGCCTTTATTGCTTAGTGTCTGTCTCGTTGGCTATGTTTGCTTAGTGTCGGTCTCATGAGCCTTTTGTACGTAGTGTCGAACTCATGGGCTGTATGACTCCTGAGCCGTATAACTCGTGGGCTGTATGACTCATGGACCTATTATTGATGTCGGTCTCGTGGACCGTATGACTCGTGGGTGTCGGTCTCGTACGTGGGATGCCCCCCAATTGACGGGGTAATCCCTAGCAACTCTCTTTTTCCATCTCTCATATCTTCCTTATGCCATTATCTGGACACCCTATACAATTAATTGGTCTATGGGTGGTGTTACGGGTCCGACTACTTCTCGAACACATAAGAACGAAACCTGTATACATGTATATAATACAACCATCTCCAGATATGAACGTCGTTTATTGTGGGAAAACGATCACCATCCCGTTGGTCACACGTCCGCATCCATCTTGCTTCAGAGTATGGAATGCCACATAACAATATGGAATGCCACATAACACCCACATAGCAGTGGCGCTGTTCATCCTGTCGGTCTCGTGGGCCTTCTTTGCCTAGTGTCAGTCTCGTAAGCCTCTTTTGAGTGTCGGTCTCGTGAGCTTTGTTTGCCTAGTGTCGGTCTCGCGGGCTTAAAATCGCCGGTTTAGATGGCGGTTCATGGCGGTTCGGCAATTTGTCGTGCTCCGCCAAAGACCGTGTTCACACCGTACACAAACCCTGGTCATCCGTCACTCATCCGCCATAAACCCCGAGAACCGCAGGTAACCGCCAGAAAAATTGAACATGTTTAATTTTTCGTGGCGGTCTTGGCGGTTTGAAATGGACCGTGTTCAAAACGCCGTTCACCGTGTAAAGAACGCATCCTCCGTGTTTGCACCGCAAGATCCGTGATAATACCGTGTTCACACCGCCATAACTATTCATGCAAAAACAAATGAGGAACTTAAAAGAGAATAATGCCTCCGGCGACAGTTCGTGGCGGAACAATAAGAAAAAAGAGGCAAAGATGAACCCATAATACAAGATTGGTAAATGTTGAATGCTAAAGTTTTATTACTTTTTTTTTTAATTTTAACACATAGAGTAACAAAAAAAGGTTAATGTTCAAAAAGTTGGTAGATATGTTGAATAGTACATCAGTTACATTAAAAGGTGTGTTCATAATTTAGTTAAAGCTTACCAGCATAAAAGATGGCCAGATGGCCAGATGTGTATAACCTGTAAGTTATACACAGAAGGCTTATGTAAATATACTGTATGTTGGGTTCTGCTTTCGTGATTATGTATGCCTTTTTGTAAGACTGCATGTTGATACAGATTATGTTAAAACTTCAGAGCAGAGGGAAAAGCGATGTTGAAACTTGATTAAACAAATCCACCATTATTATATTTCGTGAACCTGTAAATAAACAGGGAACCATGTAGATATACTGTATTCTTCTCTGATATGCATGTCTTTTTATTGACTATTGTCGGAGATATGTGAAAACTTAATAAAGAAAGAGAAAAAAGAGGTGTTGAAACAAGCAATTACTTGTACATCACTTGATACATAAACCTGCAAATGAACAGGAAACTTTGTAAACTATGTTGGATTCTGCTTTGCCACGTATGTCTTTTTAATGACAGTTAATATAGATATTTTAAAAGTTGAAAGAGAGAGAAAAAAGTATATTGAAACTTGATTACATCACTTATGTCAATCTGTAAATACACAGGGGGTTACAACGTTTCGTAATTTCTTTTAAATTGTGATTACCTAACAAAGCATGGTGTAGTATGGTATTCATTTCCGTATAAAATCAATAAAAACGGGTGGATTGCCCATATTCAGCGTTGCCAACATGGCAACGCTGTTCTTCCATGGGGTCCACAAACAATGAATACAATATACAGTTTAATGGACACGAACAGAATGAAACCAAGGTTTATACAAACATGCAGGTGGAAACACATACAGTAAATTGAGAGAAAGAAAAAAAAAAACAACGGATAATGGGAAAATCTTAAAGGCAGTTAGATATAACAATGAACAAATCAAATATGTTTAAATATAAATTGGAGTGTTTGGAAATAAAGGTCCTCAATCATATCTATGCAGTGAAAGAAAAAAAAAGATTGTTATGAATAGTTACTTTGATGAATTCAGATAGAAATACGTAGTAAACGACTGAAAAGAAACTGGAGACTTGTGCAAACTGCATGAATTGATCTATGACAACATAAGAAAACTGAAATTCGTGGCAAGTAATATTTCAAGGAAAATTAAAAGGGAGATATTAAATAATGGTATCGACATTAAAGAACAATAATTCACTGGATAAAAACAGGTACAATTTGTAAACAGTTTTTTAAAAAATATTTTAAAATATGGAATGGATTGGAGAGCTGATTCAGAATTTCAGATGTCATGAGTTGTGAGAAAAAATAATAAAATATTATTAACTGATACGGATTGCATAAATACTCATTTACATGGGGTTAAAATCATAAACAAATGACAAAAATTCATGGGCAAGTCCAAAGAATAAATAAAACAACTGGAAATTAATACTGGGCATGCAATCGCAGCATTGAAATAAAAAGAAACAAGTTTAGAAAAATGCTACACCAAAATAGATTGCAACACATTATATTATAAAACTTCAAGAAAGACAATTGAGTGAGATTGAATAACAAGTATAAAAATATACAGGAACAGTAAGAACGCATCGAAATCAAAGGATATCTTCATGAAAACAATTGAATGAAACTTGAATAACAAGTATGATATACATCTGAAAACAATAAAAACGCAATCAGAGAATCAAATACGAGGGTTGAATAACAATTGTTAGCGAGTGGGAAAATAAAGTGGTTATGGTCAAGATTTGCACAGTAATTGAATAACTTAAAGATTTTACCTCATGGGCTGAAAGAAAAAACACAAACAAACGAACAAGAACACATAAATAAATTTAAATTCAACTCTTATGGATTTGGTGCTATTTTGGATTTGAAAACATCAATTGAAGCAGAAGATTTTGTATTAGAAGGTAAGGCGTTGTACGCCTTCGCACCTCGGTATTTAAATGACTTCTTTAGAGATTCTGTTCGTGGTTTCGGTAGAAGCAGTTTTTCGCCTAGTCGGGAAGAATAATGTTGGGGAGCAAGATCGAATTCACTACGTAAATACGAGGGAGTTTGCTCGTGATTAACTTTGTACATAAATATAACAGAATGATGATGTCTTCTCTCATCGAGGAATTTCCAGCCCAGTGCATTATGCATTTCAGCGGTAGATACAGATGATTCTGGCTTTACTCTGAGTATAGTACGAGCCGCTCTATTTTGTAATTTTTGAAGTTTGTCAACATATTTATTATAAGCTGAGCCATAAATTATGTCACCATAGTCAAAATATGGTAGAATAAGGGCTTTATATACTGAGTTCACCACCGATTCATTCAAGGAACGTCTTAATCGTCCAAGAAATCCTACCATTTTACCAGCTTCCTGAAGTAAAGTTTCAATGTGGTGATTCCAGCTCAAGGTTTCATCACAAATCAAACCTAAGTATTTAAACTTCCGTACTTGGCTTAGTGAAGATTCATTTAAGACTACATTTAATACATTTTGTTTAGCTAGCATAAGTTTGCTTCCAATCAGCATGCATTCTGTTTTCTTACAATTGACAGTTAGCTTGATTTTGCTCATCCAGTTGTTTACATTCTCAAGATCAGAATTAAGAGCTGCCTCAATTTTTTCGGACGATGAGTGTGAGATATAAAGAACAGTGTCATCAGCGTACAACTGGACCTGGCATGATTTAACACAATCTACTAAATCATTTATATAGATAATAAAAAACAAAGGCCCTAGTATTGAGCCTTGCGGGACTCCACAAGTAATGTTCGATTCGGTAGAAAGTTCCGAGTTGACAAGTGTCCTACATAGTCTACCCGTTAAGTAGCTTTCCATCCATAGCAATGCTTTACCGCTAATCCCAATGTTTCTAAGCTTTTCAAGAAGAATATCCCAATCTAAAATGGTATACCTAAATGTAAGGGTATCATTGCTTTGGAATTGCTGAGACAATATTATCTTGGCACGAGGGCTTCCACTTCTAATAACTGATCCCTTTGAAGATGTGTCAGTCACGGGTGATCGTCATGATTCATCTTTCACGTAGAAGCTTACGTTCCACAATCTTAGTTCGAGAAGACTTACCATCATACTTCAAATTGTGATTAAAGGTAAAGACTCAAAATCAGACAAGTTGACGTGTTGTGTCTATGGAAGGTGATTTTTTTTTTAAACCATGCATTAACTTGACAACGTTTAAGCACCTTTATCTCAGCTGATTTTGCTCCATGGACTTGAAAGGCAAATGTTCAAAGCGAAACATATCTGAATTTGGGGTAATATTAAACTTAAATAATAGAGATACGAGCAAATGAATGTCAGAAACAGTACCTCAAAAAAATTAATTCCACTTTTTTGATTTCAGATGATGATATGATGACGTCATCGAGTTTTCCTGGCAATATTGGTACTTGAAACGTTATTTCCAATTCATATGCTTTTGTAATATGCAATAGAAATATAGAGTCAACGGACGATTTAAAGAGCTATGGCGAAATACACAAAGACATGTTTTTTCACTATATTTGCAGAAAGACGCGCGCGTGGAATTTCAACTTTGACGCCAGTGCATTCCTTTGTTACAGGTCAAAATCGATCGGACCCCGTTTACAGTGCGAGGCTCGGCCGCGCCGAGCCCACCTTCATTTCGGAAAATCGATCGGAAATCAATGGATATTGTTACTCAAAGTATCAAATCTTCGAGATTTCCCATTAGGAAGTCGTTTTGGGCCTTTTAGAATTTTGATTACGCCAATTTTTTGGTACAATTACTCTCCTCAACACGGTACATTTTTCATGAAATAGAATAGCTATCTTCATTGATGCATCTTCTTTTTCCGAATTCTTAAAGCTACCTCAATAGACTATAATATCATTTTCTGTGAATTTGTACTATTAAAATCAGCACCTTTGCAGATGACTACTCCCCTTCCATATCATGTTTAGCAAGTGTGTTCTGCAACATTGACCATTTTGTGAAATATTTTCTTGTAAACTACATTTCACACCTGGGTATTACTCTAGTTGGTTGATCTGAGAGTCCACATCATTTTATTTTCTTATCTATCTAAACAGGTGTATACCGGCATATGTTGCGGAAAGGGAAACGAGGGTGTTCTTGCATTTTTGAAATTAATGTTGAAACATGTCATGCACTTTTACTGTCCCCTTTGAATGTGTGCCGATCACGTGAGATCGTCATAAATTATCATTCACGTATAAGCTTACGTTCAAAGTGTACTCTTAGTTGGAGGAGACCTATAGTTACATGGTTAAAGGTGATGTCTCTTTCGCTATAGCCGTACGTTTGGCCCGTTTTTCTTTTGCCCTTTTCTCTTTAATTGAGGTATCACTTTCGTCCAGGATAAATCACATTCTCATGTAAACAGACTCACTTGCTCTATATCCCTTCATTTCGGTGTAAACGCGCAAAAGGCCAAATGCGGGGCCAAAATTGGCCTCGCATTAGGCCACGCTCTGGAGGTGGTCTCGGCCGCGGCCGAGCCGCGGTCGCGCCCGGCCTTTTTTCTCAGTGTAAACGCAAACTGGGCGAAATGCGCGGCCAATTTTAGTCTGGCTTCCAAACCCTCGCCTGTACTATTTCGCTATTCAGGATATTAACCACTTCAACGTCGAAAACTAGTATAGTTTAAGGTGGTTTTGTCCTGCAAAGGATTTTCTCCTTCGGCAAAGGCCTTTGCCCGAACGGCGACTTCGTCTCCACGGAATTCAGTTGGCAAAGGATCTGAAAACCAGACAATACCAAATTGCGTTTGTTTACAAGTAGAGCGCCACTACGACAAAATATTGAAAGGTTTGAATCAAAAGCGCGGCCGAGCCCGGCAGTGTAAACGGACTAAATTGCGGGGCTCCTCGGCCGCGGCTCGGCCCAGCCCCGCACCGTAAACGGGGTCTAAGTTTATGCACTGTACGTACTCAAAAAGTCCGTAAATCGACTTAGTCGCACACGCACAGAATTTCCACTTAGTTTGTGTGACAGAAAAAAAAAAAACAAATGTGATCTGAATAATGTAGGCCCAAAAAAGTTCAACTAAGTATCTCATTATAACTTCAAGGTGCTATATTACATTCTTTTCTTTGTCGATCACGGATGACCGACATCTGATGACCCCAAGCGTATCACCTAAGTCGTCTTCAGTGTGACGAGTTTCATATCTCGTTCTATTGTGTTGTTACGTCTTTCAGCGTTTTCCTTGCTGTGGTTTGATAAACACCGGTTAAGTGATGTGTAGTAAAGATTATGCTTTTTAAGGGTTGGCATGGGGGTTGAATAGGCATAGTATGGTCAAGTGGGCGCTGTTTTTTTTTTTTGGGGGGGGGGGGGCGTGGGGTTTTTTGTTTGTATTCTTTTAAACCCTGATTTCCCTGTGTCTAGTGTTTGAACCGATTCTTCTGAAGTTGCTTTTTTTTTTCTTTTTGTTGTGTGTTTGTCGGATTAAAATGGTTGGCTTGGACATAAAAAAAGGAACAGTGGAGATATGCAGTCTTTGGATATTTTGCATGGCTTTCATACCCCGCATACAGGAATTGTGGCATAAGAGGGTATATAACTATGAATCAGCGCGTGGTCGGTCGGTCGGTCGGTCAGAAGGGCGGTCGAGCGGTGCGTTGCAAATCTTGCAACTCTTCTACAATTTTGAAGCAATTTTAATGAAACTTGTGCTGCATGACGACACTGAGATGTGGATGTGCAAAACGTTGTGGGGTGAACTACTTCCACAGTATTTAATATGCAATTTACTTCAAATTTGGCATGTATAATGATATATAGGTTTAGTTATGTAAGCCTCATTTTTGTTTGTACCCGACAAGGCGTTGCTATGGTAACAGCATATTTTCTTGAAAATCTTGTGGAGCGAACTATTTCCACAATTTTGGAGCAATTGAACTAAAATTTGGTGTACATGATGACATTGAGGCGTAGATGTGCAAGACATTACTTTGAGTTTGTCGGAGAACGTGTTGCCATCGTAACAACAATTTTCCAAAAAAAACATTGTGAAGCGAACTACTTCTACATTATCAAAGCAATTTATTTCAAATTTGGTGTGTATAATGATCTATTTTAGTGTAGTTATGCAAGACACTCTTTGTGTCCGTACCCGACAAGATGTTGCCAGGGTAACGATATATTTTCTTGAAAATCTTGTGGAGTGAACTTCTTCCACAATCGTAAAGCAATCAATTTTACAAGGTACTCAAAGAAGTACTGTACACATTCACACACCTTCACACCCCCACCCCCACACACAGAACCTTTTATCAAACCCTTGCTTAATTCTTTTTCATATCAGTCTGGGCTACGGGAGCGGGGGTATTAATCACCTTCACTGACAGTTCTAGTTTGCTATAATACAACCTACGTGTACAACTGTAGGCCTATGTTTAAGGACCGGGAGGGGGTAGAAATCGTAAACGTGGAATCAGTTCAATTCCATTAGAACTTTCTCTTTCGGATTCAAGTTCGATAAAATTTCTAGCTCTTTCTTTCAACCTTAGCTATATAGGCCTGCACATTAAATGAAGTTACAGTATTGTATTGACCATATAAAGCCCAAGCTATTTTTACCCTTCTTCATTATTTGATGTATCATCGTCATATTTGGCACGTGGTAGAACAACTTAAACTCTACATGACCCTACATTTGTACGTTCTCAAGGTCACCCTGAGGGCGCTATTCACCACACTGTAAAGAAATACATAGGAGATATGCTAAAATCACAATTTTTCTTGATAATTCTTATCCCTCGTGGACCTATACATGTCTTCATGATGTACAAATCATTTTCATATTTGCCACAAAAGGAAAGCAAGTCCAACTTTGCTATTTGTTATGGTTGAAATTTCTCAAGGTCATCACATGAGGCCATTTTTCATACAATGTAAAGAAATGTAAGAGACCTTTGATATACTGTTTGGGATAGGTACATGTATAGGAATCACATTTTATATTTTCATAACACCAGAATTTTGGGTTTACAGAATGATAATATTCAAAAGATGATACTGCAGGCAAAACTTGTGCGAAAGATTCAAAATGACACACACAAAAAAGGTCATCTTTGGAAAATACATGCACACTTTTTTTTTTTCAATTATCTATTGTATCTATTGTGTGATGGATTCGTATGCAATCTCTTCAGATGGACACGTTGTTGCAATAAAAGAACAAAGAAATCCTCGGTTTAACGTGATGTGGGTTCTTTATTCTGTTACACAGCATTATCAGCGATATGTAACTGTGCATACTGCAAACTTGCGCTTGCTAGTGTGATATATTCAACAACTGTGTTGGAATGAGTGGTTCCTGTAAGATACAAACAAGAAGAAAATTATCCATATAACACGCCATACAAATCAGTATGCTCTATTTCAACTCTACACAGAAAAAGTAAGACGATAATGAATATTTTCTTTCTTTTCTGATAACGTAATTAAGGCCAGAATATTTTAACAACGTTTATATCTTTTCTAAATAACTCATGAGGGTGTCTGTGTATCTATAATCATGAGTATTGCCGTTATGTATCTGGTGTAATCTACAAGCAGGATAAACATAATGAACTTTCAATATCCTGTCTAAGTCAGACAAATCATCGTCGGTTAATAAACCTATTTAACACAATCAATATATGTCTTGAAACTTATGATTGTAAACGCTCAATGCCACATCTCACATCAATGTCACTATAAGACGTCCTGTCACAAATTGTGCATTAATAACAACGAGTATTAGATTCTCCCTAGTAACCTTCTTGTGGTCTTAAATGAGACTATCAAAGAATCTACAGCTAGACATATCACTATAACTTCAACTTTAATATCCCTCCGCGTGCATGAACTTCGTGCGTGGAGCGTTCCTAACACAAATACCTTAATGATATACATACGCGAAAGGATATAATCCAACTTTTACGTTTTAACGTGAGCAATACATAATACCAGAAAATCCGTTTGAAACTCCACGGATTCACATTCACAATACTATCATTTCGGACCGTTCTCCGATAGGGAGAGGTCTTTACAAAGACCGTCCAAAACGTTCAACGTATTCTCATTAACACTTTCCACACCGCGGACCATGCACCACGCACGCTACACTGAACGTTAATGCAATTGAACAATGCACGGAACAAAAGACGCTAATACGTAGTACAGCGTATACGGCGATGACCTTGACCTTGAACTTGAACATACATAACCTTATTTCTCATTTACGGTTTTTCCTCTTATAGTCTTAACTCCCTGACCATGGAAGCTTTGTTTGTTCCTTAAATGATGCACAAATCATAAAGAAACGATTTATGACATACCTTGGATTGTTGGACTTCATCACATTGTCCAAGAAACCCAAACTGTAAGCAAACTGCTGTGGCCAACTGCTGAGCAAACTGCTGCTCTTGTGGAACGACTGACCGGAACTCTTTGCTAACAGTCTATAATTCAGACCCTAATTTTGAGACTCGTACTATATTGTATCATTCCATGACATCCTGCCCCCTTGAACGTGACGGAAGTCACTTTATAAACACTCAACACGTGTACAATAATGCGATTATTTACACAACAACGAACAGATAACTGCTCTAAGGTCGAGACCTAATTAACTAGATCCAAAGGTGAAATTCAAACCAGTTAACAAACGAACATTCAAATAGAATGCTTTCTAAAGTCCAAACAGAGCAAATTTAAGTTTCACCGTCTCCATTAGGGCAAGAAATCGCTTGTTCAAGTTGATAACCAAATTCAAGAACTTAGTAGCCCAAAATGATCTGAGCTGACGATGAAAAAACAAAGGCTACAGTGAATCCTTTCTTCGGAAAAACGCGATTATTTACTCAGTCCTTCAGTTACACCTTGAAGGTCTACTCTCTCTGTCCTCTTCAAGAGAAGAATCAGCTTGGTCACAGGTCTCTTTGCGACTGACTTGTCTGCGTAACGAAGCTCGACGACGCGAACCAGCTCATCGTCTCCAGGGAAGGTCTGCAGGATTTCAGCCATTCGCCAAACGCCGCGCCTCTTGTCTTCTCCGATGACGAGCACAACATCACCCGCTTGTAGGTTCTCTGCTGCACGTTGGTTTTTCGAGCGCGGTGAGAGCTTTTGTATGCAGTCCATCCACCGTGCCCAGAACCTGTCGACCATTGCGTTGCACAGCTCTCTCCGCTTCCTGAAGTCTCCATTATACTGCGCACAGGGAACATCAGGGCTCGGGAGATCTCCTCTCCCAATGAGGAAATGATTCGGAGGAAGAGGGGGATGATCGAGAGGTGAAGATGACACAGCTGTAATCGGTCGACTGTTGATCAACCCTGAAATCTGGCTAAAGACTGTTTCCCATTCAGGGAAGGGCAAACGATCAGCTTTCACGAGATGCTTCATGGCTTTCTTGACCTCTTGCACCATGCGTTCGACAGCACCCTGATGGTGGGGTCCACCAGGAGGCCCAAATTTCCACTGCACCTTGAAGCTACTACAGTGTTCCCTCAGTTCTGTCTGGTCCAGTCGTAGGTTGAGCGTGTTGATCGTGTTGTAAGCACCACGGAAGCAGGTCCCGTTATCACTGGTGATGGTGGCCGGTGCACCCCTGATGCTGATGAAGCGATCCAGGGCCTGCAGGAAAGCTTGTGTCGAAAGGTCTTGGACACAAGTGAGATGAACAGCCCTGGTAGCCGCACATGTGAACACAGCACAGTAACCCTTGGCAGTGATGTTGCGGCTTACCTTCACGTTTATCGGCCCGAGATAATCCACGAGCGTTGTCTGAAATGGCGGTGAGAAGGGCTTCACACGACACTCTGGGAGGTCCGCCATTTTCTGTTCGACTGGTCTCCCTCTATGCCTACGGCACACGATGCATTCCTTCACCACGCGTTTGGAGAGTCTCGTGTCACCGACAACCCAATACCTTCTCCTCACTTCCGCCGCAGTCCTGAGTTGTCCTCCATGAAGAGCAAGGGAGTGTCCATCTCTGACAATCAGTAAACTGATGTGGCTTTCCTTTGCGAGGAGATAGGGATGACGAGTGTCGTATGATATCGGAGCATGGCGAATGCGACCTCCAACGCGGTACACTTTTTCTCCTTCGTCGAAGAACGGATCGAGGCGCATTATGTTGGCATCTTGAAAGTTGATGTCCTTCTGCGCTTGACGTATCCAGTACAACTCGGCCTCTTTCAGGAGTTTGGCAGACGGCCACTGCGAAATCTGCTGGGTAAGCTTCTTGTGCCATTCTTTCTTTGGACATCTCTCACGGATAACACTCGAGCTGTGACCATCTTCAGCCTTTGCCAATTCGAGAAGCTGGTGGGATCAGCGATTGCGGTAGTGTGAGCCACTGCATTGACTTTCAGCGTTAGTGTCTTCGCATTTCGTACATGGAATTTCTTCTTCTCTGGATCCGAAGTGTCGTCCTGGATGTTCTGCGGTGTCTTTGGCCAGGACTCAGGTGGTTGCTTCAGGTAAGTTGGTCCCTTGATGACCTCAAGCATTCCTTCCGCGGTGGTGCCTCTAGAGACGACGTCAATGACATTCTGATCGGTCGGCACGTAGGCAATGTCCTGGTGAGGGTCGAACTCTGAGGTGATTTCGCCCACTCTGTATGCGACAAACGAGCGAAAGGACTTGGACTGTCCCCGCAGCCACCTTACTACAGTCAAACTATCCGTCCACATCTTCGAATAGGAGATGGTGAAACGAAGGGCATCTTTCAGAGCAACGATCAGTCTTGACAGTAGGAGAATGGCCTGAAGCTCCTTCCTTGGCATACTCGTTTGTTTGAATGGAGTGAGTCGGGCTCTTGCAGCGACGAAGGACAACTGTACTTCCGTGTGTTCAGTCTCTGACCATCTCAACCAGACGCCAATGCCCATGGCATCTTCAGACGCATCACTGGCTCCGTGTAGAGAAACCTCTGGCAATGGCCTTTTCCCTCGCAATGTGTCAGGAATGAGACATCGTGGGATCTCTATGGTAGATGCTGCTTCCAAATCCACCTTGATCTCCCTGACGATTCGACAGAGCTCAGGTCTGTCGTTGAGTGGCGTGTCCCAGTCGACATTTAGCTGCCACAGTTGCTGGAGTAGAATCTTCGGCCGGATCAACAATCCAGAAAGCATACCAAACACATCATAGTATGATGCCGTGTGAGCCAACAACTTGCGTTTGGTTAGGAGAGCATCTTCCATGGGCTTGACTTCTTTTACACTAAGTGTGTCAGTCGAGAGGTTCCATTTTGTTCCTAACACAGATGCGGTCTGAGTGTCCTCCTCAGAGTCGCACACTTCCTGTACGTTCGACTGCCACTTGCGAATGTCAAACTTGCCCTTAGCAAGCGTTTCTACAAGCTTGGCTTTCATATTGACGGCTTCCTCGACATTGGTGACCGATTCACTCAGATCGTCCATATAAAACTGATCGGTGACAACTTTCTTCAGTTGCTCATCATCGGGTGCGTGTCGATTTATGACGTGCCTGAGTGTGACAATTGCTGCCGTTGGAGAAGGCCTGTCTCCGAATGTCACAGTGGTGAGTTCATAGACTTGAATGGGTTGTTTCGGGTTTTCTCGAAAGACGTACCGATGGAACCTTGCATCTTCCGGGCTGATCTTGATTGCCTGAAACATTTTTCTGATATCAGCGATGACGCCTACTTCGTTCTCTCTGAAACGCAGAGCCACGTTGAACAGATCAGCATTAAGGTCTTCACCCTTCACGAGGTACTCGTTCAAAGAATGACCTTGGAATCTTGCCTTTGCGTCGTAGACGATCCTGACTGGGGTGGTAGGCGAATCTTTCTTTACTGCAAAATGTCGCAAGAACCACATTTTTCGCCCAGCTTCTTTGTCCTGTCAAATTTCTGTGTCACTGGCACGACGTGAGACACCTCTGTGTTGCAAGTCCCTCATCTGCTTGCAGTATACGTCCCACTCCTCAGGCCTATCTCTGAATTGGCTCTCTAAGCCATGCAACCTCTTAACGGCGTAGTTGTAGTTGTCAGGTAAACTGTCAGGAGACTTCTTCCACGGCAATCTGACTTCATACGAGCCGTCCTGACGCTGAGAAACACTTTGCTCCATGGTTTTGGTTGCTCCTCTGTTCAAGATCTCTGTTGAGCACTTACATCGTCTCGGTTGCAAGGCTACTGTCTCCAGGCCGAGGAACTCCTCTAGGGGACCGATTGCCGATACGTTGACGTAATTAAGCAGAGCTGTAGGGCCTCCTGAACGTCCTCCTTGGATAAACCATCCCAAGGGGCATCTCGCCGCCGCTGGCTCGTCAGGCTTTTCCCCAAGGATGTACTCCTCCCATACCATCAAGTGCGTGTTGTCAACGCCAAGCAACATGTCGACAGTTTCAGACGAGGCGGCGTGAATATCCACTTCCCTTAGATGGGGATACTGCTGGAGGTCTTCTGCTTGCACGACAGGGGCTTCTCCACAAGGCTTGTCTATTTCTGTGACGGAAACTGGGTACGACAAGTTTCCCCCGATGTCTTCGATGAAACAATATAATAGTCGAAGCTTTCGTCTGATCCTGGTACCGCCAACCAGACTCAGATCGTGATCCTGGTAGATGTCTTTCTCGGTCTTGGAGAAGATGCCCTCTCTTACCAGGGTGGCCTGACTCCCACCATCTAAGAGAATCCGCACCAGCTGACGGTTATTTCCGTGTCGCAGATATCCCATCACAGTGGGGAGGACGCTCTGTAGTGCCCCTGTGTCCTTGTTCGCGACAGTCTTCACACTCGCTGAAGTGGTGTGTGGACGTGTAGGTGGCACATTGAGATCCTGCGGAGATGACGAGCCTTGATATTTCCCTCCATATACAACAGGGCAGATAGCAGAGAAGTGTGAATCATCACCACAACTCTGAACCTTGCATGGCGACGCAAACTGACACAGCTTGTGGTCGTATGGGGATTTCCCTGCAGGGCAGTTGTCATGACCACATCTGCTGCAGATGTCATTCTTTTTCATGACGTCATACTTTTCCTTTAGACTGAGGTTCCTGAACTTGATGCACATTTTCAGGAAGTGCGTATTCGAGTTGACATGGAGAGGACACTTGGGAACCCCGGAACGCTTCCCCTCTTTAGATTGGATCTGTTTAGGTGGATTCCACGCTGCTGCATTTGAAGACTTGCTTCCTCTGTTTTGACTCATCTCACAGGTACTCGTCTTCTCTGGGAAAGGTGACTTCGCCTTCTCTTGGAGTAGGAGCTGTCTATGTAGCCACTTGACCAAGCCTCCAAGGGAGTCACTGATGTGCTCGTCTCTGACATCTCTGTAGTAAGCGATGCGATGTCCCTCAGGCATCTTTTGCTTGATCTGACTTAGCATGATTTTACTATTCAGCTCTCCAGAGAGGCCGATTGTTTCGGCCTGCATCTCAAATACCTGCAAGGTTTGAACAAATCCAGTCATGGCATTTAGACTAATCTTGCCCTTGATTTCGTACGGCTTCAGGTTTTCCAAGTCACGGAGTAGACTGTCGACAACTCTGTCTTGGTCTCCGTACTTCTCATCAAGTACCTGCCAAGCCCTCTGCACATTAATGCAGCCCTTTATCATGTTTCGTTCGCGAGCATTAATCATGGCTTGAGTGAGTTGGTAGAAACACTCTATCTCTGTGAGGTCAGCAGCACAATGTTGAAACAAGGTACGGAAACGCTGGTAGTCCTTGATGTCACCGTTGAAAGTGGGGAATTTCATCTTCTGCATCTTAGGTGTGCAAGCTGAATGTCGATGCATCGGAGAGGGCGGAGTTAAGGGAGCAATCGGTTCTGGACTTGTAGATCGAGGTTGCCATGACGCAGCCTCGGCTTGCGGTGCCGGATCTTGAACAGCAGATGGTGTAGAAGTAGGGGGAGTTGACGGCGTCACGGGCGGGGAGGTAGGCGGCTCACCACAGCTTGCGGACCCAATGGACTTCCTCGCACGTACAATGGTCTCCACAAACCTACTCTCACACTCTCCCATCCAGGTCTCCTCTTCTTCGAATGTCGCCTCATCTGTTATATTTTCGACCAGCTCCGCATGCTTGCTTTCAACTTGTTTGAATTGACTTTCCGCCTTGGCTATGTACCCCTTTAAGGTGTCGACCTCACCAAAGGTTTCCTTTAATAGCCTGTCGATTGAGTTTAGGGTGCGTGTCAATCCCCCTTTGGTGTTTTTCCTGATCAACTTTAATTTCTCTACATCAGCCATGGTATTGTTCTGGAATCACAGCCTCTTGATGGTGAGTAAGTTGTTATAGCACGATAAACGTCAATGGTGTAAGTTGCATCCTGAATCCAATATACAAGAGTTGTTGAAGCTGTGATGGATTCGTATGCAATCTCTTCAGATGGACACGTTGTTGCAATAAAAGAACAAAGAAATCCTCGGTTTAACGTGATGTGGGTTCTTTATTCTGTTACACAGCATTATCAGCGATATGTAACTGTGCATACTGCAAACTTGCGCTTGCTAGTGTGATATATTCAACAACTGTGTTGGAATGAGTGGTTCCTGTAAGATACAAACAAGAAGAAAATTATCCATATAACACGCCATACAAATCAGTATGCTCTATTTCAACTCTACACAGAAAAAGTAAGACGATAATGAATATTTTCTTTCTTTTCTGATAACGTGATTAAGGCCAGAATATTTTAACAACGTTTATATCTTTTCTAAATAACTCATGAGGGTGGCTGTGTATCTATAATCATGAGTATTGCCGTTATGTATCTGGTGTAATCTACAAGCAGGATAAACATAATGAACTTTCAATATTCTGTCTAAGTCAGACAAATCATCGTCGGTTAATAAACCTATTTAACACAATCAATATATGTCTTGAAATTTATGATTGTAAACGCTCAATGCCACATCTCACATCAATGTCACTATAAGACGTCCTGTCACAAATTGTGCATTAATAACAACGAGCATTAGATTCTCCCTAGCAACCTTTTTGTGGTCTTAAATGAGACTATCAAAGAATCTACAGCTAGACATATCACTATAATTTCAACTTTAATATCCCTCCGCGTGCATGAACTTCGTGCGTGGAGCGTTCCTAACACAAATACCTTAATGATATACATACGCGAAAGGATATAATCCAACTTTTACGTTTTAACGTGAGCAATACATAATACCAGAAAATCCGTTTGAAACTCCACGGATTCACATTCACAATACTATCATTTCGGACCGTTCTCCGATAGGGAGAGGTCTTTACAAAGACCGTCCAAAACGTTCAACGTATTCTCATTAACACTTTCCACACCGCGGACCATGCACCACGCACGCTACACTGAACGTTAATGCAATTGAACAATGCACGGAACAAAAGACGCTAATACGTAGTACAGCGTATACGGCGATGACCTTGACCTTGAACTTGAACATACATAACCTTATTTCTCATTTACGGTTTTTCCTCTTATAGTCTTAACTCCCTGACCATGGAAGCTTTGTTTGTTCCTTAAATGATGCACAAATCATAAAGAAACGATTTATGACATACCTTGGGTTGTTGGACTTCATCACATTGTCCAAGAAACCCAAACTGTAAGCAAACTGCTGTGGCCAACTGCTGAGCAAACTGCTGCTCTTGTGGAACGACTGACCGGAACTCTTTGCTAACAGTCTATAATTCAGACCCTAATTTTGAGACTCGTACTATATTGTATCATTCCATGATATATTGTTTAATGCCTATGTTACATGAAAAATACAGGAAATAATAAGAAGACCTTTTCAGGGCCATGCACAAACGTATATTTATCTCATATTTTGGTCCTTCAGCAAAATACATCCAACAACACCCCATTTCATCCACAGTTATTGTTATCTGAAATTCAAACAGGTAAACACTCAGATTCAAATTCTGACTGACATGTTTGTCAGTTTACCGTTGCCATGGCAACCAGCAATATTGATTTGAATTTGTTTCTTCATTCTCTTTCTCAAATTAACATATTCAATACATTATCTTGGTGAAATATATGCTACAATTCCTGCCAATTAAACAATATCATGGAGACCCACAACGTAAGCAGAAGCTTGAAATGTTGACAGCTTATAAAGAGAAATTCAAAATTGATGGGGTGAACAAAGGTGCGTGTGCAAGTGTAGAGGGTTACGTGCGACGGCCTCACTGTTTGAATTTTTTTATCTTTTTTTATTTGTTAATTTTTTGTTGGAATGAGGAATGGGATATAGGACCAGAATTATTTTATAGATTTCGGTGTTTCAAGGTTTTTAATTGTCGTATTGTAATAAACACACATTTCTTTGTGTGAGCTTTAACCCCAATACTCCCGGGGGAGGGGGGCATCATGGCCTTTAGAGCCCAGTCCAATTTTTGTCAATGCTTCCTAACGCCCAACTTTTCTTGTTTTTCTTCTTTAACATTCTCTTCTCTCTCTCTCTTTTTTTTTTCGTTTTAGATCCACGCATTTACTCAAGATGGCTGAGGAGCAAATTGAATTTGACCAAGGAACAGAAGGAATGTCCCCCGTCGACACTTTAGAGTTGTTTATGAACAGTCTACTGCATGTCGAAGGAAGGAATGTAGCACTCTATGTTAAAAATACTGTAATTGTTTGCAAAGTTACACCGAAAGAGGGACAAACGTTGCTTAAGATAACACAGAGAAACGCTCAAAATCATGCCGAAATTAATCTCTGCAATTTGCTAAAAAGAAAAGGAAATCAGCACGATCCTATAAAGGTCTTCATGAATTACTCTCCGTGCTCGTCTTGCTGCACACACCTCACACAAGAACTTCTCGAAGACAGAGAGACAGCAGATGTTGAAATAGTCTTTGTTGGTCTCTAAAAAATCAAAAGGCCTTCCTATGCCAAAGAAGACAGTGGATGCATATGCAATGAGGTATCGAATAGATATGACCACAATGAAAACAAGGAAGGTTTGCGAGAACTTGTGAACACCGGTAAGGTCCAACTTAAAAGCTTTGATGGTAATTATTGGAGGGAACTGATCGAGCTGTTGGTAAAATTGTACGGAAATGACGGAGGGGATGATTTGCGTGCCCAGCTAACACACCGTTATGAATCGGAAAAAGAACTTCGCGATAGAGAAGATGAAAGGATGGCAGCTGATCTTGAGGAAATTCTGCGCAGTAGCAATTGAGCTTCTTCTTTCATTTCAAACGAAAAGTAGGAAAGTGCAAAGATAGCAAAGATAAGTGCAATATAGCAAACGGTTCATATTTGTTATCAAAAATTTGAAATATATTGAGTATTATAGAGTCATTTTTCATAATGCAATAATCTATAGTGCATTTTTGTAAAGCCCATAATTAATTTATTTGTTTCATCTCATAAAGAACATACATGTAGTGCAATTTAATTCAGAATCTTTCATGACAGAGTTTACCGACTGATGGATATTCATCTGCAAATGAATGTCAGATTTCCTTTGTGAAGGCAACAGCGGGCATCAAAACGCAAAGATTTGTAAAATAAAAGAAAAAAGAAGAAAATATGCTAATGTCCGAACATCAGGCGTTTGACCCGATATCAATGCATACTAGTGTTAGTTGTCGCACATCACGATTTCACTCATGCCTTAAAAACAACCCAAACAAAACAAAACATGTAAATTTTTATAACTTACAGTGATTTTTTGCCTAGAATGTATAGATAAAAAGTAAGAAAACAATAAATTAATGTGCTGTTCTACAGGGTAGTCTCGCCGATTCTAAATATAGGATTTTTTTGTTGTTATAGAGAAATAGAAGGTCTGTATATATGAACAAGTTTTGTGTTACTTTCGAGGCCGTATAGATAAGTAAAAAAAAAAGTGACTCGATACAGAAATTGATAAAGATACTTGTATATATATGAAGAGTTTGTTCTCAAAAACCGATAAGTCCATATTTGCCAAATGGAGATATTTGCGATTAAAAGTCAAGAAAAATAAAGAAAATAATAAGAAAATTTTTGCTTCTTTTGACCATAACTTCAAAAATGTACCTTTATATGTAGTGAGCAATATATCATTCAAAAGGTATTATTTTGTTCTTTATGACAGAGACCGTACTTCAAAATCTTCAAAAATGGACTTATCGGTTTTTGGGGGAAAAATCCTCATATATATATTGGGCATTTCCACGGTAACTCACGTTACATTTTGAACTCAAAACTAGGTCGTTGAGATCAATATCCTTAAAACCTAATTAGTGATATGAGTTACTCTATGTGAATGAGTATCATGCACCTCCATCCTACCTCACAGCAACATTACATCCACAGACTGTTATGAGAACTATGAGAAAAACAATACAAATGTCGGTAACTCACGTACATAATTTGGACATGCAAAAATTTGGCATGTCTTTATATTCAAAAGTTTCCTCAAACAAGAAACAGAGAGACTTTAAAGTCTATTGTGTCAAAGTCATGGACGAACAACATACATCACCGAGTATGGTAAAAATTCAAATTGTCTTACATTCTCCATGTATCGTCATGTGAAGCGGTAACTCACGTTACGGTAACTCACGTTACAGTTTGTCCACATGATCACAAGACAATTTTTTGTCTTAATAATCCAAAGAAAACTTACCAAGACAACTTTTTTCCAAACTCCATGAATAAAGAATCTAAATTGATTTGAACATTGATCTGACAGTAATTAATCCCATTTTATCCATGAGATTACCAAAAGGCAGGAAACTTTACATTTAGAATACCAACTTGAAGATAAATTTCATTTTTAATTGAGTCGTTTTCCAAGCTTTCATTTGTACTGAGACAAAAATTGTATTCAACAAAATGATATGAAACAGAGTCTATTTCATTAAAATACACTCTTTTCCAGTTAACAAATGCATCAGAAATTGAGGATTTAATTGAGAATTTGATTTGATTGTTTTTTTATTTTACTAGATTTAAATGGATTTTAGGCTATCTAGATAAAACAAGTCATCCATAAACTATTCCATTTATAATACACTGAGTCACGAGACTAGAGACCCGTACATGTAGTCTGTGGAGAGTTTAAAGGTTCAGAAATGAATATTTCAATAAATCTTTGCAACTGATTGACAAATTGCCCTACATCGACGTAAATAAGCACTGAATTGATCAGTGTTTTAGTAGTAGCCATGATAAAAAAATCATGGGCGTACATACTCGAGCAGGATTCGAACCCACGACCTCCTGATCACCGGACAGGCGTCATCTCCACTAGACCACCGAGCTTTCGCCCGACAGCAAGTGTTGGTTCTAATCCTTATAGCATGCAGCGGGTACTGCTTTGTTATTCAAACTTCATAAATTTGAATAACAAAGCAGTACCCGCTGCATGCTATAAGGATTAGAACCAACACTTGCTGTCGGGCGAAAGCTCGGTGGTCTAGTGGAGATGACGCCTGTCCGGTGATCAGGAGGTCGTGGGTTCGAATCCTGCTCGAGTATGTACGCCCATGATTTTTTATCATGGCTACTACTAAAACACTGATCAATTCAGTGCTTATTTACGTCGATGTAGGGCAATTTGTCAATCAGTTGCAATGAAAACATCTCGACGGAAGAACTTCAATAAATCTTTTAGCTTTTAAACAATGCAATTTATATTCCAATTATTTGATAATTGTTTGAATTACTCAATAATCAATTGTTTGTATGTTTGATTTGTTTACAAATTCTTATACTAAACTGGTACAGAAATTAGACTTGAATTACAGAAACTGCAGATAAATTTTAGTTATCTGCTACCAGTATTGATCAGTTTAATAAAACATGTTCATAAATGTTTAAGCCTTAAAAAAAAATGGCTTTGGTCTATGAAATTTCAAGTAGCCATTATTCAAATTGTACATACATGTAAAAAGTATATCAGTAGTTTCTAGAGTAATCAAACAGACTGAAGCAGTAAATCCCAATGAAAAACATGAATAGTAAATATTTTGTGATCAGGAGGCTAACTATTAATATCACAAAATGTTGATAGTTTGCTTTAAGGTACATGACTGTCCAGCTCTTAAAGAAAATGTCTGATAATGAGGTTCACATTCAACAAGTTTTTGGTAATAGATCAGCATGTAAAGTAAATTATAGTAAACATGAAAAAGTTTCATTGTAGGATTTTGCAACAATATAGCTACACATTGTAAAACCTCAGAGTAGAATAGCATAAAACACATAAGCGTGTCAAATTCACAATGTTCAGTTCTCAAAAATCTCAGAAAAAAAACAGCAGGAAGCGAGCTCCAATCTTAAAATTCTGTTCATACATTTATGTTTCAGCCTCATAAACAATGGCTTTGGTCTATACAGGTAGGTATAAACTATGAAATGTCAAATAGTAATCACTTGAATTACAAAAACAAGAACTTTTCAAGAGTAATCATGCAGTGATTATCCCAATCAGGAGGCTATTAATAGTTATCACAAAATTTTGATAATTTGCTGGAACAAGGTCCATGCAGCTTTAGAAGAAATGTCTTTTAACAACTTTCGTAACAGATCAGTATACATGCACTGTAATATTAAATAGTAAATATGGAACAGTTTCTTTCTGAAGTTAACATGTGATGAACATGTGTAATTAATACATTGTACATGTAGACCAGTTGGTTTGGTGATAGAGAGAGACCAAGAGAATAACAATCTACTGGAAATAGAATCTTAATACAAGAGTTCAGTAATCATATACTCATTGGTTACTTACAATCACAACCTTCATATCATTTGTTGGTATTAAAGAAAAATCATGTCGGTAACTCACGTTACATTGTGGTAACTCACGTTACATGGTAACTCACGTTACAATATTAAGACCTCTGTTATGAGAATTTGAAGCAAAGACTATAAGTCCCATCATATTTCTTGGATGTGTGCTGCATAGTTATTTGATAATCCAAAATACCATGTCTCAGTTGGGCATAGTAAAATTGCTAGGTTAAAAAGTTCATGTTTCGGTAACTCACGTTACAGCAGCTTGTGGAGCTATGTAAGAGCACGCTATTGTCCGAAGTACATACTATCTTATATCGAGGTCTCCACTTTATTTACTGCTAGATTAATATATTTTTGATTTGTAAAACCAAAGTTTGATTTGAGCCTCAAATATAAAAAAGTAATCACAAAGAGCAACAAAAGGTTTCAAAAGGTATAAAAATGCACAATAGGGAACTTTTCTTAAAGGTTAAGTTGGTTTCACACACTTCAAACTATGGCTAACAAAGTAAGATTATCAGTTGTCCTGAAATATGCGGGTAAAATTTTGGTGGTCATGTCGCACAACTCACGGAAATGCCCATTATATTCAATGTATATATATATGTATATATACATATGTATATATATATATATATATATATATATATATATATATATATATGAGTGTGTGTGTGTGTGTGTGTGTATATGACGGAGGAATGACTCGCAGACGTTGCAGTAATGTTCATTATGGCCTTTTATTTTCCAAAGCTTTTTTTTTTTCGATATGCTAGCTGTGTGTGGTGTGGTGTCAGAGGGGTGAGTGTGAGGGGTTCGCAAAAACGTAATGTGGGGGTAGTGAAGCGTGAGGGATGATGCAGCTTGGAGTATTTGGAACAGCAAGCATATCCAAAAGTCTTAAAGGGTAACCAGTCTGTTTTAACCTATGTTGGTCTATGTATTTCCAAAGATTCCATTGCAATCATTACAGCTGTTATTAATTATACTATACTGCTACTACTGTTCCATTATTTTCACTGCAAGTGTAAGTGTATATGATGATAATACAGTATTGCCTTTCTGTTAAGCAGCGTTTACACTTTGGCGACTTGACATGGCGAGCTATGGCGAGTGAAGGCGAGTTGCCAAAATGAGGCACTCGCGATAACTCGCGTGAAGCTCACCATGTAACTCGGGATAACTCGCAACAACTCGGCATGGCTCGGCGGAGCTCGTTCAAGCTCGGAACAACTCTCCTTGAAGTCTTGAGCAGCGTATCCGGGCACTTACCCCCTGGGCAACCACCCTCCGGATAACTACCACCCGGATAATTACCCACCAGGTCTATTCCCCCTTAGGGCAACTACCCCTCGGACAACTACCCTCCTAGGGCAATCACCCTCCAGGGCCATTACCCCCTAGGACAACTACCACCCGGTCATCTACCCTCCTAGGGCAACTACCCCCAATGGCAATCACCCCTAGGACATCTACCCCCCAGATAATTACCCCCTTGGTAACTACCCCCTGGATGACTACCCCCCGGATAACTACCCCCCAGGTAACTACCACCCGGATAGCTACCCCCTGGATAACTACCCCCCCGGATAACTACCCCCTGGATAACTACCCCCCGGATAACTACCCCCTGGGTAACTACCCCCCGGATAACTACCCCCTGGATAACTACCACCCGGATAACAACTCCCCGGATAACTACCACCCGGATTACTACCCCCCCCCCCTTAACCATACCCCGAACCCCCCCCCCCCCCTCCCGCCCCCGAAAGTTACCACCCGTTGTAATTTTTCCATAAGTTCATAACACCATATCAGAAGATGCACCTTTCTCTTACACTGTCATCATTTACTCTTTTGGCTTGTCATTTTCTACCGTTATAACACATTAGACGATAAACATAATAAAAGGAGAGTTGATTGACTGCAATTCATATTCCCTTAACATTAGCGAGGGCCCTTCGATTAAAGCCATAATTTCTGATAGCATCCGGGCACGGTTTTATAAAAGTTATCAGTCCTGATAAGCTGTCAGTTCCACACAATTACCAATCGTTGTAGGTCGATCAAAGCAGGTCCATGGTAACAAGTCAGTGACTCGAGCTTATCAAGCAAGCAGAACCCATGGTTTTATTGAAATTATTAGAGACTAACAAGATGTCATAACTGACAACTTTTATCAAACGGTGCCCTAATCTGTCATAAGAGTAAACTTACAGCTTGTTTTACATACAAGTGGAATTGTGCTAGTTTTCAAATTAAATGTTCTCGACACTGAAATCAAGTTCAAATATAAGTTAGTCTGATTAGAAAGAGTAAAATATTACGAGTTTAACGGTATTTCTTTTCTTTCTTTCTTTCTTTTTTATTTTTTTTTTTTTTTACAAAACACCCCTAGTTGTTAACGAAGTCTTTTGTCCTGCACCCTCTTTTTGAATAGATCTATAGAGAGTTGTAGTTGACAGAATCCTTTTTGCATTATAGGGCTGCTCTGTTTTATCCCGGCCATTTCAAGAGTATTTTTTTTTTCACAAAAATTTGAAACCTTCTTGGAATAACATGCTGTTTAATATTTCGTAAGGGGTTCTAATTATCTCACCCAAAAGATGTTTAAAACCTGAAGTTAGGTCTCGACTAAAACCAGACGATATGAAAAAAATTTGTTTTTTTTTTCCAATTCAAATAGCAAACGTTGTTCGAAAATAAAAATGAGAGACGTAATTTTCAGGGGGAGAGAGGGGGGATTGGTTGGAGCCTAATTTTAATAACGAGTAATTGTCAAGGGAGGTAATGCTCCGCGGTGATCATACCAAAGAGGTGACAATCTCTTCCCACATCCTTGATAAGTACTAGTTGTCAATGCCCAATGACGCAGTAGGGCAATTCTGAAATGAGCGTTAACGATATAACAGTAAAATAGTTACAAAATTGATGAAACAATGCAAAGAAAGCAAATTAAGACAGAGACGAAGTACACAAATAAAGATACAGTGAACTCCCGTTACAACGAACACGGTTATAATAAAATTTCGTTATAACGAAGCAAAACTTCTGGTCCAAAAATTATCGCCATTAAAGTCTATGGTACAAAATTCGCTTATAACGAAGACGGTTATAACAAAATTTTCGTTACCACGCAGTCTTTTCTGAGCGCCACTGACAAAGAAAAACAAAAGATAATTGTATGTGCTCCTTTACAACGAAATGCGGATCACATTCGAAAATGCGTAGCGGAACAAGCATTTTTATAGCGTCTCCGCATGCATGAGCGAACGCTTCACATCAATGTTCACTCCGTGTATCACGCTCAGTTTCCGAGGGGAACTTGCGTTATTGTAATACAATAATTTGAATTCAGATAAGGTTTGTTTCATTGTTCCGAAGTCCTTTGATACAAAACACACAGATTTTGATACAACTAAATGTCCGTAATAGTTCGGAAATGAAATATCTACTTGCGTTATTGTAATACAATAATCTGAATTCAGATAAGGTTTGTTTCATTGTTCCGAAGTCCTTTGATACAAAACACACATATTTTGATACAACTAAATGTCCGTACTAGTTCGGAAATGAAATATTAAGCACATTTTGGCGTTATTCCAAAGGTTCTTTAATCCCATGATAAAATATGGTTCTTATTCTTATACGGTTCGTTAGTCCGAAAATGATAGGAATTCAAAACGTTCGTTAATCGGAACATTACAAAAAGAATCGTTAATCCATGGTGGAAAAAGGTGAGTACACTAACAAAACTTAAGAATTGCAATCCTTATAATCGTCTTAAGATAAATAAATCTTCGAAATAACTAACCTGTCTAATTTTTTTTTTTTCATTAACAAACTTTCTTCGGAATAACGAACCTTATTTCATTTCGGATGAAAAAGCCTTCGGAACAACGAACTTTCTGAATAGTGAACCTTTCTCATTTTTTTTTTTTTTTGATTTATAGTTAACCTTCAGAATGACGAACCTCATTTCATTTTCAGATCAACGAACCTTCGGAAAATGAACAATATATTGCAACTGATTGACAAATTGCCCCACATCGACGTAAATAAGCACTGAATTGATCAGTGTTTTAGTAGTAGCCATGATAAAAAATCATGGGCGTACATACTCGAGCAGGATTCGAACCTACGACCTCCTGATCACCGGACAGGCGTCATCTCCACTAGACCACCGAGCTTTCGCCCGACAGCAAGTGTTGGTTCTAATCCTTATAGCATGCAGCGGGTACTGCTTTGTTATTCAAATTCATGAAATTCTTCCGTCGAGATGTTTTCATTGCAACTGATTGACAAATTGCCCCACATCGACGTATGTACGCCCATGATTTTTTATCATGGCTACTACTAAACACTGATCAATTCAGTGCTTATTTACGTCGATGTGGGGCAATTTGTCAATCAGTTGCAATGAAAACATCTCAACGGAAGAATTTCATGAATTTGAAGAACAATATATTATTTTAACTTAAATTATAAACTTTCGGAATAATGATTCTTCGGAAATGCGAACCTTCAGATAAACAAACCATCGGAATCCCGGAAATGGCAAAACTTTGGAATAAGGAGCCTTCGGAGTAACGTAGTTAAGTAAAAAAAAAAAATAATAAAATAGAATAAACTAACCTTTGGAATATCGAACTGTAGCCAAATCCTACACCGTCATTTTCTACACATGTGTGACAACACAAACAACTTTATGCTCTTTTTAAAATGTTATATTTAAACGAAATTAAAAAGGTACTCTCCCATTTCACATAGCTTTCCAGCGTATGATGAGGATTCAACAAAAAGAAATTTATCTTTATGCGTGGTTTCCTTCTTTTCGTTATACATTGCATATTATTATAACGATATTTCGCTAAACGAAAAAAAACAAACAAACAAACAAACAACTGTCGGTCCTGGGCATTTCGTCCTAACGGGAGTGCACTGCACATATAACACACACGAGATAAATCCCTTGTAATGAGAGAAAGAGGAAAGGTGAGTAATGAATGACAGGAATAGACTACCTTCACGGTACATGGACAGAGAAAAGCGAGAGGGAAGAGGAAGATGATGGGTCAAAACCAGGGCACGTGAGGCATGAGATATAAGCTCCTCAAATTAAAGAAGTGTTACATGGAGTTGTGGTAAACGATAGACGATTGTGGTTTAAAAAAATGCTAAAAGTGAAGTGTAACATTTCTTCAAAATGTCTTTAGTTCAATGGTAAAGGCATTCAAACTTAAAACTTCTTTTATACTACTATCAAGAGAAATCCGAAATTTCGGAACAGTGAAAGAAAATACAGATTTAGCGAAAATAGTTTTGGTTAAAGGCATTGACATTTACTGGATTACTGGGTAGGATATGCAGGGACAGTTTCGTTTTTGATGAACATAGAGTCAAAATGCAGAAGGGAGGAATTAAGCTTGTACATAAATCGTCCTAAATGCAAACGATACATATCGTAAATCCTTAAGATGTTGTTTTCATAAGATGAAGTATCAGTATGGCATCTCCGTGATTCCTGGCAAATGATACAAAGAACTTCGTTTCCTGTAGTAATAATATTCTTTTTATTAAAAGTAAAAGTTGGGGGGGGGTGGGGGCAATGACCCGGGAGGTAGTTATCCAGGGGGTAATGGTGCACTGTCCTGGGGGTAATTTTCCTTTTGATAGTTATATAGGGGAGGGGGAGTTATAGGCCTACTTATCCGGGGTAATCATCCACGGGAAGTTATCGGAGGGGGTAGTTATCGGGTGGAAGTTATATGGGGTCTAGTTATAGGAGGAAGGGGTAGTTAACCTGGGGATAATTATACTGGTGGTAATCATCTGGGGGGTAGTTATCAGGAGGGTAATTATCCGGGGGATAATTATCCGGGGGGGGGGGTAGTTATCCGGGGGGGGGGGGGGGGTAGTTATCCGGGGGGTAGTTATCCGGGGGGTAGTTACCCAGGGGGTAGTTCTCCGGGGGGTAGTTACCCAGGGGGTAGTACTCCGGGAGGTAGTTATCCAGAGGGTAGTTCTCCGAGGGGTAGTTACCCAGGGGGTAGTTCTCCGGGGGGTAGTTATCCAGGGGGTAGTTATCCGAGGGGGTAGTTATCCAGGGGTAGTTATCCGAGGGGTAGTTATCCAGGGGGTACTTTTCCTAAGGGGAATAGCCCTGGGGGGTGATTGCCCTAGGAGGGTAGTTGTCCGGGGGTAGTTGTCCTAGGGGGTAATTACCCTGGAGGGTAATTGCCCTTGGAGGGTAGCTGTCCGGGGGGTAGTTGCCCTAGGGGGGAATTTTCCTGGGGGGTAATTATCCGGGTGGTAGTTATCCGGAGGGTGGTTTTCCAGGGGGTACTGTTCCTAGAACCCTTGAGCAGTCCCAAAATTTTTGAACATGTTCAAAATTTTTGCTAACTCGCTGTAACTCGTGCTGAACTCAGCTAGACTCGTTATATACTCGCGTTACTCGCAATAACTCCAAAGAAGCTCGAGATAAACTCGTAATAACTCGTAATAACTCGCCATATTGGAGTATACGCGAGTGCATTTCGAGTTTTACTAGAGCGAGATACGAGCACTGCGATCGTATTACGAGTGAAGGAGAGGTGCCCGCGAGATTAGCGCGAGTTAAGATCGAGCACCCCGAGTTACAGCGAGTTTCGTATGAGTTTAGTCAGATTGCGTTGCAAGTGCACATGGACATGCCAGCTGAATAATAAATATCCAGTGTTCTATATTTTTCCATATACATTTTAAAATGAGAGCACATTTTAATCGACCTACGCATGTAAACGTACTTTTAAAACGGCCATTGTCACTGTATTATTACAACTAGCAAAAATAGGAGAGGAATATGCCCCGACCCAAGAGATCCAAGTGTTGTGGCCATTCAGGTAGTTAAACACCAAAAGAATAATGTCATTCAAACAAGGGTAGAAGTAGAAGAAGTGCAGGAAGAGAGAATGGAGACGGAAGAGGAGATCGATGACGAGCAGAGACAGGTAAAACAACAAGACACCAAACTAGACCAGGTCCAAGCTTCAACTACTGAGCATCAGGCCTCGCCTGTCGAACTGGTTGGGGAGGAAAATGAACCAATTTTTCTCCACTCGCAAGGTTCTCCGTCTGGCACCCCAGGGAAGACGGAAAAAAAGAGCAAAGAAGTCCACCCCAAACAAGAAGTCCACCCCGAAGAGACGAAAAAACACCTCAATGCATACACATTCACTGAAGAGCAAGAAGTAGAATTAGCAGAGTGGCACAGAGATCACGATTGTCTGTATAACAGGCGACTAAAGTCATACAAGGATACTGCAAAGAAGACAAGGCTAATCGAAGAGAAGGCCAAGGAGTACGATCCGGTGTGTTCCGGTAAACACTAATTTTGTGTGAGGACTGAAAATAGATGAAATGGGTCAACCAAGCCAATCTCGACTTTTTCATATTTTCTGGAAGAACAAGTCTTCTCCTACATTATGCTAAAATTTTGGATCACAAACAGGAAAGTGTGTTTTTTAGCAGTTTATCTCGAACGCCTTTGTTTAGAATATAGTGTGATAATGTGTCCTTAGAGTCCCCTTTTCATTTCTCAAAAACCCTGTACACACTCTCCATTTTCAACTCAAATAACTGCTTTGAAAGTTGGCATTAATCATGGACAAAATATGTAATAAAGCATGCTCAATTTCAACTTAATGTGATAATCCCTTCATTGTTGTTACTCCGGCGGTTTATATCCTGGGTTTTTTTTTGTCCTATTCACCGCACAGTTAGCATTCCTGAGTGTGTGCTTTCTTAGGATATGCTCTTAACTAAATATCCATATCTGGCTATTTTTTGTTTGCTTTGTGATGCAGGGTCACAAATTTGGGCATTCTTTCATATTTTATAAAAGTGATTAACAGTGACAAAAATAAACCAAATAAAATCAGATACATATCATTGCTTAGGAGTCAGGAATATTCATCTTTTTATTGTGTTACTGGTAGTTAGGCCCATATGAAATTCTACGAGGAGACGTGTCTCCCATTCCCTGGAGCAATGTGACTACATACAAATGCCAGTAATAAAGATGACAACCATGATTTCACAAATATTACATGAGCACATTTTTTTTTATTCATCCAGAGTCATGACATTCAGGCAACAAAATACAAAAAGGAACTGAAAACGTATATCGCTGTTTTTCACATATTATGATCGGCGTTTATAATGAAATATATCTGAATGTGTAACACATTTAGGCCTGCAGACGATGGCCAAAAAGTGGCTTAAAATAGGCTCAACTGGCAACTATCGTATAACAAGCAAATTTCAACTTTTTTAAAAAGTATACGTCCTTATAATATCCCACATGAAATTTACCCAAAAAAAAAATCTAATCGGAACATGCTCAAATGACGTCATCCTGCAATTTTGCTAGAGTAATCGTCACTTCGACATCTCTAATAATAAAAATGGAATATTTCGGAAAGGAAGTGATTCTAGCTACTGTAATGCTATTTCTCATGTACCTCAGTTCATCAGCCATCAATTATGCTCATTTTCAGTTGAGCTGGTGAGTTGTACGCATACCAACAGCGTTTCTATAGCAACCTTACACTGACGTAGTAGAAATAAACAAAAATTTTCATAATAATTTTCATAATTATCATTTAATTTTTTGAAATATAATAAGAATGTCTAAATATATGTTTTTTATGTGTCTTGTTGGTTTCAGCGAAGTGCCAAACCAATTTCCGTCTTAATCATGTGTTAATATGGGGGAAATATAGTCATTGCCATGGTAACGCTTTCCTGAAAAAAACCCTAAATGATAAAATGTAATTCTTTCTACGCAAATAGTTATAAATTAAGCTTAATAACTTTCAAATAAGTAGGTGCCCTGTAAAAGTATCCAGTCACTAGATGACTCAACTCATTGTTAGGCTCACCATGGTCACCAAAATTGTTCTCATGGCAACGAGAAAGAGATTCGGAAACAGGTTTAGGCAATGGAATGAGAGTGCAATTTCAACATATCTGTCAAGTGTCCTTTTTGAAATAATAATAATTGGGATGTCACACTTGAGGTAAAGAACTATGTGACAATCTGTATTGATTACATTGCATTTCTTGGAAACAAACGTGCCCTTGCCATAAGGCACGACAGCATGTAAGTTTGAAACATATATATTCGCGTTATAAGATAATATATGTTTTCTATATTGCCAAGAGGATAAAGGGCATTTTGGGGGCACACGGCACCGGGTCGCCCTTCAATGAGCACCCTCTTTATCATGTAGATCTTGTAAGGTAAATCTTCTTCTATCATTTCGGTGACTTTTCATTGATGTAAGAGTGTATTTGCTGCATTGCCGGACCTACTTTTAAAACCATTCACGTTAGAACAACTGTATTTGCGTTGCTAATATCCGTACTTTGTAATAAGGCCGTGAGCGTAGGTGTAAATTCAGACACCTCCCCAAAGATTACCTTTGAATGTTCACCTTTTTGACAATGTAGTTATTGTAGAGCAATGCTTCCTCTAGTAATTGGTTTCATTTTAGGATACAAAAGTGCCTTTGCTATACGGCACGATGGAATTTCGAAAACATGTACGTTTGGAACATATATATATTTGCGTTATATGGTATTCTAATGTTTTCTATATTGCGGTGAGGGTGGAGTATTTTTGGCACATCCCACAGGGTTGCCGTTTAATGCGCGCCCTCTTCACTGTATAGATCTTGTAAAGTTAAACCTCTTCTATCATTTCCATTACTTCCCATCGATGAAAATTGTATTTGCTGTATTGCCGGAACTGCTTTTAAAACCATCCATCACGCTAGAACAACGGTGTTTGCGTTGCTAATATCTATATTTTGTCTTAAGGGCCCTTGAGCGTAGGTGTACCATTGGACAATTCCCATGGGGTTGTCTTTTAATGTTCACCCTCTTGACGATATGGATATTGTACAACAATGTCTCCTCTATTAACTACAACGTATTTTTGAAAACAAAAGTGCCCTTGATTTACGGCACGATCGAAGTTTGAAAACATATACGTTTGGAACATATAGTGTATTCGCGTTAATAATATTCAATGTTTTCTATATTGCCATGAGGGTGGTGTACTTTGGGTGCACATCCCACAGGATTGGCATTCAATGTGCATCCTCCCAATAAATAGATATTTTGAAGCAAGGCTTCTCCTATCATTTCCACGACATTCATTGATATAAAAGTGTGTAGCTGTATTGCTGCAACTACTTCTAAAACAATGCACGAAAGAACGACGGTATTTGCGTTCATAGTATCCGTGTGATGTAATTACGGGTCTTGAGCGGTGGTGTAATTTTGGACATTTCCCAAGGGATTGCTTTTGAATGTTCACCCTTTTGACAATGTAGTTAATGTAGAGCATTTTTCTTTTTGTGATTACATTGCATTTCTTACAAACAAAAGGGCAATTGCTGTACAACCGTAACGATCGGGACAATGTGAAGGCATGGAAAATTGAAACATATTTGTGCTATATGCCAGTTCATGTTTCTTATATTGCCCTGGGGTTAGATGATTTTGAACACATCCCACTCGGTTGCCGTTGAATGTGCACCCCTTTGACTAATATGATGATTGTAAAGCAGTGTCTCTACCGTTTATAAGTCATGAAAAGTAAAGTGTCTTTATTTACCATTCGGCAAAACAACTTTACATGCATGTACAAGTGGGTTTGCTTTGGCATAATGCATGTTTTGTTAATCTGTTTCGAGACCACGACGGTCAGGATAGGGGTAATCTGGGCACTTCCCAAGGGCTTAACAAAATAGATATTGTATAAAGCAACGTCTCCTATATCACCATAATTGCATTTTACGAAAATAAAAGCGTATGTGCTACACAGGCGGAAGAGCTTTTCAGAGGTATGTAACCATGGAACATTGTTCTTGGTTGTATACTGCATGTTTTTTATCGCCTTAAGGTTGCATGGAGTTACTTTGAGCACCTCTCCCAATGTGGTCTCTGCAAGTGAACCCTTTGGACTGCATATTGTAGATCAATGCTGTTATTTTATCTCTACTCCGGCAATTTTTATAGAAAAAAAAAGTGTCTTGACATGGCAGGAATCCAATTCAATCCAATTCAATTTCATTTTTATTTCATTTTCAACAAGAACAGATAGATATCACGTTCTTTGTAACCGAAAGTGAGGTGCGTAAAACTATGTCGAATGAAAAGAATTTACAATGATTATAGCACCATACGATAATCATACATAAACATAAAACTCAAGTGATAGTCATAAAACTCAAGGAACGACTTTTTTCTTTTTGGAGACATGCACTTTTGGAACGACTGTAATTGCGTTGATATTTGCGTTACAAAGGGTCATGTCTAGAGGCAATTAATGTGGGTACTTCCCATATAGTACGCTCCCTTCGAATGATAACCACTTTAACTATGTCAGTGTCAAAATTGCAGAGCAATATATCGTCTGTTGACTCCATTGAATTTCATTAAATAAAAGTTTCTTTGCTAGAGGACCAGAAGGACTGTTTAAAGGCATGTACCCATAGAACATAATTATGTATTTGCGTTTAGTACATGATTATTGCATGTCTTAGACTGCCTCTGGTGAGGTAATTTTGGGCACCCTCCACGTGGTTGTCTGCTTATGTGAACCATCTTTACCCTATAGATATTGTTGAACAAAAATGTTTCTATGACTTCCACTGAATTCTAATGGAAATGAAACGAAAAGGACGTAATGCACAGAGTTTTTTTCGCTTCAAACAGCTGTATTCACGTGTGTATAATTATGTTTTGTACCAGGCCGTGAGGGTATAAGGATGAATTCGGGTACCTCCCTACGAGTTGCTTTGACTGTGTACCACTTTTTAAAGATAAATATACACATTGTAGGAAAATGTTTTTGTCAATGCCAATTCTATTTCATGGAAATAAAAGAGTCTTTGCTACACGGCCAAACGACTTAAAAATGAAATCTCGTACGATTGAAACAACGGAAATCGCGTTGGTTGATGCATGTTGTGTAAATGGTCGTGGGGATAATATGATCGACTGGGATGACTTTGGGCACTACCTACAGGGTTTCCTCTGACTGTGCCATCATCAATATCTCAAAACCCTCAAGGATGCAAGAGATGAATCATCAAGGTTCGAGCAAACCACCCTCCAAATTGAGTTAATTCATTACAAAATTAGACAAGTATAGATGTTGACACTAGTTGTTTAATTTCGTACTTTGATTTTACGTAATTAATGGATAAGCTATCATTATCTGTCTGATAACAAACTCTAATTTTATGATATTATTCATGCTAGTTTAATAAGGCTGTAAAGTTTGTTTTTGGTGAAGAGAAACTGAAATATCATATTTGAACACTCTTGATATGCTCATGTCGGGCACTTTGATGCATTAGAATATGCCGTTGGCTCGGAACCCTTTGCATATTATGCAAGAGGCCGAGATTATATACGTGGAAATGTTTGCATCGCATTAACTCACATTGCAAACATAGGTTTCAACATTTTCGGTGTTCCAATCTGAAACCTAGAAGAATTGTTTTCATGGAAACACTGTATTTTTATCATTATGGGAGCTAATTTGCATATCATGCAAATGAGGCCCAGACTATGTACATGGAAATGTTTGCGTCGCACTAACTGACATCGTAAACATAGATTTCAACACTTTCGGTGTTCCAATCTAAAACCTAGAAGTAGGCCCTATAGTTTTCGTGGAAACACTGTATTTTTATCATAATGGGAGCTAATTTGCATATTATGTGAATTTAGCCACTTTGCCCTACTGGATTTCTTGGGACTTTGAGTAAGGTGTTTAGGAGCCCATAACAAGTAGCACTGCAGCGGAATTTCCTATTGCAATTAGTAGTGGGTGAAACCCTATTTTGACTGGACTAATGTGATCTATGACAAAATGTGTATCCGGTTTCTGTTAACAGTGCTTCATTTCTTTCAGAAGTACAGTATTTGTTGTAGTAGTCCATCGAGTATAATGAGCTAACTTTGGTATCGTACAGAAGTTCATGCAAGACCCGTTTCACAAACATTGATTTCAGTGAGATCAGTGTCAATTAGTGTTTTCAGTATCACTTAACAAGTCCTCGTGACTGAAACATACCAATCAGAAAAGTGAGATAACGAGACTGAAAACAGTAAAGTGAAACTGAAACCAAATGAGAATTTTGGTGAAACACCCTACAGGACTGCAAGAAAGGAATAGCCATGAACTAACATTTTTATTGGGAGTGGGGGCTGAGGTGGAGGAGGGTCTCATCTTATGAGAAATTGACTTAATCTATGTTCTATGCCTAATTGGCTTGAATGAAATGTTAGCTTGTCTTATGATTGTGCCAAATGCAAAACGAAAAAAAAAAATCCAGCTACTGAGATGGAATATACATAATACACCACTAATAATGAAAATGGTGATATCTGGCCAGCTGTGTTATAATGGCTACAGGCAAGTTTGAGTGTAGCCATGGTAGCTATGGTCTCTCACAGGTTAGGTCTCAACTCCAGTCAATTAAATTTACATACTTATATAAATTAAAAATGGTGTTTATCGTTGAGAGGGTGTTGCATTTTTTGTTTGAGAAAAGAAAATGTTTTCAGCATAAAATTGCCATAGAAATTACCTAATTTGGGCTCAGATTTTTTGAAAAAGAGGTTACAAATGGGCCCAATTTTTCTTGAAGAAAGGCAGGTAATAAGAAATACATACACTGGCAACTTATCTAATGATTGATGTCAGTTAGATAATGAACGCTTGAGATATCCTATAAAATTCCCATTCATTTTTCTGGTTTGGGGGTGGCCATATTGATGACGTCATTTGGGCATGTTCCGACGCAGGAATTCTGGGTAAATTTTACTGGTAAGTTTGTTAAGACATATACTTTCAAAAAATTACAAAATTTGTTTGTTATACGATAGTTGCCAGTTGACCCCCAAATTCAGCCTCAATCCGCAGGCCTAATTGTGGGCAAGAACGTTTTATCAAAGTGCCACTCTGATAGTGGAAAAGGGGTTTCCAGGCTCGGAGTAGATGGAAATATCAACTTTGGCCAATCAATTTATTCTCATTCATTTCATTCCTTTAAGTAAGCAATGAGTTTGTATTATCATAGGTAAAGTTTGATATTAATAGTGATTTCATGACACGTTGTTGGTTCCACGTAAAGAAGAGGAGAATTAAGTTCCTTGCCATCTGTATGCAGCATAGGTGTATAAATGTATACCTTCCTGAGTTCTGATTTGTTAAGATCCTGCAACCATTCGTCCGTGCCGCAAGGAGAGATATGGATGTCTAGTTTCTTTGCATCCCGATTGGTTAAAAAAAATACAGCCATTTGTCCGTGCCGCATTGAAGAATGGCTGCATAACTTCCGTCTTGTTTGGTTAAACCTATACAACCATTCCTCCTTGTGCCTCGCGGGAGAGGGAGCGTGTAGTTTCTTGCATCCTAATTGGTTAAAACCCTACAACCGTTAGATCATACATACATACATACATACATACATACATACATACATACATACATACATACATACATACATGTATGATTGTCCTTCAACCCGCAACAAGTGACAGCCTAGTCCAGGATGTGGATTTTTTCCCCGTTTTCTTTTATGCATATCGATACGATGCGATAATACAACTACGCCGATAATGGGTGCGACTATATCAGTCGTCCGGAACATGGACTAGTGATAAACCATCCACGCACTTACTATGGGCTGTGCAGTTGCACAATTGCATGGCTGTCGTGCGTTCTGATTTGTTAAAATCGCACACATATTCCATAAATGCATAGTTGCTATAGTTGCTATTGTTTATGGCTGGAACTATCTGTCATAGACACGCTCCATTTACGTAGTAATATATGCCACACTCAATCTCTCATCATCTCGTCACAACCAGCCGCACACCCAATACGACGCACACGACGGCCGATCAGGTAATCACGAACAAATTGCAACCTATTATGTTTATTTTTTTTTCGCTTGTTTTTCTTCCTCAATTCATACTATTTGTTGTATACTGTATTTGTGTAACTACTATTTTTTGTCGTCTATAGCATTTGTGTTTTGTATTCCTCGACCACGTTTCAATCTACTAAAAAATGTTATGTTGAAATTATGTCCACTTAATTCATGCTCATTCCATTTATTCCATATAATATTTTAAAGGGAGTTATTTTATTTTTGTTACTTAGTTTCAGGTGTATACCTCCATTGATGTCGAAAGAATATCTAGAAAACACTGCCACCTCAGTATCATACATATATCATAAATATATATTTACTTATTTATCTATACATTAAAGTGTATTGAATGCGTTGTTAACTACCAAATGATGGTCTCCCAGCAGAACTTTGACCTGGTCAGCTTTTTTTCATATGTTCACTGCAAAGGGAATTTCGCTATAGCCGTGTTCATTATGACGGGAGTGCACTTTATACCCCTTGAATCGGATTTTTGTTTTTATCAGTTTATCGTTTAGTGTTAAGACATTTTTTTTCTGCATTCAATGACTCGGGCCTAATGAATACCCCTAATTAGAGTTGTTTTCTTTGATCATGCTTCATACACCCCATTTTAAGTATAGTTATGATTTTTTTCGCGATAAAAGTATATTGTCACAATCAGATCGTGATATCACCTGTTAAAATCTAAGATAGGTATTATTTTGTGTGTGTGTGTGGGGATGGGGTGGGGTGGGGGGGGGAGGGAAATCTTCCTAACTTAGAATCCAAATAAAACTCTATATCATGGAGTACCATTATTTAGGCTTCCTTTCCATCTACTGTATATGGCAGACTATAATTAAGCCAGCATTATCATTTATACGTATTGTATAATATTGTTATTCTTTTGTGTTGTTACGTCTTTCAGCGTTTTCCTTGCTGTGGTTTGATAAACAGCGATTAAGTGATGTGTAGTAAAGATTATGCTTTTTAAGGGTTGGCATGGGCGTTGAATAGGGATATTATGGTCAAGTGGGCACTGTTTTTTGTTTTGTTTTTTTAGGAGGGGGGGGGGGTTGTTTGTATTCTTTTAAAACCTGATTTCCCTGTGTCAAGTCTTTGAACCGATTCTTCTGAAGTTGCTTTTTTAACTTTTTGTTGTGTGTTTGTCCGATTGAAATGGTTGGCTTGGACATAAAAAAATGAAAATGGAGATATGCAGTCTTTGGATATTTTACATGGCTTTCATCTTTAATACCCCGCATACAGGAATTGTGGCATAAGAGGGTGTAATTATTAATCAGTGCGTGGTCGGTCGGTCGGTCGGTCGGTCGGTCCGTGCAAATCTTGCAACTCTTCTACAATTTTGAAGCAATTTTAATGAAACTTGTGCTGCATGATGACACTGAGGTGTGGATGTGCAAAAGGTTGTGGAGTGAACTATTTCCACAGTATTTTATAATCAATTTACTTCAAATTTGGTATGTATAATGATATATAGGTTTAGTTATGTTTGTATGTTTGTACCCGAGAAGCCGTTGCTATGGTAACAGCATATTTTCTTGAAAATCTTGTAGAGTGAACTTTTTCCACAATTTTGGAGCAATTGAACTCAAATTTGGTGTACATGATGACATTGAGGCGTAGATATGCAAGACATTTTTTTCTTTAGTTTGTCGGAGAAAGTGTTGCCATGGTAACAACAATTTTCTAAAAACCTTGTGAAGCGAACTACTTCTACATTATCAAAGCAATTTATTTCAAATTTGATGTGTATAATGATCTATAAGTGTAGTTATGCAAGACACTCTTTGTGTCTGTACCCGACAAGATGTTGCCAGGATAACCATATATTTCCATGAAAATCTTGTGGAGTGAACTTCTTGCAAGCAATCAATCTCACAAGGTACTCACAAGGTACTGTACACATACACACACCTTCACACCCCCACCACCCACACACAGAACCATTTATCAAACCCTTGCTTAATTCTTTTTCATAAGAGTCTGGGCTGCAGGAGCGGGGATATTAAAGGACAAGTTCACCTTCATAGACATGTGGGTTGAGTGAATGCAGCAATATTAGTAGAACACGTCAGTGAGAGTTTGAGGAAAATTGGACAATCCGTTTAAAAGTTATGATTTTTTTTCAGTTTCTGCTCAGTCACTGCTGGATGAAAAGACTACTATAGCTTGTGATGTCACATGAGTACAACGATATAAAGAAAGAATAAAGAAAATTCAACATATTTCCCCTTTTCTCGCATAGCAAAAACACACTCGACTTCTCTCTTTCAGAAGGCAGGGGGAATAATATTACCCTTAAAGGGATCGTACAGTTCTGGTTGAGACCTAATTTCAGGTTTCTAACATTTTTAGGTGAGATAATGAGAAATCTCATATGAAATATGAAAGAGCATGCAATTTTATGAGGAATTCAACGTTTATTTGATAAAAATTGGTTTTGAAATGGCTGAGATATCCAAAAAGAACGATTCCAATAAAGTGTGGGACCCACACTTTGTAACGATCGCTTTGTTTTACTTTGATTTTTGATGTTTCGGTTATTCCAAACCCGATTTTCATCAAATAAACTTTGAATTCCTCTTAAAATGGTATGCTCTGTGCTATATCATAAGTGTTTTCTTGGTATCTTGCAAAAATTCGAAAGACTATTTCTCATCTCAGCCAAAACTGTACTATCCCTTTAACATACGTCAGTAGCAAGTCGAAGAAATGTGCACTTTATTCAAAAAGTAAAGTTTTGTGAAATTCTCTTTTTATTTTCCTTATGTAGTTATACGCATGTGACATCATACACTGTAGTAGTCTTCTCTTCCAGCAGTGACTGCGCAGATACTTAAAATATTCGTAACTTTTGAACGGATTGTCCAATTTTCCTCAAACTTTCACTGACGTGTTCTACTAATATTGCTGCATTCTCTCAATCCTTATGTATATGAAGGTGGACTTGTCCTTTAATCACCTTCACTGATAGTTCTAGTTTGCTGTAATACAACCTACATGTAGGCCTATGTTTAAGGACCGGGAGGGGGTAGAAATCGTAAACGTGGAATCAGTTCAATTCCATTAGAACTTTCTCTTTCGGATTCAAGTTCGATAAAATTTCTAGCTCTTTCTTTCAACCTTAGCTATATAGGCCTGCACATTAAATGAAGTTACAGTATTGTATTGGCCCTATAAAGCCCAAGCTATTTTTACCCTTCTTCATTATTTGATGTATCATCGTCATATTTGGCACGTGGTAGAACAACTTAAACTCTACATGACCCTACATTAGTACGTTCTCAAGGTCACCCTGAGGGCGCTATTCACCACACTGTAAAGAAATACATAGGTCAGGTCAGGTCAGGTCACACCCGTAGCAGTTCTGCCGTTGGGGCACTGAGATGTCCTTCTCCAGGCTTCCTTATCCTCTGCCATTCTCACACAGATTTCCACCGGTTTCTCCGCCCATCTTCTCACATCATCCACCCAATTCCTCTTTGGTCTTCCTTGAGCTCGTCGCCCATCCACCCGACTATGCATTATCGTATGCGCTAGTGTGCCTGGCCGTCGAGTGACATGTCCGAACCATTGCATCTTCCTTCTCTTCATCGTGTCCAGCAGTGGTTCATAATCCCCAACTTTCCCCCTGATCTCTTCCAGCACTGATGCATTGGTGCGGTGATGTTTCCGTCGAATACATAGGAGATGTGCTAAAATCACGGGTTTTCTTTATAATTCTTTATCCCAAGTGGGCCTATACATGTCTTCATATTATACCAATCATTTTCATGTTAACCACAAAAGGAAAGCAAGTCCTACTTCACTATTTGTTATGCTTGAAATTTATCAAGGTCATCACATGAGACCACTTTTCATTACAATGGACAGAAATATAAAAAACCTTTGATATACTGTTTGGGATAGGTACATGTATAGGTATCACATTCTATATATTTCCATAATATTAGAATTTTGGGGTTTGCAGAATGAATTTTAAAAAATGATACTGCAGGCAAAACTTGTGCGAAAGACTCAAACTGACACAAAATAAAAAGGTCATCTTGGAAAATACATGTGCACTGTTTTTTTTTTATGAATTATCCATTGTATCTATCCTTTGATGCCTATGTCACGTAAAAAAATAAATAACAAGAAGACCATTTCAGGGCCATATAAACATATCTATCTCATATTTTGGTCCTTCAGCAAAAAAAAAAAAATACATTCAACAGCACCCCATTTCATCCACAATTATTGTTAAACTGAAATTCAAACAGGTAAACACTCAAATTCAAATTCTTACTGGCATGTTTGACAGTTACTTTTGACATGGCAACCAGCAATGTCGATTCGAATTTGTTTCTGCATTCTCTATCTCAAATTAACATATTCAATACATTATCCTAATGAAATACATACTACAATTACTGCCAATTTAACAATATCACGGAGACCCACAACGTAAGCAGAAGCTTGAAATGTTGACAGCCTCTAAAATAAAATAGAAATTCGAAATTAATGGGGTGAACAAAGGTGTATGTGCAAGTGTAGGGGGTGACGTGCGACGGCCTCACTGTTTGAATCTTTTTTATTTTTTTTATTAGTCTATTTTTTGTTTGAATGGGGGATGGGCCATTGGACCAGAATTATTTTAAATATTTCCGTGTGTTAAGGTTTTTTTTTTATTGTCGTATTGTAGTAAACTTATCTTTCTTTGTGTGAGCTTTAACCCTGATACTCCGGGGGGGGGGGGGGGGGGGGTGTCATGGCCTAGCCCAGTCGAATTTGTCAATGCCTCCAAACGCCCTACATTTCGAAAACAGTGTGGCTATGGAATGCGGAATCAATGGAGAAAGGGCGAATAATCCCTCGAAGGAAGGGTTAGTAGAGGAGAGATGAGAATAAAAGTTGGGAGAAGGGAGAGAGAGAGAGAGAGAGAGAGAGAGAGGGGGGGGGGGAGAACAAAGGAAAGAAGAAGAAAAGAACAAATTGAAATCCAAGACGTAAATTAGAGAGAGCTAGTGTGGATCCTAGAATTAATTGCTGCTGAGGAGAATAAGAAAAAATATATGGAGAGGAAAATTGATGACAGTTAAATCCTGAAAAGGTTCCTGTGGGAGAAATGCAAAAATAAGAAATTAAAGTAAGGCTAAAGTGTAAACCTGAGGAGAGAAGACAAGAGAAATAACCTGTAAAGAAATGTGTAAATTAATAATAGTGGTCCTGAAAAGGACCGTTGGATTGTATGGAAGGAAGAAATAAAAAGAAAAAGAAGAAAGAAGAGAAGAGAACAGAAAAGAAAGAAAAAAGAAAAGAAAAGATAAGTAGTGTAGAAACAAACAAAAGTGTAAGCGAGAGAGAGAGAGAGAGAGAGAAAAGAGAAATGAAACACTGAGTAAAGGTTCAAGTGAAACTAGAGCAAGAAGTCTAGTTATAAGAATAACTGGGAGAACCGGGGAACTTGACGTTTCGGGCAGGTTGACTGTCCTTCGTCAGAAGTGAAGCGTGATCTGAGAAGAGGCGGGCTATGGAGAATGCGGACCTAGATAGAAGTGGTCGGTTGAGGCGGGCTCGCAGGCGGGCTGAGCGTCGGCTGTTGGTGGAGTGTTGCGGTCGTTGATGCGTTCTATTGTTCTAGGAGTGTGTTGATGGCGGAGTATATCTGTGAGGGCTAACTTGGCTGTTAGTAGGTCGTGGCCGGAGATTGGAGTCCGAGTTAGTGGTTGGGGTGGACGCCGGTGGTGTGGATGACTTGTGTCGGTGAGGGCGTCTTCTGGAACCAGCGATAGGTGTGGTCGTGAGTGGGAGTCGCGGTTGACGTCGTGGGCGCTTTTGTGAAGAGGTGGGGGAACTGATATGAGAGGAAGAAGTAGAGGGGGGAATGTGCTGTGGAGAGAGTGTGTTGTTGTTGTCATTGTTGCTGTTCGATGGTTTGTTGATGAGAGGGAGCCAGATGTTGTTGATGTGGAGTCCAGTATCCTGTGTAACAGTGTCGTGTGTGTGAATTTCTATGGCTTCTCTGATGCGTCGTGTGTTTCAGTTTTTGATGGATGTGATGAGTTTGCTGTCTTCCCAGTTGATGCGATGTTCCGACTGTTGAGCGTGTTTCACGATGGCTGACTTTTCCCATTCCGAACGTCTGTAGCATGTTTCGTGTTCTTTCAGTCTGATCTCTAGCGATCTCCCAGGCCTGTTTCACCTATGTAGACTTTGCCGCATTCGCATGTGATACGGTAGACACCTGGTTGTTTGTGTTTGGGGTGCTTGTCTTTGTGTGAGTGCAATGAATTGTGAAGTTTGTTGGAAGATGTATGACGGACCTGGATGTTGGCGGACTTGAAGATGCGTTGTAGTTTGTGCGAGGTGGCGCCGAGGTAGGGAAGATTTACAGTTGAGATGGGCTGTTCCTTGGCTGTTTGGTTGGGATGAGAAGGTGCTTGAGTGTTGATTTTGTGCTTGGGGTATTGGTTGATAGTGGTGAGTGTGTCTGTGATATGTTCGAGTTCTTGTCGAAGATGTTCTTTGTCGCTGATTTGATGAGCACGTCGGACGAGAGCGTTCGGTACTGACTGGCGGACTGCTGGATGATGGAAGGAGCGGTAGTGAAGATATCTGTCAGTGTGAGTGGGTTTGCGGTAGACCTGGTGAGAGAAAGTGCCAGCGTTGGTCTTTGTGACGAGAACATCGAGGAAGGGGAGAGAATGATTGTGTTCCGTTTCCACTGTGAATATGATGTTGGAATGTTGTTCGTTGAGGTGTGTGAGGAAGTCGTCCAGTTGATCTACTTGGTGTGGCCAAATGGTGGCCAAATGGTGGCCAAATGGTGGCCAAATCTTCTTCTTTTCTTTGTTCCCCCCCCCCCCTCTCTCTCTCTCTCTCTCCCTTCTCCCAACATATTCTCATCTCTCCTGTACTTGCCCTTCCTTCGAGGGATTATTCGCCCTTTCTCCATTGATTCCGCATTCCATAGCCACACTGTTCGCCGACTTCGTTTTTCTTCTCTTGGTTTCATGAATCTTCACTGCTCTCCCCTATCTCCATGATTCTCCAACATTCAACTCCTTCCTCTTCCTCTTCCCTTCTATTTCCTCTTTCCCCTTCTAACGATGTCCGAACATCTTACTTGATTCTCACACTATTCTTCCTTACCACTCTCTGTGTTCCTTTCTCTACCGTCTCCACTAGTGCAACTTCAACCTCTAGCCCACTACTGTCTCCCACTCTTCACTTTTTGCCCTCCTCACAACCCCCATATGACGCTTCCCTCTTCGTTTCTCCTCTTTCTAGGCTCTTCTGCCAAACAACGATCCGGTTAAGGACTACATACACAAGGAAAGGGAATTTTGTAAATTCAGCCCTATGTACAGCTTTGCAGATTATTTCATCCTTTACCCTCATGCAAAATCATGAGGCAGTCGGGCTGTCCACGGCCGAGATGTAAGGAGGAGAGCCATAATCCCCCCTCCACCCGTAATAACAATACTTAGAAATACACCGGGAGTATTAAGGTTAAAGGAGTTCAGTGATGGGAGCCATTCTAACGAATCTGGTAGAATGTTTCAGACGACCGGGCCGCGGTGTCTAATAAATTTGTGCTTTACGAGGGCTTTTGAATTGCGGAGATGAAAGTTTGTTTGTTTTGTTTGTTTTGTTTTTTTTGAGCGCCGGGTGGGATATGAATGTACATTTATATTGAACGTGAACAAAAAAGCGGGAAGAATTCGGTAACACGTATATGCAATACTTGTACATAAAAACAGCTGTGTGAAAATTCTGACATTATGACATATCGGACAAAGTTTAAGTATACGTCAAAAAGATCGCAATAAAATTCTAGTAAAAGTCACCAAATTCGATTGAAATTGGATTAAGGGCGAAGGAGTGGCAAATGAAAATATGGTGTCGAGCACAATGCGTTCCTCCCCCTTGGGCTTTATAGGGTTAAAGGTGCCTTTGTATATAACTGCAGCAGTTTAAAGACCGAGTTGAATACTGGGAATTCATAAGCCCTAACCGTAAAGATCACACATTTTTCAAATCCGAACCATAATCGTCATTAAAGTAAACATCTATCCTTTTCTTGTTCTTCTTCTTTAACATTTTCTTCTTCTTTTTATCGTTTTAGATCCACTCACTTCCTGAAGATGGCTGAGGAGCAAACTGAATTATATTTTGACCAAGGAACGGAAACAATGAAGCCCGCCGAGATTTTAGAGTTGTTTATGAACAGTCTACTGCACGTCGAAGGAAGGAATGTAGCATGCTATGTTAATAATACTGTCATTGTTTGCAAAGTTACACCGAATGACAGACGACCGTTGCTTGCAATAACACAGAAAAACGCTCGATATCACGCCGAAATGAATCTCTGCGAAATTCTAGTAAATAAAGGATATCAACACGATCCTATGAAGATCTTAATGAACTACTCGCCATGCGCCAAATGCCGCAAATGCCTTTGGTATAGAGATTCTCCGAGGCAGACAGACAACAGACAAGACTGACATAATCTTTACTGCTCTCTTCAAGATCAAAAGGCCCTCCTGTGCCAAAGAAACATGCATCTGCAATGACGTAGCAAAAGAAGGTGAGCTCGGACAATTACGATCGTACCAAAGAGAAAACGAGGAAGCTTTGCAACTTCTTGTGAACACCGGTAAGGTCCAACTAAAAAGCTTTTATGCTGTTGATGGTAATATTTGGAGGGAACTGATCGAGTTGTTGGTAAAATTGTACGGAAATGACGGAGGGGATGATTTGCATGCCCAGCTCACACACCTTTATGAATCGAAAAAAGGACTTCGCGATAGAGAGGATGAAAGGATGGCAGCTGATCTTGAGGAAATTCTGCGCGGTAGCAATTGAGCTTCTTCTTTCATTTCAAACGAAAAGTAGGAAAGTGCAAAGATAGCAAAGACAAGTGCAATATAGCAAACGGTTCATCTTTGTTATCAGAAATTTGAAATATATTGAGTATTTTAGAGTCATTTTTCATAATGCAATAATTTATAGCGCATTTTTGTAGAGCACATAATTAATCTATTTATTTGTTTCATCTTATTAAAAACATACATGTAGTGCAATTTAATTCAGAATCTTGCATGACAGAGTTTACCGACTGATGGATATTCATCTGCAAATGAATGTCAAATTTCCTTTGTGAAGGCAACAGCGGGTATCAAAACGGAAATAATTGGAATAAAAGAAAAGAAATAAAGAAGAAAAATGTTAATGTTCGAAAATTGGGCGTTTGACCCAATATCAATGCATACTAGTGTTAGTTGTCGCACATCATGATTTCACTCATGCCTTAAAAACAACCCAAAACAAAACATGTAAATGTTTATAACTTTCAGTGATTTTGTACAGATAAAAATGTACAGATAAAAAGTAAGAAACGAGAAATTAATGTGCTGTTCTACAGGGTGGCCTTGCCGATCCTAGATATGGGATATTTTTTATTATTATAGAGAAATAGAAGGTCTGGATATATGAACAAGCTTTGTGTTACTTTCGAGGCCGTACAGATCAGTAAAAAAAAGTGACTAGATACAGAAATTGATACAGAGATTTGAATATATATGTATATATGTATATATATGTATATATGTATATACATATATACATATATATATATATATATATGTATATATATATATATATATATATATATACATATATATATATGTTTATTGTATACAATGTGTATATATATATATATATATATATATATATATATATATATATATATTGTATGTAAATCTCTGTATCAATTTTCTGCTTGGTAACTCTATATGCACATTCAGCTCGGTTTATGATACTCATAAAAGTGATCGTCGGGTTTTCTATTTCATTAACATACTTCTTCAAAATATGTAAACAAAAGAAAACAGATGCACCATATAACAACAAGGTCGTAATGGAAAGTATGAATGCAGTACGATGCTCTGTTTGGCAGTTTGATTTTTGTTCCCCTTTATATTATGGCAGTGGAAAGTACCTCTGTGCTTCATAAGTGAATTATCTCAATACATGCACATTAAACACACAAACATACACTTTGGATAACAAAATAAACACAAATGCAGGTATCCGTACAGAAATGTATTTCCCATGTTTTATTAACCTACAGTCTAAAGAGAGAGTAAGTGAGAAAGAGAGGTTTGGAGCACAGGAAGATGAATAGAATGGTTCCGCATAATATCCATCTTTTTTTACAATATGACGTGTGGTTGCAGAAAAGATATTCAAATTTCGTGATTAAAACTTTAGCAAACACGATTGAAATGAGATTCCAATACATTGTTGACACCAACAAAATGTCGTTTATTATTAGTTGAACAACAGCACGAACAAATAAGGAGACGCCCCTTCCCCCCTCCAAAAAAAAAAAAAAGCCCCCTAGAATTCCCACCTTGACGCTTAAAATGTATGAAATGAAATAGAATACTTGACATATCGGTTGTACGCCTTAGCGTGTTGTGGATTTCTATATACTGAAGTGATAGCATGAACATGACAAATACATAGTTTTTGCTAAATATTGTAGAGGACAGTAAGTCTGCATGATTTATGAATACGTTTAAGTGTTCCTGTCTTTTGTAATGATGAGTTAATCCGATAGTTTGGATTCCACCGAATTATATCACATTAAATATATTACATGTTTCTATATCGATCAGGTAACAGAATGTCATTACTGATATTCTGGAAAATATATCGAAATGCACTGTAACGCATTGCATATGTTTTTCACAATCGGAAAATGTAAAGGATCGTATGATTTGTAATCATAATCATGAATATAATGTTATCGAAACCTCCTTGAAACAATATTCACCTGTAATTAGAGTGTTTTATACATAATTTTGCCGGTCGAAAATTTGAAATGTATTTAGTATTTGAGAGTCTGATGACCTTATATATTGTTTCACATCTATATCTATAGAGCTATATATCTATTTATATATCTTGATTTGTTTATAGTATTTTAGAGTCCTAATAAATGATATATTAAGTTATTTACTATCTTCAGCAAAAATTTCAATTTTTACATCATCTTATGAGGAATGTTATTGATAGTGTGGTGAGATTAATAATCTCGTATACAGAATTTAACGATTGTCGAATATTCGTCTGCAAATGCATATCAACATTTCCTTTGAGAGAGCAAAAGCGTGTACCAAAACTGAAAGATTTTACTCTCGTAACATTCAATATGACATCTTTGATTAAAGAAGAAAACACAAAAACTGCAAATGTCTGGAAATTAAGCTTTTGGCCCGATTAAGAAATGTCAATACCTGCTAATGCAAGTTGTCACATATTATAATTTCACACATTGTTAGGCCTAAAAAATATTAGCTTATTTGACTGAAAGTGATTTCAGCCTAAAATGTATAGATAAAAGTAAGAAAGCAATAGATTAGTGTGCTGTTCTAGGATCCTAAATATGGGTTTTCTTGAATGATAGTAACTTGTAGCACATGCTTTTACTTCTGAATAATGTTAAATATGTCATATGGTCATGGTCATGCATATTGACGTATTGAAATAATCACCTGTCATGCCTGTGCTTGAATATTTTGAAAAATGAAATTAGCCGACAGGAAGTTTGATATATCTCTACTATTTTCGAGTGCAATCACCAAATGCAGTAAATATCTAGAGAAAAACGTCTGTCTATTCATCTTATATCATATATTATCATCTTATAAAGAAATTATTTGGTGTGGTGCAATCCAAAATAAATTTATATGGTACGAAAAAATCATATACTGACGGATAATAATCAGCAACAAGAAATGAAGAATTCTTTTAAAAAAATTAGCATGTATCAAAGCTGAATGCTATTTAGATTTGAATTGTAAAAGTACATTTTCCATATCTACAATGATATATTATGTCTCTGGCTTGTGTAATCTGGGTGCTTGGCCTGATTTAAAAATGTCAACATGGTCAATGTCTGCTACATAGTGCTAATTGACGATCGTTATGACATCATCAGCTGATCATTTTACAGTTACTACCCTCACAAATGTCAGCTTGTTTAACTGGTTGTGGTACCATCCGTAATGATAAAGATAAAAAGTATGAAAGCAGTGGATAATCCGTGTTTATTTTGCTTTTCGACAGCGTAATCTTTCAGACCCTTGATAATCATGTGGGATTTGTTAATCTACAGAAAAAAAAAATGAAGGTCTGCATAATGTTAATGACTTTGTGCATTACTGTCGCTTTGCAAAGTTATGGAGAAATGCAAACGACATTATCAAGTGTGTAGCTGATTTCAAATAGTATGTTACTTCACTTTGGATTCGAATGAAAATTATTACACTAAATAATTATCATGTATCGATACCGTAGATGAATGCCATTATTACTGATATTCTGAAAATATTACATCGTATATATCGCAACGCAACGTTCTGGACATACTTTCATGGCTGAATATGTGAAAAATACATCTAATGGTATGTGGTTATGATCATGCATTTACTGACATGTTAAAGCAATAATCACCTCTGAACAAAGTATTTGATTATTTGAATAACTTGCCGCCATTAAACTCAAAGTGTATTTGATAAAAGAGAGTCTTATTACATGCCTTTTTTTACGTAATTCGTACTGAGAATATACGAGAAATGTTTGAATTTACGTTTTGCATTTGCATGTATTTGATATATAGCCATTAATGCCGTCATATATAGTATATATACACATATACATAATATTATATAATAGAGAGTGCGAATGGGTCCTGACCGGGTACAGAACCAGTGTAGCTCCTTCATTATTTTGTTCAGTGCGAGAAGACGAAGCGTACAAAGATGTTGTTTGTGTGTGTATACGTGTGAATATGCATTTAGGTCGTGTATTATGATTTCCAGTGAATAAATGAGTGATGGAATGGTTCTTGAAAAAGCTGATCTAAGATTTTTGTGTCTTCAAGAGGGCATAATCATGTTATTGACGTCAGGGCCAAAAAACAAACAAACAAACAAACAAACTGCCAAACACCATGATCATCACCTGAACTTTATATTATTGATGCGATGATATCCAAGGTTATTGAGTGCATGATATGACAAATGACAACCTTCTTATCTGACAGAGAGAGAGAGAGAAAAAAAAATACAGGACACCACCATAACAGGAACTTGACATTGACGATGCATCAAACCTGATTCAGATTCATTTATTGTTCATATAGGACATTCTATTTGTTGGCATATATGAAAAGGAATATTTTTATATATTGAAATTTTTATCTATTTAGGTATGTCCATATTCACATGGTGTGTTAATGCATGTTTGTATTTATGCAATATACATACATACATACATACACCATGTACACATGCACATATAAAGGAATAAAATTTTCAATACACAACTTTAAAAACGTGTTCACAATACAGTAAGCACATAAATTATTACCAGTTTATGATTTATTACAATTCATTATATTTACCGATCAACAACAAAACAAGACAGTTAAAGGTCCTGTTTATCTTTGGGAGCAGTGATTTAGAAAAAATCAAGATATCACATTTGATGCATATGTGTAGGTCAGCTGTATCACAAAACATCCTGCTATAATTTTTTTTTTTTTGCAATAAAGCCTAATATATAAGGCGACATTAGTATGTTTCTCATTAAACCGTAACTGTAGACGGTTTAGTCTGGAAACATTTTTATTATAACTATAGTTCACATTTTGTGTATTTAAAAACACTTAACATCGGTTATACAGATTCAAATTTTTACAGTGGTTGTTTCTATCCCTAACTCACATTTTAGAACTAAAAGCACTTATGCTGGGTTTTTGTTTCTTCTGCAAATGGTAGCATGCCTTTTAGAAAACATGGAGTTCGTCCTGTCCGAGGAAGTGAATCCATTTAATACATAACCTTTACACCCCCACCCACACACATACACACACACACACGTACTCCCAAGGATGAATGTACGTGCCATAACACATGCACATCCCTGCATACATACAGGTGCGGGCAAACACACACACACACACACACATAACACACACGTACGCACACACACACACACACACACGCACGCACACACACATACACATGCACACATCCCGTTTGATTAATCACACCATAGCTACTATAAAGTACACATAAGACTTTACAGGAGAGTTATAGTAGGCCTATCCTACATCATGTAGTGACGTCATACAGAAACTGAGCACTAAGAAAATACATTCGTTGCATGGCTTTGGGGTAGAGGCACTGACGTTGGTCTTTCCAGGACAACTCGTAGTCAATGATTGCGCCAAGGTACTTGAAACTCTCAACTATTTCTATGTCTTCTTCTTTTAACGATTGGGTGTACTTGACACCATTGTGCAAAGTCAAGTAGATCTTCTTGATATTCACTCTCATCGTTACCACGAATCATATACCCACTCCCGATATTTCGGCATGCATGTTCTTGCCGTTTTAAGAGAAAAGAAAAGCGGCAAGAACATGCTTTATGAACAGTAGCCTTCCTCCACTCAAGACGATGGTATAAATATTTCAAACATATGGGTGTGAATGTATGGATAGATAATCCTGAGGCAAATAAAGTTCTGTAATCACATTTCATATAACTAGGCCTTTCAAGGATGTATTTCTGAAATATTATATCAATGTCGGAAAAATTGTAAAATTTGAACACAGAAAAAAAATAAAATAATACTTAATGAAAACATTCATTCATTGTCTTCGTTAGAAAATTAACAATAATTGCATTTATCATGTGAAGAATCTGGTGACTTTTTCAATAACGTAAAAACCTACATTTACTTTCAAAATGGCTCAAATTTTGATTTTTTTTTGTTGTTGTTTATTTGTTGCAATAGCGACCCGCATTGATTGATACAGATTAAGCATATGCCTACATTACTCTTAATAACTTTTTTAAGAAAAGACATAAAATTTGGAGTAATCAGTCAAGATCTCTAGAAAATTAATGGCGAACAGATTTTGGGTTTAGGAGCAACAGTCTTCACCCTTCCCCTTTGGACTCATTTAGGGATAACGGTAATCGATATAATAACATGATCAGATGGCGGGGATTACCCCATCCCCCCCCCACACACACACACACGCACACACACGCACACGTGAGAACATTTTACATTCTCAGAAATAAAATTCAACGATTTAATCTACACTTAATGGGTAAGTTTTGGAAAAAAAAAATTAATTGTCACTTTTTTATAACAATTATGATTATGACTACTATTCGTAGTCAAAATACTTCTAAACTTTTTGATGGTTCTGTGCTGTGTTTTGATTGGCATCGGTACTAAACTATTCGAACCTCGAGATTTGACTACACTCAACAGGCAACATACTTTCTTTTCACACCTTTATTTCAAGGTTTCTTTCTCGACGTATTTTTAGTAGACAACTACACTGGCCAGTAGCTCCACAGAATCGCGCCATCTACTGACTGGATATCAAAGAATAATGGCCAAAGATACGTCGCGTGCCGGAATGGGCATGTCGTGTACGGCGCCATGACTGAAAAGTTCCAGACTTCTCTGATAAATCTTTTGGGAGTTAGATTATGGTATAGCGCCATCTTTAGACAATTTAGTAGAAACTCCAATCATTATGAAAGCTGAAGTTGTGTAATTAAGCAGATCGATGTTAACAATTTTGGAACTTGGCGCATCTGAGTAACAATGCAAATAGTGCGAAAAAAAAAATGAAAGTAAGTAAATGAAACCATAAAGAATCTCCCGTTGATTGTCCATATGCAATTAATGTCCTCAAAGCTCCAAAAGTAAGATACAGGAGTGAGTGCAGGGGAGGATCCAGGAATTCCGTAAGGGGAGGCGCATTTAAAAAAAAAACAAAACGGGGCGCCTGTGCGAGGGCGTCCTCCTCATTTTTTCTTTGTATTTCTTTTGTTTTAACAAAAAGTAAAGAATGGGCACGCGCCCGGTGCGGCCCCCCCCCCCCCCCCAATCCGCCACTGACAGTGCATGAATACAGCGTTTGGCGTGCAAGCTGCTATGTAGAGGTCACTTTAATAGCTTCCAGGTTCATCACAATTCGTTATGGGAATTTCCGAATACAATCCAAGTAGAGCCAGCTTCCCATTGCTTGTATCCCCATGCCACCACCTGGTCTGTAAACTAGAAGTTAGAAACCCAACTTTCTGTTAGATAACTCAGGTATGCTGCATGGAATCTCACAAACCCAGTTCCACAACGAAATTCTAAAAGTTAGAGCACTACACCATCTAACAAAGAAAGAAAGAAACAAACAAACAAACAAACTAGCTAACTAACAAACAAACAAACTCATGGCTACCAGACAAGTTGTCAAAAAAAAAATAGCGCTGAACTCTAAAGGTATGCTCAAGAGACATGACAGAAATAACAAAATGATATCACCCCATTTGAAATCGGGTGTGAGGGCGTGAGAGACGGTCGGAGAATTAGCAAATAATTATTGTCACGCGATATTGACTAATTCGCAAATTGTTTAATGATTATGCCAGGTATGGATTGTCGCGCATAAGGCACAAAAGATCCATGTGTGTGTGTGTGTGTGTGCGTGTGTGTGTGTGTGTGTGTGTGTCTACAGTAAAATGACAGTCTTCTTGACAAGGACGTCATGCTTGACTCGAATGAGAAAGACATGATTGATCTCATTCATATGGTTTCATGTTTGCTACTTGGTTTGATTATAAAAAAAAACAAACAAACAAACCTGTACCTCTTCTCTATGGTCACGTGGGCCTTCATGATTATTTGCATAGTCAGGCATTATCAGCCAGGCACATCAAACAAAATGCAGCGTGGTGTTAAAAAGTAAGAAATAATGAACTCCTTATTCAGGAAGCCAGAATTCATGAATTTTACATTGATCATTGTATCCTCGTCTTTTTGCGGAGGCTGTACATATTTACAGCCTGAAAAAAAAAATGTGCCAGTGAAGGTCATTATAGGTATGTTATTTGGTCTAAACTGTGCTTTCATAGGAAGTTTAAAAGAAGTTTAGAACCAACGTTTGTATTATAAAGTATCCTGAAACCCATAAAGTCAGTTCCCGTGCGAAATTCTTGAGAATAAATCCATAATTTGTAAAAACGATCTGGCGTCCATTTCCATCGCAATTATTTTCTTTACTCATCCAATGCATTCACAACAGACAAAAAAGCAACATTGTCAATTCCACATTATAAGAAATGGAGGGGGTAAGGTGGCAGGGTGGAGGATCTTTAGCACAGGATATTAATGCATATGCAACATTGTGTCAAGATAAGACCGCAAGTTTAAGAGATGAACGGCATTGAGGCATAAAAGAAGCGCACAGCTTATTTCATCCTTTCATAAATGGTTTTGGTCCAGTACCTATAAAAGGAATGGTTGTATTAGAGTGGTCGTAGAGTTAGAGAAATATCTAGCACTAGGGTGAAGTACTTTGCAAGTAATGATAAATGACAGTAAGTTGTGCTCAGTATTCTTTCGCAAAATATATTGTACAGTATGTATGTGCGTGAAAAGGGGCGGAGTGTATATTGCAGAACTGTCTCAGAAGTATGATGCCATAACGCATCTGACATGTACAGGCATCGCTCTCGGTCTCTGTTTGTGACGACGAACCAAATTGTTGTTTCTCCCATAAGATTCGTGCGCGTGTGGGCATGGGTATGTGTGTCATTGCAAAAAGTGCAAAATGACAAAGAAGAAGAAAGAAAACAAAACCAAACCTATAAAAGAATCTCCCGTTGAGTGTTCCATATGCAATTAATGTCTTCAAAGTTTCAGAAGTGTATAACAGTGTAAGTGTTACGTGTTAGAGCCGGGCCTATATCAACCATACAACGCTAGGCGCGCAAGTTGCTGAGAAAGAGGTCACTTTATAACTTCCAGGTTTATCACAATTCGTAACAAGGATTTTCGAATCCGAATCCAAGTCGAGCCAACCTTTCCATTATTTGCTTGTATCCTAACGTCACCAACTGGTCTTTAAACTAGAAGTTAGAAACCCAACTTTTTGTTAGATAACTCAAGTATGCTGCATGGAATCTCAAAAATCCAGTTTCACAGCGAAATTCTAAAAGTTCGAACACAAGAACATAACCCAAACGGTGCCAGGAAGAAATGTCAGAGGTAAGAATGTCAGAGGTAAAATTGTCAGAGGTAAAAATGTCGGAGGTAATGTTCTTGTTCTAGAAACGGTGCTAAGCATCACAAAAAAACCTTTAATTTGCAGCATCGAAACAGCAATGAAACAGGACAATTTTACAATTAAGTGCATACTTACACACATATACACACACACACACACACACAAACACACACACACTAACACAAACACACACCAAAACATCGCCAATGGACTTCTTTTGCACGTTGGAACATTCGCTGTTGTAGCCTTAGATAAAAGGCATAACTATGGTTGTAAGCAACCTTTCATCACCCGTCAAGTTTGCTAAACAGCAGAAGGCTCGTTACTAGAAACAGATCTTAACAGCAATTAAAGTACATCCTCGAGACATAACTGGACGAGGCGTAGATCTAGAGGTGGGGAGGGGTTCGGCAGGGCAATTGCCTTTAAAGAAAATGTTGGAGGCTGAAATGTCTTTTTAAATATTAACCACTGACTTCAAAAATAATGATAATAGTGACGATTTTTGGGAAAAGCCTCCTAAAAGGAATATGCAATGATTTGGATTTGATAATCCAATAAATACAGTTCGCTTTGGCTAGGATGTTTCGTTTTTATACCTCTTCACATCTTTACCTCTGACATAGGCCTAATCTCTGTCATTACTTCCGACATTTTATCTCTGATATTTTTATCTCTGACATTTTTACTTCTGACGTTTTTACCTCTGACTATTTTACCTCTGATATTTTTGCCTCTGACATTTTTACTTCTGACATTTTTACCTCAGACATTTCCTCTGACTTTTTACCTCTGACATTTTATACTTCTGACATTTTTACTTCTGACATTTTTGGCTCTGACAATTTCACCTCTGACGTTATCACAACAAAACTCATGGCTACCAGACAAGTTGTCAGATGATCACTAAACTCTAAGGTATGCTCAATAGACATGACAGAAATAACAAAATGATATCATCCGATTTGAAATCGGATGTGAGGGGGTAGGAGACGGTCGGAGGGTTAGCAAATACTATTGTCACGCGATATTGACTAATAATTTGCAAATTGTTGCCAAAGAATGATGTCAGGTATGGATTGTCACGCATACAGCATAGAAGATCCATGTGTGTGCGTGTGCGTGTGTGAATGTGTGTGTGTGTCTTCTTCTTCTTCTTTTTTTTCCTCTTGTGTTGTTTTGTATTTTCTCCCCCTCCTTTCCCATGCGTTCCTGTCAGCCTGTTGGCGGGCTGATTATATAACTATATTTACTATATTGTGATGTGTAGGCAAGAGCAGTTAACCAAATTAGGTGCATGTGTATGTGTGTGTGTATGGGTGTGTTTGTGTGTGTTTCTTTGTTGCATGTGTACAGATAGGGGTGGGGGAGGAAACAGGAAGGGAGGGAACTGGGGGGTGGTCATAGGGACTCAGGAAGGGAAATGAGTTAGTAGGTGGGCGGGTGTTGGTTGATAAATAATATGGTTCCATTATTCATTACTGTATAATTTTGCTGCATAATTCATTTGGATGATTATTAAGATTAATGCTAGAAGAATTGAATTATCACTGTTAAATTCAAGCAATTTTTGAGAGCATGGGGAAGTGACTGTATGTAAATTGATAATTGTTCATGAAAATGTAATTTTTGTTATGTCATTATGTACAGCAATAGCAAATTTGCTATTATGATCACAAATGTATATTTTCGTCATTTCAATTGTAGCAAATGAAAATTGTTATCTTTTTTTTCTATTACTTTGAATGGAACAGAATAAACATCGTTGAAAAACAAAAAAAGTGTGTGTGTGTGTGTGTGTGTGTGTGTGTGTGTCTACAGTCAAATGACAGTCTCCTTGACGAGGACGTCATGCTTGACTCGAATGAGAAAGATATAATTCGTCTCATTAATAGTTTCAGTTGCTACTTGGTCTGATCAACAAATCCTGTAGTTCTTCTCTTGGTCACGTGGGCCTACATGATTTTTTGCATAGTCAAGCATCATCAGCCAGGTACAACAAACAAAATGCAGCGTGATGTTTAAAAGTAAGAAATAATGAATTCCTTAATCAGGAAGTCAGAGTGTCTGAATTTCACATTGATCGTTGTATCCTTGTATTTTTGAGGAGGCGGTGAACATATTTACAGCCTAAAAAAAAAAAAAATATGCCAGTGTATAGGTCGTTATACTATAGGTATGTTGAGGATCAGAAGTTTATAATAGTTGAGAACAGAAATTTAAAGTATGAAGTATCCTGTAACCCACAAAGTCGGTTCCCGAGGGAAATTCTTGAGAGTCATAGACGATTTGTAAAAACAAACTGGCTTCCATTTTCGTCACTTAGCGATTTAACTCGTTCAGTGTATTCACAACAGACAAACAAAAGTAACATGGTCAATTCCACACTATCTGAAATCGGTGGGGGGGGGGGGGCAAGGTGGAGGATCTTTAGCTTTGGATATTGATGAATATGCAACTTTGTATCAAAATGAAAATGCTAGTGAAAGGGATCATCAACAATGAGCATCTAAAGGCACGTGAAATAATATGCTTATCCTTTTATAAATTTTGATCCGATGCTTTTTTTTAAACATTTCTTTTTTTAAAGTTTAATGATTGTATGCAGAGACTTCAGAGTCAGAGAAATATCTATCAGTAGCGTGAAATATGTTGCAATGTTTGTTAAATGAGAGTTGATATGTGCTTCCACAGTATTCTTTCGCCAAAAAAAAAAAAAAAAATAAAAATGTATATGACTGTGTGATGAAAAAGGTAGGGGTGTCGAGATAGCATAATGCATCTGACACGGCATACAGGCATCTTTTCATTGCTCTCGTTTGCTGTTTGTAATAACTTAATTGTTGTTTCTCTCTAAAAAGGAAAGGCATATGTTTGGTTGAGATGGGGCTTCGGAACTCCGTCTTATAAAAAGTTGTTATGATGGTTACTCTTTCTGGAATGGCTATTGTCATGGTATCAACAAGAATCCAGCTTCCTGATTTACTATTGCTAAATGCTATTCCAGAAAGAATTGTTGACCTAACACGTTTTATGAAATGGGGCCCACGTTTCCAACTTTTTTGTGAGATAATTAGAAACCACATGAAATATCAAAGAGCATATTAAAGGTATTCAAAGTTTATTTGATGACAATCTCTTTTATATATTAATGGTTGAGATCCAGAAGCAAAGAGGCCCTAATAAAAAATGGGACGCCCTTTTTTATTAAAGGAGTACTCTGTTTTACTTTGCGTTTTGGATATCTCAGCAATGTCAAAACCGATTTTCATCAGACAACTTTTAATACCTTTTAGAATCTTATTCTTTTTTTATATTTCATAACCGGTTTCTATTATCTGGCAAATTAAAAGTTAAAATCTGAATCTCCCATCTTAACCAAAAGTATACGATCCCTTTAAGATTCTTGTCCATCTGTGTCTGCAATTTGGGCATGTGTGTGTATGTGTGTATGTGTGTGTGTGTGTGTGTGTGTATGTGCGTGTGGGCGTGAGCATGTCTGTCTGTTGCTACAATGGTGGGAACTTTATGCATGAGTTGAAAGAGGAAGATGTACATGAGTTATTTATCCATCTGTTTGATATCATAATTTGCTGCTTTAGCTTGTACCACCATTCCCTTTAGTACTGCTCTGCGTAGGGCCTATCATTTGCACAGTCAGGTATTATCAGTCACGCACAACACATAATATGCAGTATGTGGTTTTAAAAAGCAAAAAATACTGACTTCCCTTATATTTGTATGAGGAAACCAGAATTTCTGAACTTCACATTGATAATTGTAACTCTATCAAACACATTCAATGAAATCCGAGTATGCGCGTATACCACATAGCTGGTTTAAGAGTTACGAACAAACATTTTTTTTTTAATAGCTAAGCACTGAAGCCCGTGTTGTTGATTGTGTTTATTTTATTCATCATTTTACGGCGCACATTTAAGAAATGAGAGGGCTCCCTGCCGACTTGCCTTTTTGGCCCATTTAACGTCACTGACGCAGTAAACAAGCAAGTTTGCATAGTTTTTAACCATGAAACTTGACGTTTCCCTTAACAATTCGTGTGTGTGCGTGAATGTCTGTCTGTCTGTCTGCAGCTCCTTGCATGCGTGCGAACTTCATGCCCGACATTCCCGAATTCAAAGAGGAAGTACTTGAGTTTATTTATTCACTGTTTGGCATCATCATGACACCTCCTTCCTTTAGTTCTTTTCTTGTACACAATATTTACACAGTCAGACATTATTAGTCATGCTCAAACTACATTATGCGGTGCGTTAACGGTTTGAAACGATGAAATGCCCAACCCTGAGGCAAGAATTTCTGAAAATCCATATAGATCATTGCACTTTTATCTGTCTTTTTGCGGAGGTGGGTAAACAATTCATGATATTGAAAAACAAAAATCTGGCAGAAATGTGAAAAATGTATCATCATAGTCTAGCGAGGATATTGAACAATGCGAATGCAAGAAGTATTCTTAAATGAGTTGAAAACCGTACTTTTTGTACGAATTCCTTGCTGGAAAGAGAACAATGTCTGTGTGTTCACAATGTGTTCACTTAGTCAACTATGTGAAAACACTCAATTTGAACAATGTGAAGATGATCAATTTAGCGTTTATTCACGTCGCTGTAGGGCAATTTGTCTATCAGTTGCAATGAAAAGAGGAAAAATCGACGGAAGAATTTCATACTAATAGATTTGAACTAATAAGTTTTTAGCAAGATCGAGTTTAAAGATGATAAAAAGTTTTGGTACCTCAAAAGTGTCCTTGAATTTCCTTGTCTTAGTTTGTGTTTCAGGTTAAAGTACCTTTCATATAACTAACACTGTGAGACTTACTCGCCCCAAAGTGCTCTCATGTCTTAGTAATCATGCAATTAACTGCGATCAGCAGCCCCATACGCATAGCGACCAGCAGTCCCATACGCATAGCGTAATCGGGCTTCGCATTGTAGCATTCAGGATCATGACAGATTCAGTACCGCAGGGTAAATGTCAACTTAAAATCCCATAAATTCTTCAATTTGAAGACTTACCAATTAACTTGAAGTATTGAAAACAGGCTTCGGGCAACGTTTGGTTTAGTCTGGGCTCCGTCCCCTTTTCCTGATCCTTGGTGCGATAAACCAAGAGAGGGCGCAAATTTTCTGATTGCGATAATCGAGAGACTGCGCGCCCAACGTTTTTTTTCGGGTATCGCAGTTCTCGGCGTATCGCAATCCTCCGGTGTCACGCCCTCATACGTCTTGTCGCGTACACTGAATCACCCCTACGGGTAAAAAGAGTCCAGAAGCTAGACTATACGTTTGGTTCTGCCTATAGTTCCTTTCTGTTCGAATTGATGACTGAATGTGACTCGGTCGACAGGACCTTAGGAGAGCTACATACAGTACAATGAATACTACAGCCAGTGCATGCGAACACATCACATGCACACAAATTTCAAATCCATGAACGGATAAGATGTTTGTGTGCGCATGCGCTGGCCATGGTATCCAGTGTATGTAGCTCTCCCAAGGTCCTCTCGACCGAGTCACATTCAGCCATCAATTCGAACAGAAAGGGACTATTGGCAGAACCAAACGTTGTTCGAAGCCTGTTTTCAATACTTTCAAATCGAAGAAATTTTTGGATTTTAAGTTGACATTTACCCGCGATACTAATTCTGTCATGATCCTGAATGCTACAATGCGAAGCCCCATTACGCTATGCGTATGGGGCTGCTGGTCGCAGTTAGCTATGCGTACACAATGGGCTGCACGCTGCTGGTCGCAGTCAGTGGTTTCGTACAATATTTATCGACGCTGGACAGCGTCGGCTCTGGTACGAAACCATTATTGCATGATTACTAAGACATGAGAGCACTTTGGGGCGAGTAATTCTCACAGACAACGTACTTTAACCTGAAACACAAACTAAGACAAGGAAATTCAGGGAAGCTTTTGAGGTACCAAAACTTTTTATTATCTTTAAAGTCATCGAAGAGTTACGTTCTCATTCCACAAACTAGTTTAATATTGTTTAAACATGCCAATAAAACTAAAAGACAGAGTTCAACTCTATGGAGCATAACTACTGGTTAATGTAAATATCAATGAATCTTAGAGGATATATCTGCCTACATTACCTCACTCATGATAATAATAATTATGACCTGTCATTTTTCACCACATTTCAAGGCTGTGTATGAAAATGAATGTTCCGCATTTCACAAAATGAGAACTTTGCTTTTCTTTGGTTCCATTTCCTCCTCTTTGGTTTGCACACATACACACAGACACACATACACACAAACACACACACACACACACACACACACACACACACAACAAACAAGTACACACATTTATACAGCATGTACATACATACACATTCCATGTGAAAGCAGAGTACAACCTGAACAAAATTTCAATACATGAATGAGAAATTATTTCCCAGATGGAACATAGGTTAAAAAAGACGATCTTGTCAAGTGCTGGAAGCATGTCAAGCGAGCTGCAGCTAGCATACAACGCAGTGCATTGTACTCTCTGATACGCACTTGAATTCTACTGGGAGCTCTGTTCCCGAAATATTTACTCAAAGAAGAAATGAAGAAAAAAAAAAATAGGGGGTGGGGACAAAAGCAATTGCCAAGCGAACAAGGTACACTGTGCTATGGAAAACAATCACAATCATGCAAACCGGAGAAATACAAGGTTTCAGGTAATTACTCTGATGTCTTTTTGTTCTCCTTTATGAGCAACATGCATTCGATGGAATCTCTGAAGGTATGACAAGGGAAGTAAACAAACTGGCTGACAATAGAGAAATGCGATAAATGCGGTGTTTTTCTCATGGCTTGCGACATCTCTCTCTCTCTCTCTCTCTCTCTCCCTTTCACACACACACACACACACACCCTCTGAATACAATACACTGGAAAGAGATTTTTCTCTTCTTTTTTTTTTATAAGACTGTCACAAACAACTTAAACTTGAAAAGACGGATGGTACGTGAGCATCGCATTGCGTGTTACTGTATTCAGGAAGTAATGACTTAAAAATAAAGATTTGTGTGCTGCTACCGTTCTCACGCTATCGACATCGCCATCACAAAGGTGTACTCTTGAAGATAAAAGTGGATTATCTACACTAGATCACAGCAGCAATCCCTTTGCTGTCAGGGAAAAATATAATTGCATTTATAATGGTAGCAAACAAAAAGATGCATAACACTTTTACTCAAAAACTTTAAGCAGGTCCTTCTGCATAAGTGTACCAAATTTGTGAATCCCAAGCATTCTCAAGCTATAGCAAAATTTGTAAACAAAGGTATTGCAAAACACATTTTGAAAAAACGGCCATTGGAAATGAAGATGTCATTTTCAAACCATGAAATACATGGAAAAGTTGCATTCGCCGTACTTGCAGCACACATTTGACCTCAAAGTATATACAGGCAAATGTCATTTTCTAGCAGACTTAAATTTCTTTTCAAAACATATGTATAATTCACTTTATACACTTTCACAGACATATTTTGTCAAGAATTACATATGATTTTAACCCACAAAAAAGCAGTATAATGAATATGTTGAGTGTTTATCAGTCTGTAGTCCCACCTATAGAGTTCTGAAAATACGTTCCTCCATTGAAAAAAAAAAATGTGCCTTGAAAAGGACGTGAGAAAAAAAAAAGGAATTTCAACTACTTTTACTGCATTTTTTTTTAGCTTAGAAGCTACTGAATATTGAAGGCAAGAAACCAAACTGTCACTTAAAAGTAAAAACAGAAAAATGGAAAAATCTTCAATTTTTGGTGTAGTGCCCCCTAATAGATAAACTGGAAGGCAAAGGGGGAATGCGATTAATGCAATGTTTGTCTCATGACTAGCGACTCATCTCTCTCTCTGAATACAATACTAGAGGGGGTGTTCCCTTTTCTTTCATACGACTGTCACAAACAACTTAGATTTGAAAAGGCTGGTGATTGAGTGACGTCGCATCGCTCGTTACAATATAATCAGGAAGTCCAAGTTAGAAAATGAAGTATTATGAGCTGCTAACATTCACACACAATCGAGCTCCCCTTTATCACGAATTTGCACTGTGATACACACTTAAAAAAAATAAGGTGGATCAGGCTAGATCACAGCCAAATTCCCTTTCCTGTCAAACAGAAATGTCTTAGAAATGATTAGACAGAAATGATTAGACAGAGACACAGTCAGTCGTCACACCTTATGCAAATTAGGCATAATGAGGTTCCGTGTACCAGTGTTTACTCGATGCGCATGACCGTCTCGCGAATTTGAGGTTTCACGGGATTTTGCGAGACTCTGTACAAGCTCCAATACAGTTGCCATGCAGTTAGCGCTAGTGTATACGATTTCGACATGATGGGTTGAGTCCAATTACCCGTTTCGTAATCTTCATTTTGATATAAAATTTGTCCATACTTTAAAAATATTTTCAATGTTTAATCTCTCGTTAAATTTAACTTATATTTTGCTCGTAGTTTTGATGTATTCGAAACATAAACCTCTATTTTGCTGGATCCTGGCTAGTATAAAACTTTTCATACTCTAATTTTTTTTTTTTTTTAGTTCGGCAGAGGAAGCATGTACCGATACTTGTTTTAAAAATCGAAAAGATGCAATATCTGTAAGTCACTTAAAAATTCATTCAAAAACTGACTAAAAAGAGACTTGCATTGGAAGTTGCGATCGCCGAAGTCAAGATTTTTCCTACATAATGGCGCGAAGCTTGGCGTGTCCTTGAAAGTATTTTTGTTTGCGTTCATAATATAGAGCTGCCAACATTGAAATGCAATTATTAGGGAGATTGTTCAATGACATGCTTCTGATTCTATGCTGGTTCATAATTGTTCATTTCCAGAGAGTCTTCTGTGGAATCGGGAGTCCGCCCCCCCCCCCCCCTCCAAAAAAAAAAAAAAAAAAAAAAAAAAAGAAGAAGGGGGAAGTAACATTTTAAATAATCACCCTGAAAAGAAAACGAAACTGCTTGCTTCATGAATCCAGGCCTTCGGGCTCTAGAATAATAATATTAACAATAAGGTTAATAATAATAATAACAATAAGGTTAATAATAATAATAATAATAATAATAATAATAATAATGATAATAATATAATGATAATAATAATTATAATAAAAACATGTGGCATGATTAATAGCTCATCAGATTATTCAAGATTAACATTCATGCAAATCACCAGTAGTCCCCATGCAGCTGCAGCTTCCAAGTTCCAGTTAAAAAACATAACAATTAAAATGAAAAAATAAATGTATAAATAATAATCTAGCGGACATATCATCAAAACCAGAAATATAATTTGAAGGAGTGAGAATGTCCAAGGAAAAAAACAGACACAAGGTTATTTTATTTATTAAACCGTAACTTGCACGACAACTTGATGTAAAACTAAACATGAAAAGAAAATCACAATGGAACATTTCAGAAAAGAAAAGGCATGAGAAACATCGTAACACAAATATTAGTATACGGGACTAAACCCAAGTGTTTTGGTTTTTTTTTTTTTTTTTTTTTTTTTTTTTTTTTTTTAACAACGTGTGAAATTGCTGACGTGCTCGTATCTGCAATTAGTTAAACAAATGATAAATCCATACGAACACAAAGTGGCGAAAACGAATCCTTAAATAATTATCTACGAAATTTTAACAGAATATGACAGAATAAACCTATTATATACACGTTTAAGCCGAGTTTCAGTCTTCGAGGCCCGACACAGGAAGTAAAAAAAAAACCAAAAAAAAAAAAAAAAAAACACAGTAGCAGACGATGTGATGACAACATGCGACCGTTGTTTCTGACCAATCACGATCCAGCATTGTACGAAGGTGTGACATACTGTTGTAATTTGCTGGATCCCATGAGGTATAAAAGATAGAGTGACTTGATTTTTCCATATTTTGAAAATAAGATAATCAAGTATCCTACTTATTTAGTTTGAAAGAGATGCAAGGTGGATAAGAACGTATTTGACCCACTTCATTCGGGTTTAGATTTTGTATTTTCAACGCGTGAAATCACTCGTATTTTTACCCTAATTCCGTTTCCAGTATTATCAAATCATTGTCATTAAATTAGACCTCGAGCTTTTTTCTTTCATTTCATGTAAAAAAGAGCTGTAAATGTTATGCTGGGGCCGCTCAACGATAGTTTAAAAGGAACGCTGCACAGCTAATTATGTATTCATGACCGCTCCGAGCGTACATACGTCCTCCGCGCTCTGTGCGAGATTCGCACGCCGTGACGACTGACTGGACACATTCAGCTCAAAACATTAATCGATGTTGGCCAGCTAGAAACGAGATGACGTTCCTTTTTGTGTGTGTGTGTTTTTTTTTTTTGTTTTTTTTTTTTTGTAAGAACATATTACATAATGTGCATTATTGTTTAATAAAAGGCTTTATTTCTTTTCTGTAGCAAAACCAGGTGTTAATAATTCTTTGAGAAGTGTGCACCACCCCCTGGTTGCCCTCTCTTTCTGCTCTTCATTTTGTTGTCGCTCTTGCTGTATTTCATTGTGCCTGTCTTCATTTGACTCTGCCACATGTCAGTATATATGTCATAGATCCTGCTGGACGATTTTTGGATTAAGAATTCACTTCCAACCTTCAGATTTTGTGGAAAGATGTTTTGCCCTTGCTACATTGCAAGGCATTGGCACTGTACTCCATGTTTTCTTAGCATTAGAGCCTGCTCACTCAACCTTCCCTGGGATATAAAAGGCCTTGGATAATAACATTCCTGTCAACAATGGATCTGGTCAAGTTCACTCTCTTTGTCTTCTTTGTGCTGCAGTGCAAGGGGACTTGCCTGAAAGAGCACCACAGCCAGTGCACTGGCTATATCAAGGCAACCTATGTGAAGAAATGCTATGGAGCACGTGTTGTATATTACGCAAACTCTCCAGCCACCTTTGAGCTCTTACTTCTGAAATCTGGAGATGTCAGCACCAACCCTGGTCCATCAGACCCTCATGATGGATCTCATTATAGTGTTTATCCCCTTGCTCCAAAGCATAACGAGCGTATTATATATACTGGTACCACTCTACGTGATTTACAGCCTCTTCGACGTGTGCTCTACACCACACTGCCTGATGAACTGTTCAGCAGAATCAAAGCCTTGGATATTCATCGCAGAAGGAAGACTCATCGTGGAAGCAAGGGCTTGAGAAGGAGAAGAAGACAGCAGCAGCATGAACATCAACTATCCAAAGAGAGATCTACTAATCTCTCCCACGAAACCTCTTCTGTGGAAGCAAGGCACGATAAGTTGAATTTTTGTGTTCTTAATGCTCGCTCACTCAGGAATAAATCTTCAGAATTTCAAGATTTTGTCATAGATAAGCACCTTGACATGGTATGCGTCTGTGAGACATGGCTTACTCCATATGATGATGCAGTGGTGGCTGACTTCTGTCCAGATGGCTTTATCTTCAAGCACCGACCCAGACCTGGTAGACGAGGTGGAGGCATTGGATTCCTTTACCGCAATGAACTAAACGTGAGTGTTAAACCATCTTCTGTCTATGACAGCTTTGAAGTGATGTCAGGTACTGTTACATCAAACAGCATCAGCACCGATATTGTCGTTATCTACAGGCCACCTGGGACTCGATCTTCTTTCTCTAAGTTCTTAGATGAGTTCTCATCCATGCTCGACGATAACATTTTTCGTCCGACACCTCTCTTGATATGTGGTGACTTGAATGTTCATCTGGACAATTTGGCTTCTTCCAACACTAAGAAAATCAATGAATTGCTCTCTAGCCATGGTCTCATCCAGGTTATACTAGGTGTTTCAAAAAACATTTCCCACTTTTGATTCTTAATAATTCAAAAACTATATATCAGATAACACTGTAATTGATATGAGTGATAGCTGAATAGTGTACAATTTGGTTGAAGGTGGTTTAAATATGAAAGCATAAATCAGTTTCATGAAATCCATGATGAATTTCACAGTTAGGTTCCAGATTTTGCTCTATTTTCAACCCTCTGTACAAAATTTCACTTTGCACAGGGGTCAATGGGTGTGTATGGGAGTGTGTGGTTAACACCCTGACAATGGTCCTGAACAATGGCCAGGGTTTGAATGCTTCATTATTCATTCATGAGAAATTCCACTATCACAGTTAGTCTTTATTCAGCCTCTGGCAGTATCTGTGTAAAGTCAAACGCCTGTCGATACTGTCATTGAGTCGCGTCAGTGCTCTCCCTACTTCTGAAAAACAAAATTACAATGAATACCTTCTGTTCTATCGTAAACGTGGTGACAGGAAGTAAAGAAAATCAATTAGCGTATATATACACTTGTGTATATGGAGCCTTAAATAAATCTACTCTGAAACAAATCGCCCCAATGATAAATGCTTCTGAACTCTGTATCAAAAATGATCTCTTTTTATCAAAAAAGAGGAAAATTTGTCAGACTATTTAATTAGAAGGAACCTTAGATCATTTATGCTTATTTATATCCTAAATTTAGTGATATGTGAAGCAAAATTTGAAAATGATTGCCAGTTGGAATGAAATGTGGTGTTTGCAAGCACTTTACCGTGCATGAATTCAGATTAGCAGTGCCCAGGGCAATCCACGTGAATTATTGATTAAGCATACATGTGCCAGGGAGCGCCAGACTGACGCCTAGTCAACAGGTGGTTCAGGCATGTCCATTGTTCAGGGCCATTGTCAGCACACTCTCATACACATCATTGGTTCCTGTGCGAAGTTCAAATTTTGTACAGAGGGTTAAAATTTGACCAAAATCTGAAACCTTACTTCAAAATCAATCTTAGATTCAATGAAATTGATTTATGCTTTCACGTGCAAATCACCTCCAACCAAATTGTACACTATCCAGCTATTACTCATATCAATGACAGTTTTATCGAATGAATAGTTTTTGAAATTAATATTTATGATCAAAAGTGGGAAACGTTTTTTGAAACACCTCGTAGATGTTCCTACCCATGAGAAGGGACATATTCTCGATGTATTACTGTTTCGCTCGTCCGAGTGTGAATTTCATTCCAACGTTCAAGTCATACCTGGCATATCTGATCATTCTGCCATTACTTGCAACCTCCATCTTGATAAACCTCGCCAGACTACGAGACACAAGGTTGTTCGAAATATCAGATCGATAGACAGGATTGCATTTGCTGCTGATGTTTGCAATGCCTTTAAGTTGTCTTCATCTGACTTGGATGTGTGCAGTGCTGTTGACAATTATAACTCGCATCTAGGCACCATTCTCGACACTGTCGCACCTGCTAAGATGTGCATCAGGAGGGATCAGTCCGATGTGTTCACATCGGTAATGAGGGATCATTACCGATGTGTTGGCTCAGTGAGTTGAGCGGCTGCCCTCACAATCGGGAGGTCGTGGGTTCATACCCCGGTCGCGTCATACCAAAAGACGTTAAAAGATGGGAGTTGCTGCTACCTTGTTTGCCGTTCAACAGTTGAAAAGGTTAGAGCAACGTCGATCTGGCGCTGCTCAGTGGCTGCCGGGCCCACGATCAATTGGGCAAAATGAATTTCCATTCTTGGACAATAAAATTTGGAGTTTATATCCAAAACAATCATTATCAGTCCACAAGTCCATGGTATACTCATGAGATCATCCTTGCTAAGCGTAGCTGTCGAAAAGCTGAACGGAAATGGCGTACCACAGGCAAACTGGAGACAGATCGGCAGCTGTACTCCCATCAGAAACAGATTGTTCATTCTCTTGTTCGCAAGGCCAAGCGTAACTACTATGTTAGTCTCATTGAAGACTGCGGATCGGATTCGAAGCGTCTATTTAGTGTGGCTAATCGTCTCTTGAATCGTAAGAAGTCGTCACCCCTTCCAGCTCATGTGGATGCTCAATCCTTGGCACAGCTCTTCATCCAGTTCTTCAAGTCAAAGATTAGTAACATATGTAGCAAATTTCATGCAGATGTCACCCCTCAACCACCCTTGCAAACAAGTGCATCTTTGTTATCATTTGAATCTACCACTCCAGCTGAGATTGAGAAACTTCTGCGCAACATATCACCGAAGTCCTGCGAGTTAGATCCGATTCCTACCATCTTAGCGAAAGAGTGTGCTACAGTTTTTGCACCTATAATAGCCAGCATTGTTAATTTGAGTCTTCAGCAGGCATCAGTCCCAGTCTCATTGAAGTTAGCATACATTCACCCTTTGTTAAAGCAGCCATCCCTTGATCCTGAGGCTCTGCAGCATTACCGGCCTGTATCGAACCTTCCATTTTTGTCCAAGATCATTGAGCGTGTTGTCTTTTCACGATTATCAGACTATCTGCTGGAGAATAATCTCTTAGATAACCGTCAGTCAGCATATCGGCCGCATCATAGTGTTGAGACCTTACTAGTTAACTTATCCAATGATATTTTGAGAGATATGGATGATGGAAAGATTACTGTTCTCTTACTGCTTGATTTATCATCAGCATTTGATACTGTTAATCATACGATTCTGGTGAATACTTTGAAGTCATTAGGTGCTGATGGTAAAGCTCTTGAGTGGTTCAAGTCATACTTATCTGAAAGGTTTCAGGTTGTTTGTATTAATAATGCAAAATCTGATCCTGATCCATTAGACTGTGGTGTCCCACATGTATCTGTCGGGGCCCAACGCTTTTCTCGATTTATCTGACTGGTTTGAAAGAGATTTTACATTGTCACTCTTTTAACTATCATTGTTATGCTGATGATATCCAGATATATACATCATTTCTACCTACCCAAACCAATGTCGTTGACATCATTCAGAAACTTGAGGCTTGCATCCATGATATCAAAAAGTGGATGAGCTCGCATTCATTGAAGTTAAATCAGGAAAAGTCAGAGTTGTTATTCATTGGTTCCAAGGTTCTACTTGACAAGGTTAGTCTTCCTTCTTTAACGGTTGACAATGATGTGGTTATTGCTCCATCTAAATCATGTAGAAATCTTGGAGTATTATTAGATTCTACAATGTCCATGTCTGTTCAGATCTCTGCTATCTGTAAATCTGTGAGATATCAGTTACGCAATTTGGGCATTATTCGCAAGTATTTAACTCGTTCAGCCACAGAAAAAATAGTTCATGCTCTTATATCATCCCGACTTGACTTTGGTAATGCACTCCTGTTTCAGCTACCACAATCTCAACTTTCACGGTTACAAAAATTGCAAAATTCAGCAGCCCGCATTGTTACCATTACCAGGAGAAATACTCACATTACCCCTGTTTTGTCCTCATTGCATTGGTTACCTGTTGAATCTCGCATTGTATTTAAACTATTACTATTTGTTTTTCATTGCGTACACGGGTCTGCCCCAGAGTACAATGTTAATTTACTGACATCTTATGATCCTTCCAGATGTTTAAGGTCATCCGATTGTAGATTGCTTGTTGTTCCAAAAACGAAGAAATCATGGGGGATCGGTCATTTGCACATGCTGGACTTTACCTGTGGAATCAGTTGCCTCAAGCTATCCGTCACATTTCGAATGTTGACTCCTTTAAAGTTGCCCTCAAGACTCATTTGTTCATGACCATTTTCCAGTAGAATTGTATATTATGACGTGTATCTGTTTTTCATTATCATTATTGTGTCATTCATTTTCATGTGCATGTTTGTGTAAGGATTTTTGTATTTCATAACTTACTCTTCTACTGCGCCTTGAGCACGTTAACTATGTGGAACTTGCGCAATATAAGTACCCTGTATTATTATCATTATCATTATAAGCGTTCAATTGGAAAATGTAAAAGAATTATTGGCGTCTAGAATTGTCATAAATGCAAGTCCTGGTCATGACAAAGACAATAACGGGGTTGGGAACATAACACAGTGGTATGACACATGAATGAATTAAGGCTTTATTTTCATATATATACATATATATATATATATATATATATCAATAATCATCTCACAATAGAGGAATGCATTAAACGCAAATTGTTGCCTTCCCATCACAGTTAAATAGAACATTTTTGGACAAATAAAAAAGATATGAAGTTTTTTAAAGTTTTCTCGAAATGGTCTTCAATGAACTTGGGCCGTTCTTATATATTATATTATATATATATATATATATATATATATAGAGAGAGAGAGAGAGAGAGAGCAATAATCATCTCACAATAGAGGAATGCATTAAACGCAAATTGCCTTGATTTTGAATAATATATATGAAAGACAGATTGATTGATTTTTACGTTCGGTACATGTAATATACCCATCCCATATCACGCTCACCTAGAAAAAAAAAGTAGATGTGAAATTTCATGGCGGTTCTACATGCATGTGTATCTTTGGTAACTAATTTGTTCTACAATATCCCTTTAATAAAAGGCCACCAACAGCTAATCATCTCAGGATGATATTGTGTACGAGTTGAAGAAACGAATCTCTCGACCAATGAAGATCTCACTAATGATACAGAAAACTTCCATCGACTAGGGAAAGATATGAATATCGCAAAAAAATAAAAAAAAGTTTCAACCGACTTCGCATCATTTGTGAGTGGCTGGCTTTCGTCCACCGTTATTCGCTTGATGAGGACTTCATCATGAAGAATACTGGGTAGGGGTTTCGGGGTCAGAATTGGAAATACTTTAATGGCCCTTCCCGGGGAAGTGGAACAATCGAGCTGGTACTTTCTAGGATGAATGTATTCCTAAACGTAAAAATCCAATTCATTTATAATTTGGTTTAAAGAAAATTATATGATCTTCATACATGTACGAAATTTATACTGTCCTGTCCTATTATCTTCCCCAAGTTCTGCATCATCCTGTTTTGCGTGTGTTGCTAAAGATGTTAACGCATTTATCAAGGTTAATCTCTTGTGGTTATCAATGTGAATGAGTGAAAGGGAAGGTAATTATTGCAAACGAGTCATCCATTCACTCTAAGTCTAACACTCTAAACCATTAACGCTGCCCGAGCGGGAAGGGAAGGAGGGGGGAGGGGTCAAGTACTAAGGCCATCAAATTTGTAGTTGCATCATTTATGGAGAAATCTGAAAACATAAAAGCACTCTCCTGTAGCATTTGGAGCTTCGGGAAGAAATTGTGGCTTTTCGTATCATCATGCACCATTTGGCAATGTGGAACATTCCGAGCCGTCATCAAGTATTATCAATTTTAAGTGCTTCCGTCGGTCGTTGGAATAGCAAAAGATGGTATACCCCAATATGTTTCTGCGAAGAGTCTTGTGTGTATACAGTCGCTTTGATATAAACAAATTGGCATGACACATTCAGTCAGACTTTATTTCTGTACCGTGTCTATAAAGGTTGCCTAATACTACGAGAATTTCAGAATCTTGTATGGGGTAATCAACACCCTTACTATCGTATCATTGAACCGGTATGTAAATAGCTTTTGTCTAAAAAACATATTTGAATTCGACTTCACAATCATTTTTTTTTTCGCTTGCCAAATTATCATTTGCGGTTCTTGTTTTTAAAGTAATTACATTCATTCATTTTGCCTAAGTTGCATGGAAACTCATTTGATTGACATGATTTTCCAGAAAGGAAATGAGGGAAAAGAAAATATCAAATCACAGTCTTTGGTGTAAGGAAAATTCCGCAAAAAAAAAAAAAAGAAATCAGTTTTCATGAAAATTACACATTCAATCAACCTATAGTAACATATGTTAAGGATATCAATTATTCCTCCTTCTTTCTGACAGCGATTAGTCAAGTACACTTCATTATGTTAGAAAATTTGATTTTTTGAGGATTTTTTTCATTATTTTCTGTCAATTGTCGTTTACACATACGTCATAATCTCTAATTTATAGTCTCCTCATCAAGCGATTTCGACATCCAAACCTTAAAAATTCATAACTTTTGCATCGATCGTCTGATTTTCCTCTCACTGATGTATTCTGCTAATGGTGCTGCTTTCACTCAATCCACATTGCTTTTTGGGTTTGGGTACCCTTTAATTGCACTGATATCGCCGCCGGGCCTGTATAGATTCGCCCTCTGTTGTAATCCTTCAAACTGAGGAATAACGACACTTTCTTTCTCTCTCCCCCCCCCCCCCCTCTCTCTCTCTCTCTCTCTCTCTCCTCCCTCTCCCTCTCTATCTCTCTCTCTTTACATATATATATATATATATATATATATATATATATATATATATATACATATATATGAATATATATTTATCCGTAGAAACAAACAAATAGAAAAGTACTGCTACAGGCACACATTATCAAATTCCTTCAGCATTTATGAAATAACCTGTTGATTTACATATTGCGACTGTTGTGCGCTTATAAAGTGCTGAGCGCAATAAGCTCCTGTGAATCCCTTGTGGTGGTCCAGGGGAGAATGAGGAAAAGAGGTGAGGAGAAGGGGAGGAGTATACCAAGGAGGCGTGTGATACCTTCTTGAGTTTACACAGGGGGAGGGGCAAGTACAAATTACATTGTACATTGTAACAAAATGATTCTCGTCGTACACAGTGTACATACCACAGGTCTAGTAGGGCGGATACAAGTAGGAATATTATGGGATGTAGGGTGACCTGCCGTTAGCGACGCACCCCACATGCGTGTTTAAAGACCGAGACAGTTGTTACCCAGCCATCACAGGGATCGCACACAGGCTAAGCAGGCGAGTGAATCGGGAAGGCATCGATCTGTCGCTTGTGTACGCTCGTTTTTCGTGGTCAGGACACGGTGTCTACGTAGTCCATATAACAGAGTTAAAAGGCAAGTATTGAATGTTTTCATCCAAAATAAAAGGTTGATATGCAATAATTACGTTTGTCTTCATGCGCAGAACGGGAGTTGTTAGTAGTGACTATTAAGGATGTGCACATAAGTATAAGGTACTTATCTAAAGAGATATCAATCAACATGTAGCGTTGGATAAGGGTTTGATGCGAGAACGAAACGTTTGTCAAGTTGAACAACATAACGAGTGGCACATACACACTCATGTTTATAATATGTTTTTGTATAATTACTTATACAAAAAGTAAGGAAAGGTCACTAGTTTCATAGAAACCTTCAAAGAGACCATTTCGTTTGTTCTCGTTTCGTGAAAGGAGCCAGATGTTTACCAAGAAATATAATGCGCTATGTCTAAATAAAGGCTACTAGAAATCTTTGTGTCACATAGCTCCAGCAGCATGTATGCATCTGTATGAAATAGGTATCGCCTAAAAGGTGTGCATATAATCAAAATCGTTGTGTTTTATTCAATACACATTTTACAATTCAACTAGAAAGGCGTTGCTCAACTTAATTCTTCTATGGTCCTATAGAGGATTCTTTATGGTTTGTTTTTGTATGAATAGATTATCTGAACAAGACACAAATTGAACGATTATGAAACATAAGTTTTCCATACAATATGTATATAGCTTAAAGTTATAAAATACAGAATGTAATATAAATCTGTCGTGCATCGATTTTCATATATTGCGTACAATGTTGAAAATTGGTCCAGTAACGGTTATTTCGTACTTCTTCAGGATAAGGATGATCGAGGGCGATCGGGGTGGATCTACCTTGATCGGCTTTGGTCCGGCTTCCTACACGACAATTTTTGACATGTCAAAAATTATCATGAAGGGGTCGAGAAGGCAAGCAATCGTACAGCGATCTCGGGTATTCATGAAGTCAAGGTCGAGCTGATCGGGAATCGATCGTACAGAGATCTAGTTTGGGCGGGACGAAATTTTCAACCGATCAGTGCCCGATCATCCCGATCTGTACCATTGGCGTAAATCGGGGGGGGGGGGGGGGGTGGTGGTGGCCTGTAGAAACCCCCCCCCCCGAAAATTAAGAAAAAAAATGGAAGAAGAAGGAATGTGAAGGCCCCCTCGCAAATACTACTTGTTGAATACCAACAACACTCATCACCTACGGTTACGTATAGAGAAATAGCCTTGACGAAAATAAGGTTTTCCTTTTCTTGGCAGATAGACACACAACCCCTTTTAACACACTATAATTGACATGGAGGGACATGAAAAAGTTCATTTGTATACTACTACTAAACAGTGATGCCTTCTACTCATGTGGCACAAGATACCTCTATAGCAACATAAAACCTGTCTACAATTCCGTTATTGGGTCAAACAATAACAACCTGGAATTTCAAAGAGTCGAGCGAGACGCCATACAAATGGCCTAGAGTTAATTTATTCAGTTGCCATTCCTGCTCCAGTTGAGTTATAAAAATTATTTTCCAACCTGTCTTGTGCAGTGTATAACAGGAACAAACGTAGAGAAAAGGAAAGAGAAAACGAAAGGTGGCAACCGGGGCATTGTATACCAAGGGCAATTTACAACATTACGTATGATAAATGAAGCAAATCCAACCTCCAGCCTCCGACAAAAAAAAAAAGGAACTTGAGTGACTGTGTGTCGTGGGGTAATGACATCGGAATGAAGCTGAACTGCCAAAAGAAAAACAAAGAAAGAGAGAGAAAAAAAATAATAGCGTCCTGCGGATCCCGAACATCTCGTCCTAAGGTAGTGCATAATGACCATGCAGCGCGCTAAGCGACTATAAAGCCACACGGCTGTCCCGAAGATTGGATGTGAAATTCATATCTTTATATCATTTACAACATGAAAAAGTTAATTACTACTACTAAACAGTGATGCCTTCCATTCATGTGGCACAAGATACCTCTATAGCAACATAAAACCTGTATACAACTCCGATATTGGGTCAAACAATAACAACCTGGAATTTCAAAGAGATGAGCGAGACGCCATACACCTGGACTAGAGCTAATCATATCAGCTCCCATTCCTGCCAGTTATCTATAAACGTACATGTTCCTACCTATCCTGTTACAATATAACAAGAACCAATGAAGAGAAAAGGAACGAGCAAACGAAAGGTGGCAAGCGGGACCCTGTAACAAGGGGCAATTTACAACATTATGGGTGACAAAATTAATGCAGCAAACCCAATCTCCAAATCTCCAATACAAAACAAGGGAAATAGAGCAGCCGTGTTCACGGGTTACGTATACTTGATAAAATAATACGATAAATGACATCGGAGTAAAGCTGAACTGCCGAAAAAAAAAAGAAAAAGAACGAGAGAGAAAGCTCCTGCGGGAGTCGAACTTCTCACCGTCCGGGTATGGAGTTATTAACACCCAGCGCGCTAAGCGATTACGCCACACGGCTATCCTGAAGATCCCATGAGAAACTTAAATATATGATAATACTATCGTGACACATTTGTTTTTCTGTCACACAAACTAAATTTTATGTGGAAATTCTGTGCGTTTGCGACTAAGTCGATTTACAGACTTTTTGAGTACGTACAGTGCATAAACTTAGACCCCGTTTGCGGTGCGGGGCTGGGCCGACCCGTGGCCGAGCCGCGGCCAAGGCCAACCTCAATTGCGCGGCCGAGCCCCGCAATGTAGTCCGTTTACACTGCCGGGCTCGGCCGCGCTTTTGATTCAAACCTTTCAATATTTTGTCGTAGTGGCGCTCTACTTGTAAACAAACGCATTTTGGTATTGTCTGGTTTTCAGATCCTTTGCCAACTGAATTCCGTGGCGACGAAGCCGCCGTTCGGGCAAAGGCCTTTGCCGAAGGAGAAAATCCTTTGCAGGACACTGAGAAAAAGGCCGGGCGCGAACGCGGCTCAGCCGCGGCCGAGACCTCCTCCAGAGCGTGGTCTAATGCGAGGCTAATTTTGGCCCCGCATTTGGCCTTTTGCGCGTTTACACCGAAATGAAAGCGGGCTCGGCACGGCCGAGCCGCGGCCGAGCCTCGCACGGTAAACGGGGTCCAAGCGATCCTCGGCACGTACAAATAAAACATGACAATTAAGTGTTCATAACAATCCTGGCTTTAACAGTGGCCTTTTAAAACATGACCTTTGACCATTATTTACACAGCCAATATGACTCCCTCTAATCTTGCTATCATAGTGATCAGTTCAGAGAGCTCTTACAGCTATATGCAAGCCTGTGAGATTTACCAGCAGTAAAACCAATGAAGCCTCCGATACAAAACAAGGGATATAGAGCAAGTGCGTCTGTTTACATGAGAATGTGATTTATACCTGGACGAAAGTGATACCTCAATTAAAGAGAAAAGGGCAAAAGAAAAATGGGCCAAACGTACGGCTCCAGCGAAAGAGACATTGTCTTTAACCATGTAACTATAGGTCTCCTCCAACTAAGAGTACACTTTGAAAGTAAGCTTATACGTGAATGATAATTTATGACGATCTCACGTGATCGACACACATTCAAAGGGACAGTTAGAAGTGGAAGGAGTGCTTAATCGTTTCATTAATTCCTAATCAATGACACCCCTACTATAGGCATATCATAATTTCTCATCTAAAATCAATGGTCTATAGGACTCATGCACCATTACTTGTATATACGTGCATATACTTTGTTTTTTAAGCTTTGAGTGAAACGTGTCATAACATAATTCTGTAATTCAATCAGCAGTGATTGACATAATAAAGAAGAAAGATATATCACCGTATTGAACGCTTAGAACCTAACGGGGGGGGGGGGGTATTATAGCATGACACTCAGTTCATTACTGCCCAGATGCCAACAACACCCATCACCCACGGCTACGCATAGAGAAACAGCCATGACGAAATTAAAACTTTGCTTTTTCATAGGCACAATGACACAGAACCCCGTCAAACACACTTTTATTGGCAGGGATGGACATGAAAAAGTTCATTACTAATACTAAACAGCGTATGCATTCCATTCATGTGGAGCTAGATACCTCTATAGCAACATAAAGCCTGTCTTCGAGTCCGTTGATCGAACAATGACAACCTGAAATTTCAAAGAGATGAGCGAGACGCTATATACACCTGGCCTAGAGTTAATTTATTCAGTTCTCATTCCTACTTCAAGTTGGGTTTTGTCATTGTAATCATTCCCATCTGCAGTATAACAAAACCAAAGTGAGGGAAAAGGGGAGAGAAAAACGAGAGGTGGCAAAAGGAAAACTGCATGCACAACTGCAATCCATATCATTGCGTGTGACAAGTGAAGCAAATGTATTAGTTGTTATAGCAGTGTTTTATGAGCATAAACAGGCAAATAGACAGACAATGTCAAATTTAAAAACCATCAATTTAATGTCAGAGAAGATGGTAAACAGATGCATTGAAACTGTAACTAAATCGCTGCTCTTCTACGTCCAACTTTATATCCAACAAAAAAAGATGTTAGGGGAAAGAAACAAATTTAGATATAACATTCTTAAATTAAAAAACAAGAAAAAGAAAATGTCCACGTCAGGATTAAAAAAAAAAAAAAACGCCGCACGAACATGCATTATTTTAGATGGGAATACGGTCTTGATGCAAAGGTCCAATGATTGTCTCATTACTTTAAAAGCAATTTATGGTTCTCTTACCATCACCAGTACCACACCACAACGACGTCTCTAAAATCAATGGTAGCACATTTATCATTGCATCGTGCATTAACTCCCTTTTCCTAAACTACCAGTAGAACGTGTCATATTACTATATTGTGTATTTCGATCAGTAGTGACTGACTTTAAAGAAGAAAGATAATGCAAAAAATTGAACGCTTACCACATTGCTTATAGGGCTATTCCAGTTTGGTACAGATCTGTTCTATTCTCCCAGATGCCAACAACATATGTCACCTATGGCTGAACTAGTGAAACAGCCATGACGAAAATAAACGACAGAGAACCTTGTCATAATCACTACGCTTGGAAAGGTGTTGCCCGAAATTCCTCATTATGAAGCAATATCAAGTCACTTCCTTCCCTGCCTGTCTTTAACTCCGTTATTTGGTCAAACAATAACAACCTGGAATTCCAAAGAGATAAGGAAGACGCCATACACCTGGACTAGAGTTAATTAATTCAGTTCCCATTTCTGTTAGTTATGTAAACGTACACGTTCCTAAATACCTGCTACAGTATAACAAGAACAAATGAAGAGAAAAGGAAAGAGAAAACGAATGGTGGCAAGCGGGGCACTGTTTCAAGGGGCAATTTACAACATTACGTGTGACAAAATTAATGAAGCAAACCCAACCTCCAAACTCCAATACAAAACAAGGGAAATAGAGTAGCTGTGTTCATGACATCAGAGTGAAGCTGAACTGCTGAAAAAAAAGGAAAAAAGAAATAAAAGGAAAAAGTCCTGCGGGACTCGATTAACTTCTCTCCTTCCGGTCGGGCATTATAAACACGTAGCGTGCTAAGCGATTCTGCCACACGGACGATCCGAAGATCCTGTGCGAAACTTAAATCTATCTATGTATGCTATACACAACACAAATTTACATTGATATTCAGTTTTTTTGGCGATATACGTCAAGTGACTGATAGCGCTATTCAACTTCCCACGAGTGGCCGCGTGGATTCGATCAATATACAGTCGCAAAGATAAATCGGGAATCGTTTCGACCAGATTCCATTCTCATTTTCAGTGATCGACAACGGAAATAATGTTAAGTAGCGACTTGAAGTAATATTGAGAAATATTCGTGAAGTCCAATTCTTTATACAGTCCTACATAATTCAGATGAAATTGTTTCGTGTGGTGTCGGTGTGTCCAAGTAAGTTGATTGGAAAGGATATGTGAATGAATATTTACCAATAGGTCTTTATATTGTAAAAAAAAAAAAAAAAAAAAAAAAAAAATCAAACATGGCCATGCGGTCTTTTAAGAGTCATCTTCACTTTAACATTTGTGATTTCAAGTCCAAGTTGCCAGTCAAAGCAATGTGGTCTCCAACACAAAACAAAGGGATATTGTGTGTGTGTGTGTGTGTGTGTGTGTGTGTGTACGTTTACATGAAAACGTGATTTCTACATGGACGAAGGTGAATACTCCATAAAAGAAAAAAAGAAAAAGATGTAAGTATTTTGTTTCGTGCTTTTATGGGGTTCGAACCCGTACGTGTGCAACCTCACGTCTCTTGTGACGTCGCCTTTATCCTCTCGGTCTTGTACGTCTTGACGAGAAAATATGAGGAACGTAAGCTTATATGTGAAAGATGATTCACGAATCGTTTGGTCCACATTCCATTCTCATTTTCAGTTTTTAGCTGCAAAATTATCAACCTGATGAGGATATTTGAAAAAATAAAATGCATGATTACTGCAGCTTATTGTCTGAGCTGCCACATACTTAAGTTTCAGAGGAAATGGAGCAAAATCAGCTGAAATAAAGGTGCTTAAACGTTGTCAAGTCAATGCATGGTTTAAAAAAAAAATCACCTCCCATAGACATAACACGTCAACTTGTCTGATTTTGAGTCTTTACCTTTAATCACAATTTGAAGTATGATGGTAAGTCTTCTCGAACTAAGAGTGTGGAACGGAAGCTTCTACGTAAAAGATGAATCATGACGATCACCCGTGACCGACACATCTTCAAAGGGATCAGTTATTAGAGGTGGAAGACCTCGTGCCAAGATATTGTCTCAACAATTCCAAAGCAATGATACCCTTACATTTAGGTATACCATAATTCCCCTCCGAAATCATTGGTATTATTCATGTACAATTGCTTGCCTTGTCCATAAACTTTGTTTATAAACTTTCAGTGAAAGGTGTTATAACATAATTCTGTAACTCCATTGGCAGTGATTGACTAAATAAATAAAGATATATCAAATTGAACGCTTAGCGCGTATAACTAAGGGGGATTTTAGCCTGATGCTGTGTTATTCACTGCTCAGATACCAACAACACTCATCACCTACGGTTACGTATAGAGAAATAGCCATGGCGAAAATAAGGTTTTCCTTTTCTTTGGCAGATAGACACACAACCCCTTTGAACACACTATAATTGACATGGAGGGACATGAAAAAGTTCATTACTACTACTAAACAGTGATGCCTTCTACTCATGTGGCACAAGATACCTCTATAGCAACATAAAACCTGTCTACAATTCCGTTATTGGGTCAAACAATAGCAACCTGGAATTTCAAAGAGACGAGCGAGACGCCATACACCTGGCCTAGAGTTAATTTATTCAGTTGCCATTCCTGCTCCAGTTGAGTTATGTAAATTATTTTCCGACCTGTCTTGTGCAGTGTAACAGGTACAAACGTAGAGAAAAGGAAAGAGAAAACGAAAGGTGGCAACCGGGGCACTGTATACCAAGGGCAATTTACAACATTACGTATGATAAATGAAGCAAATCCAACCTCCAGCCTCCGACAAAAAAAAGGGAACTTGAGTAACTGTGTGTCGTGGGGTAATGACATCGGAATGAGGCTGAACTGCCAAAAGAAAAACAAAGAAAGAGAGAGAGAAAAAAAAATAATAGCGTCCTGCGGGTCCCGAACATCTCGTCCTAAGGTAGTGCATAATGACCATGCAGCGCGCTAAGCGACTATAAGGCCACACGGCTGTCCAGAAGATTGGATGTGAAATTCATATCTTTATATCATTTACAACATGAAAAAGTTCATTACTACTACTAAATAGTGATGCCTTCCATTCATGTGGCACAAGATACCTCTATAGCAACATAAAACCTGTCTACAACTCCGTTATTGGGTCAAACAATAACAACCTGGAATTTCAAAGAGATGAGCGAGACGCCATACACCTGGACTAGAGTTAATCAATTCAGCTCCCATTCCTGCCAGTTATCTAAACGTACATGTTCCTACCTATCCTGTTACAATATAACAAGAACCAATGAAGAGAAAAGGAAAGAGCAAACGAAAGGTGGCAAGCGGGACACTGTAACAAGGGGCAATTTACAACATTAAGTGTGACAAAATTAATGCAGCAAACCCAATCTCCAAACTCCAATACAAAACGAGGGAAATAGAGCAGCCGTGTTCACGGGTTACGTATACTTGATAAAATAATACGATAAATGACATCGGAGTAAAGCTGAACTGCCGAAAAAAAAAAGAAAAAGAAAGAAAGAGAAAACTTCTGCGGGAGTCGAACTTCTCGCCTTCCGGTATGGCGTTATGAACACCCAGCGCGCTAAGCGATTACGCTAAGCGATTACGCCACATGGCTGTCCTGCAGATCCTAAGCGAAACTTAAATGTATGATAATACTATCGTGACAGTGCTGACTGAGATGGCGCTATTGAACTTCCCACAAGTGGCCGCGTGGATTCGACCAATATACAGTTGCAAAGAACAATCGGGAATCGTTCCGTACAGATTGCATTCTCATGTTCAGTTTTTAACTACAAAATTGTCGACCTGATGAGGAGATTTGAAAATATAAAATACATGATGACTGCAGCTTATTGTCTGAGCTACAACATACTTAAGTTTCAGGGGAAATGGAGCTAAATCAGCTGAGATAAAGGTGCTTAAACGTTGTCAAGTCAATGCATGGTTCTAAAAAAAAATCACCTCCCATAGACATAACACGTAAACTTGTCCGATTTTGTGTCTTTACTTTTAATCACAATTTAAAGTATGATGACGTTATCAAATTTCAAAACCATGACATGGACTTGAAAGGCAAATGTTCAAAGCAAAACATATCTGAATTTGGGGTAATATTAAGCTTAAACAATAGAGATACGAGCAAATGAATGTCAGAAACAGTACCTCAAAAAAAAATAATTCCACTTTTTTGATTTCAGATGATGAAATGATGACGTCATCGAGTTTTTCTGGCAATATTGGTACTTGAAACGTTATTTCCAATTCATATGCTTTTGTAATATGCAATAGAAATATAGGGTCAGCGGACGATTTAAAGAGCTATGGCGAAATAAACAAAGACATGTTTTCTCACTATATTTGCAGAAAGACGCGCGCGCGGAATTTCAACTTTGACGCCAGTGCATTCCTTTGTTATTGGTCGAAATCCATCGGAAATCAATGGATATTGTTACTCAAAGTATCAGAAATCCAAATCAGTCAAAAAAATTGCATTTTCATGTTGGTTACACCTTCTGCGCGCGAAATTGCGCGGACGGACGCGCACGCGAGAAAATTTTTGAAACGCTTAAAATTGTCTGAAACTTCGAGATTTCCCATTGGGAAGTCGTTTTGAGCCTTTTAAAATGATGACCTGGGCAACTAGCTTTAAAAAGGAAGATAGAGCGTGACCTGAACTTTATGTCCACCGAAAATGATACAGAAATGATGTCTAGTTATGAAGTTATGATCGATCATGTGACAAGGTCCGAAAATCACAAAATGCCGCCTAGATGACGTCATAGATATGTTACTGTCATGAAAACCTTATTGTGGCTAGATATTGTTATGAGACATGTTGACTGAAAATGTCATGTCATTCCGTAATGTCATTGTTGAGATATTGACGACACAAAATGTGGCAGAAAGAAAGAAGAATAAAAAAACGAGACATGAAAACTCGTCACATTGAGGACGAGTTAGGTGATACGCTTGTGGTCATCAGATGGCGGTCATCTGTGATCGACAAGAAACGAATGTGATATAGGCACCTTGAAGTTATATTGAGCGTGCATGCGAAACTGTTTCTGTAACCACTCGGCCACGGGTCATCCACGGAAATGGTAAGACAAAAAACAACAACAATGTATAGATATAACAGGGGGAAAGTCAATGCCCACTCAACACAAAAAAGAGGGATATGGCGTGTGTGTGTGTGTCTGTGTGTGTGTATAGGTGCGTTTATATACGAACGTGATTTTTACATAGACGAATATGTAATACAAAATTGAAGAAAAAAAAAACAGTAAAATAGCTAAGTATATTGTTTCGTGATCTTGTGAGGTTCGAACCCGCAACCTCACGTCTCTGAGACGTCGCCTTTAACCACTCGGCCATATGTCTCGACGAGAAAATATGGGGAACGTTATGGACTTGAAAGACAGTTGTTCAATATATAACACATTCATCGTACGTTGTCAGTTTGCTATTGACATGACGATCATCACACGAATATGAGGCAGATATTAGTACCTGTATGAAATTATTATAGGCATGGTTATCAAATTCCCCTAAAATTTCCTTATAATTGCCTTATTTTTACACACAGTTATGCTATCCCTTTAAACTCGTCACAGTTTAATTAGAATCATTAACATCATACATCAGTACCATATTCAGTTCCATAGCTGATCACGTTTGCTAATTAATTAAGATTATTTGTCTAGAATGTGTCATATGGCCAACCTGTATACACACGTATATACACACACAATGCTAAATGCATGTATCAAACATCTGTAACACAACTTTTAACTAACTGTAGGAATTATCGCTGCACTTATCATCCATACTTTTTATCACTATCTGAAACTCCACAAAAACCACTAATTGACAAATAATCATCAATACAGAAGACTGACTTAAAGGAACAATGCAAATACCTTTTTTACAATGTATAGCTTGTTACATGTATAAATCAGCACAAAGTAACCACGACTACATTGTGTTACTGAATTGGTATATACAAATTTCATTTTGTTACAATATACTATATCAGTTTGAAAAGCCCAGCCTCCAAAATTTTGCAGCAGTCGAAGTAATGCAGTCTCCAACGCAAAACAAAGGTATACTGTGTGAGTGTGTGCGTATAGGTGTGTTTACATGCAAATGTGATTTCTACATGGACGAAGGTGTAGTACTCCATTGAAGAAAAAAAAGTAAAAAAAAAATAATTATTTTCTTTCGTGCTCTTGTGAGGATCGAACCCGTACGTGTGCAACCTCACGTTTCTGAGACGACGCCTCTAACCACTCGGCCATATGTCTCGACGAGAAAATTAGAGGAACGTAAACTTATGTACGTGAAAGACGAATCAGGAATCATTTCGTCCGCATTCCATTCTCATTTTCAGTTTTAAATTGCAAAATTGTCAACCTCATGAGGAGATTTCAAAGAATAAAATGCATGATTACTGCAGCTTATTGTCACAGCTACAACATACTTAAGTTTCAGAGGAAATGAAGCAAAATCAGCTGAGATAAAGGTGCTTAAACGTTGTCAAGTCAATGCATGGTTTCTAAAAAAATCACCTCCCATAGACATAACACGTAAACTTGTCCGATTTTGCGTCTTTACATTTAAACACAATTTAAAGCATGATGACGTCATCAAGTTTCAAATCTATGACATGGACTTGAAAGGTAAATGTTCAAAGTACAACATATCTGAATTTGGGATAATATTGAGCTTAAACAACAGAGATACGAGCAAATGAATGTCAGAAACAGTACCTTAAAAAAATCAATTCCACTTTTTTTGATTTCAGATGATGATATGATGACGTCATAATGTATTCATGGAGATATTGATACTTGAAACGTTATTTCCAATTCATATGTTTTTGTAATATGCAATAAAAACATAGGGTAACCAGACGTTTTAAAGAGCTATGGCGAAATAAACAAAGACATGTTTTTCGCTATATTTGCACATAGACGCGCACACGAAATTTCAACTTTGACGCCAACGCATTCCTTTGTTATAGGTCAAAATTGATCGGAAATCAAAGGATATTATTGCTTAATGTATCAGGAATCCAAATCTGTCAAAAAATGTGCATTTTCATTTTGTCTACGCGCACTACGCGCGAAAACGTGCGGACGGACGCGAACGCGCGAAACGCTTAAAATTGTCTGAAACTTCGAGATTTCCCATTGGTAAGTTGTTTTGAGCCTTTTAAAAGTTTGACGCGCGCGTACGCGCCCGTAATAATGTCCTAGGTAATTAGCATTAAAATGTAAGATAGAGCGTGACCTGAACTTAATGTCCACCGAAAATGATACAGAAATGACCTTTAGTTATGAAGTTATGATCGATCATGTAACATGGTCCGAAAATCACAAAATGGCGCCTAGATGACGTCATAGATATGTTACTGTCATGAAAACCTTATTGTGGCTAGATTTTGTCATGAGACATGTTCCCTGAAAATGTCATGTTATTCCGTAATGTCATTCTTGAGATATTGATGACACAAAATTGTCCAGAAAGAAAGAAGAATAAAAAGAAACGAGATATGAAACTCGTCAGACTGACGAGTTAGGTGATACGCTTGGGGTTATCAGATGTCGGTCATCTGTGATCGACAAAGAAAAGAATGTGATATAGACACCTTGAAGTTATAATTGAGTTTGCATGCAAAACCGTTTCCCTAACCTCTCGGCCACGGGACATCCACGGAAATGGTAAGGCAAAAAAGAAATGTATAGATATTACAGGGAGAAAAGTCAATGCCCACTCAACCAACGTGGCCGCGTGAACATGTATTGCATTGCTAGACGGAAATGCGGCCTTGTAACTACTGATGTCGCTATGCCATTTCTGGCAACTTGGGAAAAATACGTGCCGTAAACATAAAACCTATAATCGGCTGGTTTTGATACCTTGCCTTTAATCACAATTTTCAGTGTGATGACGTCATCAAAGTACAAAACAATGATGTGGTCTTGAAAGACAATTGTTCAAAGTACAACACCTTCGTCGTCGTCATTACATATTATGATCAGTTTGACAAAGTCAGCCTGCAAAATTTTGCAGCAGTCGAAGCAATATGGTCTCCAACACAAAAAAGAGGGATATGGTGTGTGTGTGTGTCTGTGTGTGTGTATAGGTGCGTTTATATACGAATGTGATTTCTACATGGACGATATATGTAATACAAAATTGAAGAAAAAAAAAAGTAAAATAGCTAAGTAATTTGTTTCGTGATCTTGTGGGGTTCGAACCCGCACGTGTGCAACCTCACGTCTCTGAGACGTCGCCTTTAACCACTCGGCCATACGTCTCGACGAGAAAAAAAAGAGGAACGTAAACTTATGTATGTGAAAGATGAATCAGGAATCGTTTTGTCCACATTCCATTCTCATTTTCAGTTTTAAACTGCAAAATTGTCAAACTAATAAGGAGATTTCAAAGAATAACATGCATGATTACTGCAGCTTATTGTCTCAGTTACCACACACTTAAGTTACAGAGGAAATGGAGCAAAATCATCTGAGATAAAGGTGCTTAAACGTTGTCAAGTTAATGCACATAAAAAAAAAATCACCTCCCATAGAGATAACACGTAAACTTGTCTGATTTTGAGTCTTTACCTTTAATAACAATTTGAAGTATGATGGTAAGTCTTCTTGAACCAAGAGTGTGGAACGCAAGCTTCTACGTGAAAGATGAATCATGACGATCACCCGTGACCGACACATCTTCAAAGGGATCAGTTATTAGAAGTGGAAGCCCTCGTGCCAAGCATATTGTCTCAGCAATTCCAAAGCAATGATACCCTTACATTTATGCATACCATAATTTCCCTCTGAAATCAATGGTAGGTATATTCATGTACAATTTCTTGCCTTGTCCATAAACTTTGCTTTACAAACTTTCAGTGAAACGTGTCATAACATAATTTTGTAACTCCATTAGCAGGGATTGACTTCATAAAGAAAGATATATCAAATTGAACGCTTAGCGCGTATAACTAAGGGGGATTTTAGCCTGATGCTCTGTTCTTCACTGCTCAGATACCAACAACACTCATTACCTACGGCTACGTATAGAGAAACAGCCATGACGAAAATAAGTTATTCCTTTTCTTTGGCAGATAGACACACAACCCCTTTAAACCACACTATAATTGACATGGAGGGACATGAAAAAGTTCATTACTACTACTGAACAGTGATGCCTTCTACTCATGTGGCACAAGATACCTCTATAGCAACATAAAACCTGTCTACAACTCCGTTATTGCGTCAAACAATAACTTCCTGGAATTTCAAAGAGATGAGCGAGACGCCATACACCTGGCCTAGAGTTAATTCATTCAGTTGCCATTCCTGCTCCAGTTGAGTTATGCAAATTATTTTCCGACCTGTCTTGTGACAATATAACAGGAACAAACGTAGAGAAAAGGAAAGGGAAAAGGAAAGGTGGCAAGCGGGGCACTGTACCAAGGGCAATTTAAACAATACGTATGATAAATGAAGCAAATCCAACCTAGAGCCTCCGACAAAAAAAAAAAAAAAGAGGAACTTGAGCGACTGTGTGTCGTGGGGTAGTATAATTGATAAGATAATACGATAAATGACATCGATCGGAATAAAGCTGAACTGCCAAAAGAAACACAAAGAAAGAGAGAGAAAAAAATGATAGCGTCCTGCGGGTCTCGAACATCTCGTCCTAAGGTAGTGCATAATGACCATGCAGCGCGCTAAGTGACTATAAAGCCACACGGCTGTACCGAAGATTGGATGTGAAATTTATCTTTAATCTTTATATATATATATATATATATATATATATTAAATATTTATACCATATACAACATGAAAAAGTTCATTACTACTACTAAACAGTGATGCTTTCCATTCATGTGGCACAAGATACCTCTATAATAACATATAACCTGTCTACAACTTCGGTATGGGTCAAACAATAACAACCTGGAATTTCAAAGAGATGAGCGAGACGCCATACACCTGGACTAGAGTTAATCAATTCAGCTCCCATTCCTGCAAGTTATTTAAACATACATGTTCCTACCTATCCTGTTACAGTATAACAATAACCAATGAAGAGAAAAGGAAAGAGCAAACGAAAGGTGGCAAGCGGGACACTGTAACAAGGGGCAATTTACAACATTAAGTGTGACAAAATTAATGAAGCAAACCCAATCTCCAAACTCCAATACAAAACAAGGGAAATAGAGCAGCCGTGTTCACGGGTTACGTACACTTGATAAAGTAATACGATAAATGACATCGGAGTAAAGCTGAACTGCCGAAAAAAAAGAGAAAAAAAGAAAGAACGGATAAAAGTCCTGCGGGAGTCGAACCTCTCGCCTTCCGGTATGGCGTTATGAACATCCAGCGCGCTAACCGATTATGCCACATGGCTGTCCTGAAGATCGAGTGCGAAACTTAAATCTAAATACTATCGTGACAGTGTTGACTTGTGATGGCGCTATTCAACTCCCACAAGTGGCAGCGTGGATTCGATCAATATACAGTTGCAAAGAAAAATTGGGAATTGTTCCGTACAGATTGCATTCTCATTTTCAGTTTTAAATTGCAAAATTGTCAACCTGATGAGGAGATTTGAAAACATAAAATGCATGATTACTAAAGCTTGTTGTCTCAGCTACAACATATTTATGTTTCAGAGGAAATGGAGTAAAATCAGATGAGGTAAAGGTGCTTAAACGTTGTCAAGTCAATGCATGGTTTAAAAAAAAATCACCTCCCATAGACATAACACGTAAACTTGTCTGATTTTGAGTCCTTACCTTTAATCACAATTTCTAGTATGATGACGTCATCATATTTCAAAACCATCACATGGCCTTGAAAGGCAAATGTTCAAAGTGCAACATATCTGAATTTGGGGTAATATTGAGCTTAAACAACAGAGATACGAGCAAATGAATGTCAGAAACAGTACCTCAAAAAAATCAATTCCACTTTTTTGATTTAAAATGACGATATGATGACGTCATCGCGTATTCCTGGCAATACTGATACTTGGAATGTTACTTACAATTCATATACTTTTGTAATATGCAATAGAAATATAGGGTCAACGGACGATTTAAAGAGCTATGGCGAAATAAACAAAGACATGTTTTTTCACTATATTTGCAGAAAGACGCGCACGCGGAATTTCAACTTTGACGCCAGTGCATTCCTTTGTTATAGGTCGTAATCGATCGGAAATCAATGGATATTATTACTCAAAGTATCAGGAATCCAAATCAGTCAAAAAAATTGCATTTTCATGTTGCTTACGGGCTCTGCGCGCGAAATTGCGCGGACGGACGCGCACGCGAGAAAATGTTTGAAACGCTTAAAATTGTCTGAAACTTCGAGATTTCCCATTGGGAAGTCGTTTTGAGCCTTTTAAAATTTTGACGCGCGCTTACGGACGCGCGTAATGATGACCTGTGTAACTAGCGTTAAAAAGTAAGATAGAGCGTGACCTGAACTTCATGTCCACCGAAAATGATACAGAAATGACATCTAGTTATGAAGTTATGATCGATCATGTGACAAGGTCCGAAAATCACAAAATGGCGCCTAGATGACGTCATAGATATGTTACTGTCATGAAAACCTTATTGTGGCTAGATTTTGTCATGAGACATGTTGACTGAAAATGTCATGTTATTTCGTAATGTCATTCTTGAGATATTGACGACACAAAATTGTCCAGAAAGAAAGAAGAACGAGACATGAAAACTCGTCACATTGAGGACGAGTTAGGTGATACGCTTGTGGTCATCAGATGACGGTCATCTGTGATCGACAAAGAAAAGAATGTGATATAGGCACCTTGAAGTTATATTGAGCGTGCATGCGAAACCGTTTCTGTAACCACTCGGCCACGGGTCATCCACGGAAATGGTAAGACAAAAAAAAAAAACAATGTATAGATATAACAGGGGGAAAGTCAATGCCCACTCAACTAACGTGGCCGTGTGAACATCTATTGCATTGCTAAACGGAGAAGCGGCCCTGTAACGACTGAGGTCACTATGCCATTTCTGGCAACTTGGGAAAAATACGTCCCGCAGACATAAAACCTATAATCGGCTGGTTTTGATACCTTGCCTTTAATCACAATTTTCAGTGTAATGACGTCATCAAATTACAAAACAATGACATCGTCTTGAAAGACAATTGTTCAAAGTACAACACCTCAGTCGTCATTACATACTATGATCGGTTTGACAAAGTCAACCTGCAAAATGTTGCTGCAGTCGAAGCAATGTGGTCTCCAACACACAAAAAAGAGGGATATGGCGTGTGTGTGTGTCTGTGTGTGTGTATAGGTGCGTTTATATACGAACGTGATTTCTACATGGACGAATATGTAATACAAAATTGAAGAAAAAAAAAGTAAAATAAAAAAAAAATGTTTCGTGATCTTGTGGGGTTCGAACCCGCAATCTCACGTCTCTGAGACGGCGCCTTTAACCACTCGGCCATACGTCTCGACGAGAAAATATGGGGAACGTAAACTTATGTATGTGAAAGATACATGGGGAATCGTTTTGTCCACATTCCATTTTCATTTTCAGTTTTAAACTGCAAAATTGTCAATCTGATGAGGAGATTTCAAAGAGTAAAATGCATGATTACTGCAGCTTATTGTCTCAGCTACAACATATTAAAGTTTCAGAGGAAATGAAGCAAAATCAGCTGAGATAAAGGTGCTTAAACGTTGTTAAGTCAATTGATGCTTTTAAAAAAAATCACCTCCCATAGACAATACACGTAAACCTGTCCGATTTTGCGTCTTTACCTTTAATCACAATTTAAGGTATGATGACGTCATCAAATATCAAAAGCATGACATGGACTTAAAAGGCAAATGTTCAAAGTACAACATATCTGAATTTGGGATAATATTGAGCTTAAACAACAGAGATACGAGCAAATGAATGTCAGAAACAGTACCTTAAAAAAATTAATTCCACTTTTTTGATTTCAGATGACGATATGATGACGTCATATTGTAATTATGGAAATAATGATACTTGAAACGTTATTTTCAATTCATATGCTTTTGTAATATGCAATAAAAACATAGGGTCACCTGACGTTTTAAAGAGCTATGGCGAAATAAACAAAGACATGTTTTTTCACTATATTTGCACATAGATGCGCACGCGAAATTTCAACTTTGACGCCAGTGCTTTGCTTTGTTATTTGTCAAAATCGATCAGAAATCAATGGATATTGTTACTCAAAGTATCAGGAATCCAGATCAGTCAAAAAATGTGCATTTTCATGTTACTGACGCGCTGTGCGCGCGAAAATGCGCGGACGGACGCGCACGCGCAAAATTGTTTGAAACGCTTAAAATTGTCTAAAACTTCGAGATTTTCCATTGGAAAGTTGTTTTGAGTCTTTTAAATGTTTGACGCGCGCTTACGCGTCCTAGATGACGTCCTAGGTAATTAGCATCAGAGAAAGAAAGATAGAGCGTGACCTGAACTTTATGTCCACAAAAACTGATACAGAAAGGACCTTTAGTTATGAAGTTATGATCGATCATGTAACATGGTCCGAAAATCACAAAATGGCGCCTAGATGACGTCATAGATACGTTACTGTCATGAAAACCTTATTGTGGCTAGATATTGTCATGAGACATGTTGACTGAAAATGTCATGTTACTCCGTAATGTCATTCTTGAGATATTGACGACACAAAATAGGCCAGAAAGAAAGAAGAATAAGAAAAAAGACAGATTTTGACAATCACAATAGGTGATACGCTAAAAGCGTATCACCTAATAAAGAGAGATTTTGACAATCACAATAGGTGATACGCTGATAGCGTATCACCTAAAAAAACAATTTTGACAATCACAATAGGTGATACGCTGATAGAGTATCACCTAAAAAGAGAAATTTTGACAATCACAATAGGTGATACGCTGATAGCGTATCACCTAAAAATAAAGAGAGATTTTGACAATCACAATAGGTGATACGCTGATAGCGTATCACCTAAAGCACACACACACACACACACCACTTATACACACACACACACACACACACACCGATATATAAACGGTGAATATAATCGATTCTGATGGTCTCTAATTAGCCGCTTATCAACAATATCGACCACAACTCGTGGAATGCGTGTACAATTTTCTCATTATTCTCATTGCCACTATCATGATTATCACTCTTCAGGTTGACAGATTATTTTTACCAGGATTTAGACGTCCCGTCTTAAAAAAATTGCTACTACTAGATAATAAGTAACGAAGTATATGGGTTACATGGGTTACTGTAGTCATTATTCTAAGTACATTTATATGGCATTTATTGAGGGGAAAAAGCCCAAGGGGGGGGGGGGGCATATTGTGCCCTCCCCCTACCAGATTTTCATTTGCCACTCCTTCGCCCTTAATCCGATTTCAACTAAATTTGGTGACTTTTCCTAAAATCTTATTGCAAACATTTTGATATATAATTTAGCTATATTTGATGTTGCTTGTTGCCATGGCAACCATAAACTTACAACCATGTCAGTCAGATTTTACATTTTTTTTCAGTTCCCATTTCATTTAACAGCATTACAGTTATTGAAATGGGTGTTTCTTGGCTGAAATTTGTTGAAGGAGACAAATTTGAAGTAATTATGGTCCTGGATAGTTTTTCTTATCATTTCCTTTGTTTTTGTGTGACAAAGGCATAAAACAATAGATATGATAGAGATAATTGTAAAATAATGATATTTTGTAAAGATTGCCCTTCTATTTTGAGTTATTTTGATTCCTTCACCCAAGTTATGCCTCTAATCAATATCATAAGTTTATCATGTTATCAATTTGCTATCTCAAAATTCCACTATTATGCAAATATGAAATGTCATAACTATACATGTACCCATCCCACACATTTCATCGCAGGTCTCATAATGTACCCTTATGTTGATATGAATAGCGCCCCCATGTGGTGACCTTGAGAAATTTCAATCATAACAAATAATAAGATTCCACTTGCTTATTATTTGTGGCAAATATGAAAATGATTGGTCTACAATAAGACATATGTAATTTGGATAAAGAAATTATACAGAAAAATAATGTCTTTAGCATATTTCCTATGTATTTCTTTATATTTTGGTTAATAGCACCCTCCATGGGTGACCTTGAGAAAATTCAAATGTACGGTCACGTAGAGTACGAGTTACTCTACCTATGTGCCAAATATGGCGATTATACATCAAATAATAAAAAAAAGAGTTATATGGAGGGGGGGGGGGGGGAGGGGGCACAATGTGCCCCCCCCCCCCCCCCTTGGGCCTGCGAGGGATCAAAATAGCTTGGGCTTAATAGGGTTAAAAAACAGTCGATGTTCTCTATAGAGTAATCCCCTGAATGAGAATAAGAGTTCCTTTTAAAGGCATAATTTACCATTTGCCGGTGAAACGCAAACCCAGCATTAGTGCTTTAAAATACTTCTTAAATGTGAGTTGGGGATAGAAACAACCACTGTAAAAATTTGAATACCTATTATCGATATTAAGTATTGGTAAATACACAAAATGTGAACAATAGTTATAATAAAAATGTTTCCAGACCATACCGTCTACAGTTATGGTTTATTAAGAAAAATACTGATATCTCCTTGTATTTTATGCTTTATTACCAAAATTTATATGGAAGGATGTTTTGTGGTACAACAGACCTACGCATCAAATATGTTATCTTGAAAAATCTTTAAATCACTGCTCCCGAAGGTAAACTGGATCTTTAATAGACAAATTTACAAGATGTACTGTTGTTAATATGATTTGTGATTGGTAGGTGTGTAAGACGTGGGGTTTCGTTTGTTTAACCTCAAGTAGATTGAGTTCGAAGATTAGTTAGTAGTTAGCTGGGGCAGGGGCATTATATCCACTGCATCGTCATTATTTCCATCATCATCATCATCATCATCCTCATCATCATCAAGTGTTCACATCGGCATCCATTCTGCAATCAGGGCTATACTGACAGGGAGTAAAAGTAACTAAAGACATATTGTTATACCTGCAAATTTATAATTATCAATCTACTTATTAAAACATAATTAACATTCTGTTATAGTGCACTTTGATTTATAATTAATTTTGTTAAGTCCTAAATTCAACTACAGCCACATCCCTATATCCCTATACGAATATCTTTATAGTTGAATCAGTCCATGTTGCCCTCCTCCTCCTCCCGGGCACACAGAGCCCCAAGTTTCCAAAAGAACAACTCCTTTAGTCAGTCTTTCCTCTCTGAACACTTGAATCAAAACTGAATTCCCCAGCCCACCACCAGTGCAAAATGCACCGAACCTTCCCTATCCCATAATACTTTTTTTTTTCTCTTTTCCCTATCCTTCCCCATCCCATAACATCAGCTTATTTCAGCTGCCACGTGGATGTTTTCAAAACATCTCTGACTCTGGACATAACCGAAACAAAATGAACCCCTGAACAACTACAATCCCAAACTATATCCAATTTTGTACATTACAAATTTATCCCGGCACTAGATATACAATCTGGCTTTGGAATGTATACTCCCCCTGCCTGGTGGCTGGCGAAATCCCCTTATGTCCTTTGGGGAGCCATCAGGACCATACCAGTGTGTTAAAACAATACCCTCCCTTGTTTTACTGTGTACTAGTATATCAAGACCATGTCCAGAGAAACAAAATAAGAGAGAGAGAGAAACCAAGAAAGAAAAAAAGACGGAGAGAGGGGTAAAATGCAAAATAAGACAGAACGTGCATGGAAACAGTGAATAAAATTGGGTTGATCAATTTCCAAAGTTTACAGGTGCATACGTGTTTAATATCACAAAATGTATGATTGTATATGTACATGTATGCCCATGTTTCTGTTTCTGTGTTTGTTTTTGTTTTTTATGTTTATATCTGTTGTAGCCCATACCACGTTTCAATAAATACAGAAAAAAAGAGATATACAATGACACGCAGGAGAAAATCAACAGAAACGATGAAATCCCAAATGCATCAAGATCACTCCCTTTCTGAACCACTTTTATTACTGTCGAGCTGACGTAGTTATAGTGGTTATACAAGCGGCTGTATATCACATACTTTAACGAGCGATTACAATTATTATTCTACATGATCGTCGATCGGCTTACCTGTGAGGGAAAATTAGCTACTTCTGTAATTTGCTGTGAAGTTTCATGAAACCCTCAGTTGTGGTCCATCTTGACATTTATGATAGCCACAGGAAGTTTTAATTTACAAATTAAAGGGAAGATAAACCCCAAGAGCAATGTGGATTGAGTGAAAGCAGCAACATTAGTAGAACGCATCAGTGAAAGTTTGAAGAAAATCGGACAATCGATGCAAAAGTTATGAATTTTTAAAGTTTTGGTGTTGGAACCGCTGGACGAGGAGACTAGTAGAGGTTATGACGTATGAGTGGACAACAATACCAAGAAAATATAAAGAAAATTCTACAAAAATCCATTTTTCATGAAAATTACAAATTCCATCAGCTTGATATTGACATATGTTAAGGGTAGCAATTATTCCCTCCGCTTTCTGAAAGAGGTTGGTCCATTGCTCTTTCATAATTCTAGAAAAGTGAATTTTTGTTGAATTTCCTTTATATCTTCTTTGTATTGTTGTCCACCCATACGTCATATCCTCTAGTAGTCTCCTCATCCAGCGGTTCCAACACCAAAACTTTAAAAATTCATAACTTTTGCATCGATTGTCCGATTTTCCTCAAACTTTCACTGAAGTGTTCTACTAATGTTGCTGCTTTCACTCAATCCACATTGCTTTTTGGGTTCACCTTCCCTTTAAGGAAGGAAATGGTAGGTGTGTATGGTGTGCATTTCTACATGATAACCTATAGGTTGCCTATCTTCTCATTTTTTATTTTCTTTTCATTGCAATTGTTTCTGAACAGATGGCAGGGGCGATTAAGGAAAAAATGCCATCATTTTATCTGTTTGACACTGAAGTTCCTGACAACGGCCAAACAATTTTGCAGACGTTTATCAAGAGTGGGTTACATTCCTATTTTGACACTAATGGCGAGGAACATAAGGAAGACTGGCCCAATGAAACTTTCGCCATTTGTGTAGTTACACGAGATAACGAGCTTGCTACAGTTGTAGTAAAAAAGAATATCAAGGGAGGAAAACATGCAGAGGAGGCTCTTCTCGATTGGCTTGAAGATGACAAATCACCTAAACGACACATCAAGATCTTCATCAACAACTCCCCATGCCATGGGAGAGCTGGTTCCAGGGGCAGCTGCTGTGATGACCTAATAAAAAGGTTACCTCATCCGGAAAACGGTGGAAAGCATGAAATAATTTTTGCAGCCCTTTATAACATCAAAAGGAAATCTTGTCCACGTGGGGATTGCAAATGTCATTTCAAGTTGAACCAGCAAGGTGACCCCTCTACTAATAATATAGCAGGGTTAAAAAAACTGATGCAAACTTCACAATTCGATCTTAAATGTTTTGACGAATGCGACTGGAAAGACCTGATTGAGTTGTTGTCAAAAAGGGATCGTAGAATTGTTGTATCGCTGCCAACCGAAGAGTCTTCCATCAAGGCACCAATAAGAGAAAATTTCCATCTTGAGGACAACCGTCCGTACGTTTTAACAAAGATTCTGCTCAACTTACGTTTCGGGGATAAGTATGGCAAATGGCGCAGTGCTGAGGATGATGAAATGCAAAAGGATCTTACTGCGCTCGAATTATTGCCGAATTTACTTTACATTGGTATGGTGGACCCTTCAAACCTTTGGAACACATTCTTTTCCCATTGCAATAGCTGTAAGAGCTTAATCACCGTGAATGTTATTCAGGAATGGAATTCCACTCAGCCACCGCCGCCACTACACCATACAAAATAGATGAAAATACATGTTCTATAGGTGGGAGGCGAAGAAGACTGAGCTCAGACACATTTCTTGTGATGACAGCACCATTACGGCGTGCATATCTCAGAGTAAGACTAGTCGAGTTTATACACAAAGCGACAGTAGTAACCTCTCATCAGTCATCAAAAGATGCTGTAAGCCAACCATGCTCAGCGAACGACCGTACTTTCAGTATATAAGAAGTTGTCTCTGTTAGACGGAAAGATTCAATCGCAATATTCTCGAAATGAGTATGTTTTCCTTCTATATGTCAGATGTTTAGTGAATACACATGATTTGTAACGCAGTCTCTCGTCACATCGTTTTATTATGTCTTAATGAAAAGTTTCGCGATGAAACTGTTGATACTAGAACCGCATTCAGGTGGTAGTGGCGCCCATAATGATCATCTATTTTTTTTTTTTGTCTTTTATCTTCACTCCACGCATTAAGCTGCTTTCTCCCCCCCCCCTCTCTCTCTCTCTCATACACACACACACACTCACACACACACACACACACACACACACATACTACTTTGTTTCTCTCCTCTCTTTTCCGGCATGACAGCGACTTAGTGTAGGGATTTGTTCAGGGTTTTTGTTTCGGATAAGTTAGGTTATAGGTCTTTTTGTCTTAGTTTCCCCATTTCCAACATTTTCCTATACCTACAAGTTTTCTGTAAATTTATCCTTTACTTTCTATGATGAAATTTATGCACTGTATTCAATTTTTGTAATATATTTATATGTTTTTGTTGGAAATGAAAAATAAATGAATGAATGAATGAATGAATGAAAATGAATCTATATCATAACAAAAAGGAGCCAATTTCAACATGCTAATAAATATCCAGATCTATTTCACCAACATTTCATTGTAGGGCTATTTTGTATTTACATGCTACATTCTTTATGAATTCCTCGTCTGTTATAGGCGAAACGTATAGGCCATGGGCTAGTGGGAGTCAACGTGCACCCCCTCTGCACTTAACATTCATTGTTGTTTCCATGTAGCCCTTGGTCTGGAGAGTCAGAAAAGTGATGTTAACAAAAAAAAAAAAAGTGGGTCCCAAGACCCGCCCCGTGACGTTTTGTGACGTCACTTCCGGAACGACCTCTTCGCGAATATGGGGGAATAGCATTTGGGTATTATCCTAATAAAGTGGTCCCCATGCCTTTATTTTTCAATGATAACCAAAGATTTTGGTATTTTTAGATTTCTCAGAAGATGGGAAATATGATGCAAAGCAAAGTTTGGCAATATAAGCCCTCAGTTTGTCGTCATCGATAACGAAATGGGCAACGATGTCGAAAAAATTCAACAAAATTTTACAAAATTTTGTGCAATTTTTCAAGTTTCACCCTTTAAGTTTGTATATTTTTGTGAAAAAAAAAATTGTTAAATGACTTGAAATTTGGTCTGGATATCAAATGAATATCCCTTTTTACGATAGCAAAAGATTTTGGCCTAATTGTAATCCGATCTTCTTCAGTAGACATTCAAGTGCGCATGCGCGGTGTCTGGAAATCAGCCTGCAAAATGCCTTTTTTTTATGTCCAGTATCAAAAATGAGTTACAACGAATCTTTTTATCATGTAAATTCACAGCTTTAATCAATTTTTGCAATCAGCAATCACCTGATTGAATAAAAGTTGCCTTAAAATGAGAAATCAAGGGTGACCATGGTTCTTTTTGATGATGACGTTGGTCACGACATCGAAGATGAAGACGACGTCAAAGACTAGAATTACGACATAGCAGAGATTATTTTAGATATGTTTTAGTCTCTTTTAAAATTTCATAAAATATTGTAAGTCATGTTTGGAATTGGGTCAGTCAAATATGTACATTTCCTCGTTGGTAATGATTTTATCAACGTCAATATCTGATTGCTTGTTTATTCCGTTGATTTCACTGAATTTATATTCATTTGATTAATACGCAGTATGACCTAAACTATTTTGATTTTTTTAATTATTTTCTTTCAAAAATTTGGCAATAAAGACTTGCAGGTCATCAACAACGAAATGGGCATTAGTGAGGTCGACAAACTAAGTCAGCACAAGCTCTAATGCTGATTTAGATATTCATTACTTTGTGGTTAATTCATTATATTAATTGGAATTTAGTCTGGATGTTAAAGGATAAGTCCAGCTTCGTGTACATGTAGGTGAAGTAAATGCGGCAATATTAGTAGAATTCCACATCAGTAAAAGTTTGGGGAAAGCGGACAGTCCATTCAAAAGTTTTGAATTTTTAAAGTATCTGCATTTGCAGGATGAGAATACTACCACAGCGTGTGATGTCACATGCGTAGAACGATGTATACAATGTAAGAAAATATAAAGAGAATTCTACAAAATCTTTGACATGTCAGTGACTTATATTAAGGATATTATTCTTCCTGCCTTCTGACAGAGACAGGTCAAGTGTTCTTTATTTTGTAAGAAAAGTGAAAATATGTTGAATTCTATTTTTATTGTCTTCATATCGTTCTACACATGACAGTGACATCACAAGCTGTATTAGTCTTCTCTTCCAGCAGTGAGCGAGCAGAAACTTCAAAAATTCATAACTTTTGAACGGATTGTCTGATTTTCCTCAAACTCTCCTTGATGTGTTCTACTATATTGGTGTATTCACTCAATCCACATGTCACATGTCTGTCAAGTTGAACTTTTTCTTTAAATAAACAGCCATCTTTCATTAAAAAAAGAATAAATGAGCCATTATTCTAATCCTGGCCTCTTCTGTAGATGTTCAAGAGGGCAGGAGGAGTGCGAAATAAGAACCAACAAAATGTCCCTTTTGGTGAGTAGTAAATTATTGATATATTAACTAGTATATTTCAAGTAGAATCGGAACTTTAATCATTTTATATAAATCATCAAACACATGCTGAAATACATTTGACTTCAGCGATGACGGCAAAGACAGCGGCGTCGATGAAAAAAATTCACATTGGAGTTTCGTCTAAATACCAAATTCAACTGAATTTAGCAATAATTTAGTTTAAGACGACCCTCAAACATTAACACCATTAGCTATGAGGAAAAGAAGATTTTGATTACATTTGCATTTTGCCTTCTCAACAAACTCGAATCCTTTAAAGAGAATTTAGTATGGTTTTTTTTTATAATCTTGAAGTCTTTTAAGATGTTTAGTGTGCATGCAAGGTGTGTGAAACAAGCCGCCATAAGTTCTTTTCTGCTGTCTAGCAATCAGTTTTTCGTCAAAGGTCAGAAACTTCAAGTGTTTGCATTAAAAGAAAATGTAAAAGAAAATAACTAAGTGAAAACTGTACAGATATCTTGTCACCCTTTCTATTGATCATAATGACAACATAATTCTATCATAATTTACCAAGATAAATCATTTAATGTGACTATAAAGGCATGTTTATTATAAGCAATTCCCCAATTCATGAGACATTATCTGAAATGGTTATTAGACAATGATAGTTCAGTAATAAGAGTTTGATTTCATAGATCATATGAGGCATATAATACATTCATTCTTTGATAAAAGTTGGTTGCTGTTAGATACTCAAATTCCAATAGCCTTTTTTTCAAGAGTATTTTTTTGTTTAGTCAGGTTTCGTAACTTATGCTTTGAAAATATCATTAGCATTCATACTTAGTCAACACTAACCAATTATATTTTTAATACCTCTTTTTTAAATTTTTGTATTTCATCTGAAAGTATAAAGAAACTTTGTAAATGTAACATTGTTCACAGTAGAATTGGTTATAAGATGTTTCATAAAAATTATTTGCTAATTATTATATATTTTTTTTCCAACATGATTTACTTCCTATGAAATTATTGGGGGTCCAACATTGAAATGCTTCAAATGATTACCACTGGTTTAATACCGATATGTTGAAATTGATGAAGTCATCTACCAGCTCTAAGTTATCCTTTCAAAGTCTCACACTCGTTTGCCCATGAACACTGTTACAATTAAATTCCGATGTCACTATCATTGCACCTCTGTGATTCTATTGGTTGAATGAATTAATTTTCACTACTTTCACTGTCACTATCAGTATCGGGCCCCGATTCATAGGTCATGGTGCCTAACAAGATGTCCCCAAGCTGATGCGGAATCATCTCCCCATCCTGTCAGTGTCTGATATGCATTTGCGCATGAGTTCTGAACCAAATCAAATTCCAATGTCCATAATGGTCATTTTCTGAGTGCGGTATATGTTGCATTAATCCATTTTTACTCATGTTACTGTTGCCATACCAGTATCGGCTCCGATTCATCAGCCACAGTGACTTCCAGGATGCATGTCCCCAAGCTGACGCGGCATCACCTCCCTTGAGATCCACAGAGGTCGCATTAGATCTTCATCCTTTGTCCATCCATGTCTTTCGTTTGGGTTTGTTGCTAGCTTTCATATTCTTGTTTGACAATTGCATATGAGATAGGACATGCTGCTCTAAAACCTTTCAGCAGGGCGGTATCATAGCCAGATCAAAGTTGTTTGTTTGTTTGTTTGTTTGTTTTTTGCCTTTGTGACATTAGCCATCTCACCGCACTTGGACTGTAAAGAGTTTGGAGGGCATTCACCTTCTTCCGTTAACATACAAGGCACAGGTAAATCGTTCCAGTTTATCATCATCTCAGCTTTAACATTTCAAGATTCACCAAGCTTTGGAAATACAACATGAAATGACTCATCAGCCTCGACATTGTTTTTACCTTCCCCTTACCTATAAGGCACTAGTGATATTGCAGCCAGTAAATGCGTGGAGTCCTAGAAATTATGTACATACAAGGGCTGAATCATGAAATGGGACAGCTAAGGTGATGGATGAACTGAAAATACTTTGCTGTGCTTTGCATGGTAACAGAAGAATTTGGAGGTGAATGCTCTGCGATTCTTGACAATACAGTCTGCGGTAAAATGATTTATGTTACAAAGGCAAAAACTTTGATCTGGCTTCTCAGAGACGTCTCTGAACAGCATGTCCTCCGTAGCAATTATCAAACTAAGAATATGGAAGCTAGCAACGGACCAAAATGAAGATCATGGATAGACGACGAATGAAGATCTAATGCGACCTCTGTTGACTTCACCTCAGGGGAGGTGATGCCGCGCGCATCAGCTTGTGGACGTTCTGAAAGGCACCATGGCTGATGTATCGAAGCCCGATACTGGCATAGAAGCAGTGACAGGAGCAAAAATGAATTCATTGAACATATACACTCATAAAATAACAATGATGGTGACATTGGAATTCGATTCCGAGCTCAAAAGAATTTCAGACTTTGAAAGGATGGCAAAGTGATTCGTTGTCATCCCACGAGTTCGACATCCACGAATTATACAGCAAACGAGTCGTACAGCCCATGACTTCGACAGCAGGCAAATAAGGCCCATGATGAGTCCGACCGTATACAAACAAGACCCGCAAGTTTGACACTAGGTAAACAAGGTCCACGAGTTTGACACTTTTCTAAGCAACACCCCCCCCCCCCCAAAAAAAAAAAAGAAAAAGACCCCTCACAAGTTAAGAACGATCCACGAGTTCGATATTTACATCGCATGGCCGTAAATGTGTTTTTCTCGTGGGTCTTGTTTATTACGTGTCAAACTCGTGGGCCTGGCTTGCCTGGCGAGGTGTAAGACTCAAGGGTGTCGAACTCATGGGCTGTAGGACTCGCAGGCTGTATAACTCGCGGGCTCTATGACTCATGGGTTGTATGATTCGTGGGTGTTGAACTCATGAAGTGCACCCGGTGAATCAGCGTCAGCTTCTGGACGTCAGCTTCTGATCTAACAAAAGTATTGACTTTAAGTTAGATGTCTACAGAAGATGCCTGAATTAAGATAATGGCTTTTTTGTTTTGTTTTTTGTTAAACATGGTTATTTATCTAATATCCAGACTAGATTTAATTTCATTTAATGATGTAAACACAAATAATGGATATTTCGATGTTTTAGCGTGAGAACTTGCAAAAAACTGAGTGGACTTTTAAGTTTGTCAACCTCATGTATGCCAACTTCATTGTCGATGACCTGCAAGTCCGTATTCCCAAATTTTCGAAATAAAATGAAAATGATGGTAATGTAATCATTACCATCGAGGAATTGCACATCGTGATTGAATCGTGACTCGAACTCGGGTCCTCTGATCGGGAGTCGAAAGTTTTACCCGCTATGCCACAGAACCGCCAAGAACCCACAAGTTAGCATTCCCAAGTTAAAAAAAAAAACAAAAAAAAAAAACATCTAAAGTCCATTGTCTCTATTATGCATCATGTATAGTGTCATTTCGGTGACAAGTTCAATGTGGATGCAATTTCTGAAGAAAATAGAGGAAAAATCATGTCAAAATATTATCCACACCTGATACAGTATTTAGAAACGTGCCAGTGAGTGCAGCGTAGTTGAGATAAGTGTTTAATTGTGAAACTAGTTATAAGCCTTTATCTAAAGGGGAAATCCAGTCCAAATAAAAGTTTGTCCGATAAGAAAAAGTAAATATTACGAGTTCAATTTTAAGATTTTGATCGAAATCGCTATATAGTTTCGCTATTTTTTTTTTTGAGGAAATAGTTCTTGAACGGTCAATATGAATATGCAAATGATAAAGTGAGCATGTCATCCCCTCACATCTTCCCATATAGTTTGTACATAAAATTTTGACATTTCCAGTTTTTCATTCAAACGCAATTATGCTCGAGGCTCAAATCATGATATATCTAACATCACTATTACCAACTTATGCAACCAGGAATATCATCATTTGTCAGACTTCAATGACTGAAACGTTACATTTTCTTTATTTTTTGTACACGATCAATGGAAAATTGTGAGGTTATGACATGGTCAGGTTACTCATTTGCATATTCTTATCCACTGTACAAGAAATGTTTTGCAGAAATTAGCAAAAAATAGTAACTTCCTTATTTTTCATCAGATTACAGTCAAATTCTTACCATTGAACTCGTAAGATTTTACTCTTTTGTTATCAGACTAACTTATTTTTAGATTGGATTTCCCCTTTCAGCAGGATTTGAGTTTATTGCAAAGAAATAAAATGCCAGTAGAATTGAAAATTCATCATCTTGTTTTCCTTTACTGTAAATTTATCGCTAAGATCAATCAATTGAAAATGAGATTTGTAAACGAATACCTGCTATGTCGTATTTCTAGACTTTGACGTCGTCTTCATCTTCGATGTCGTGACGAACGTCATCATCAAAGAACCATAGTCGTCTTTGATTTCTCATTTTAAGGCAACTTTTATTCAATCAGGTGATTGCTGATTTCAAAAATTGATTAAAGTTGTGAATTTACATGATAAAAAGATTCGTTGTAACTCATTTTTGATACTGGACATCAAAAAAGGGCATTTTTGGGAGGCTAATTTCCAGAAACCGCGCATGCGCACTCGAATGTCTACAGAAGAAGATCGGATCACAATTGGGCCAAAATCTTTTGTTTTCGTTTTCGTAAAAAGGGATATTCATTCAATATCCAGACTTAATTTCAAGTCATTTAACACATTTTTCACAAAAATATACAAACTTAAATGGTGAAACTTGAAAATTGCACAAATTTTGTAAAATTTTGTTGAATTTTGTCGACATTGTTGCCCATTTCGTTGTCGATGACGACAAACTGAGGGCTTATATTGCCAAACTTTGCTTTGCATCATATTTCCCATCTTCTGAGAAATCTAGAAATACCAAAATCTTTGGTTATAATTGAAAAATAAAGGCATGAGGACCACTTTATTAGGATAATACCCAAATGCTATTCCCCCGTATTTGCGAAAAGGTCGTTCCGGAAGTGACGTCACAAAACGTCACGGGGCGGGTCTTGGGACCCAACTTTTTTCTTGTTAACATCACTTTTCTGACTCTCCAGACCAAGGGCTACATGGAAACAACAATGAATGTTAAGTGCAGAGGGGGTGCACGTTGACTCCCACTAGCCCATGGATTAGTATGGCAGACGGAGGTTACCAGTATGTTTTCGGTACTTAATGTTTATCTGTCTGTATGTCTGTCTGTGAACGAACCGCGATGGTGTGTTTATAAGAAAGTAAGAAAGAAACGATTAAATTTGGGAGTTATCAGGTTGAAGGGCAAATGTCATAGCGGTCAAAATGGATATAGAATAAGCTTAATATCCCAATAACTCATACAGGAATGGGTGATCGGATATTTACCAAACTTGCAGGGTGTGTTTATAATGAAATGAAAGAAAATAAATTATATTTAATTTAAAGATCATCAAGTAAAAGATGAAAGGTCAGACTTACATTGGGGACATAAAGGATAAAAAGTAATCGTTTTACTTAAGTCCATATTTATGATATTAAACTGAAGAACGGATAATCGTATTTTCACCAAACTTGTAGGGTGTACGTGTTCTTATAAAGTAAGAAAGAAGCAATCTAATATGGGGTCACACTCTAAAAACATCCGGGTCAGTACTGACCCGAAAAGGCTCCGTTGGGGTCACATCCGTTCCGGGTCAGAAATGACAAGGAATGGGGTCAAATTTGACCGCATTCAGAGTCATGAGTTGGGTCAGGTTGACCCCATTCCGGGTCTTCATAACCAAATTCCAAGTCATTTTTGACCCGGAACTGGGTGTGACCCCAACGGACCCGGTTTCGGGTCAGTTCTGACCCGGATTTTTTTTTTTTTTTTTTTTTTTTTTTTTTTTTTAAGTGCACGAAGCCAAAGGTCATGGGGTCATGAAGGACATGAAATAACCTTAATCTCTCAATAACCCAAAAATGCATGGTCACGGGTTCACCAATTTATTGCATTGATGCGTAGATGTCTCTTTACTAGTATTTCATTGTGTTGAAGACTGTCTACGAAATGGCGATTTTAAATCATGGTTGTTTGACGGAGGTCTGCTCTCTCGAAGTGCTCTTACAGTTTGTTTGTTTGTTTGTTTGTTTGTTTTTTCTAAATGAACTCAAATCCACTGTAGAGTTCGTGAACTGTTCATGTGCACCAGACACACTGACGCTTCTGTATAAGGCGACTTAAGGCCACCGCACACTACACGATCAGACTGGTCTTAAAGTCTTAAGCCAAGCTGGGTCTTAAGATCAGTCGTACGACATAATTATGTCCGACCGGACACCACACACTATGCGACCCGACTGTAAAGCGTGCGCTTGCATTTTACTGCATTGTGAATGGCTGAAAGCCTACGACCACTCGTAGAAATTCAACATGTCAAATCTCTACAACTGGCGCTAAGACCCAGTCGTACGACTAGAAAATGGCAAGACTGTGACGTCACACTTCTAGTCTTAAGGTCATAAGACCGGTGAATCGGGGCAAAATCGTGTAGTGTGCGGCGGGCTTTAGATTCCATTTTGTATGAAATATTTCTTCTATGCAGACAAAACTGGAGTTTTTAATGTCTCTACATGCATCTTTGTTCAGTTGACTGGCACACCCCGCGTTATACTGACCACTCGTCCTGGTCCATAGACGTTATGACATCACACCCTGACGTTATCATGATATCAGTGAATATGATTGTGTGCTCACATTATGTGACCATTTTCTATTGAATTGATATGAGAGTTTAACCTTGGCAAAACTAAGAAGGATAGGAATATCAAAGCCGGCTTCTTTACAATGGTGAAAGGCAGTCACACCTTATTGTTAGAATGCAAAACGTTATCTATAAGATGAGAGAAACTGATCCTTCTACTGTGTCAATATCAATTGGAGTCCCTCAGAGCGTCTTCATGGGACCACTTTTATTTCTTTTAATAACACAGTTTTAACAGTAAATAACGGAAGGCATTGACATTACAAATGGCGCTGCGCTGTTCACCTCATAAAATTTGTTTGTTTGTTTGTTTGTTTTCTTTCTGGATCTCTCACCTATACCTGAAAAGGAATTTATTCTTTTTCCGTTCTCTTTAGTCTAGTAATTTATCATCTCGAATATTATCAACTGCATGCTTATACTGTGTTACCCTGAGCTTACCATAGACGACTTACACGCAAAATAGAGTCAGCAAACGCCCACCAGATGCGAAGTCGATGAAATGACCCCGTCAGTATAGATAGAGGGCTTCCATCGGTCAGCCTCTATACGAAGCAGGTAAATACATTAATGAAATAAAATAAATAAAATAAAATAAATAAATTCATAGATTGTTGCAAGATGTTTATAACGCTATGAACGTTACTCTAATTTGATATCATGATATTTAATATCGGATATTTCCTATTTGTTGTATAGTAAAAAAGACCTCATTGTGCTTATATTGTGTGAACATATCCGCTATAGTCATGTTCAATAAACATAATTTTGTGATTCTTTACCTGACCTTAACAAATTAACATGACGCATTTATGCACGACAGTTAAGAACGTGCTGTCATCAATTCGATTTTAGTTGTGTTGGAACAACGTTTAATCGTTTGTCCCAATCATGTTTGAACTTCACCTATTTTGAAATTCTATCTATTCTCATGGGCCAGATGTATCAGCCTTGCAACTCCTATCTTTGAATATAAATTTTTAACCGCAAAATGATGTTGCATAATCTAAATCTAGAAATCCCACAAGTTAAGTCTTGTATCGCTTTCACAATTAAATACTTAAGTATAAGTGAACTGTAAATAAATTTATCTTGTTTTGTCTTTGTGTTATAGTGTTGTCATAGCCGTGATTGTACTTGTGATATGAATGTTTATATACTGTATCTTTTTTTTTGCATTTGAAATAGAATATCGTGTATATCATACTCCGTAACTGTGATACTGCTGTATATATGTGTTTATGTTTCAATAATTAATTACCATGATGTGCTTTTGCTTTATATTTAAAAATACTTAGTCTGTTCAAGATTATTCCCATATCTTTCGTTTAGTATAGCAATTTTTTTTTAAATTCTAATGACTGTATAATATGTACTCTCTAAAAAAAAATCGAGTGAAAACATTCACTCCTAAAAGAGTGAATACAAAAAAGAGTGAAATTAGAGTGAATTTTGAGTGAAAATGTTCATTTTCACTCGTTTTAGCGTGACCTCAGGGATCACTCCAACATCTTCGAGTGATCCCTGAGGTCACTCCAAAATGAGTGAAAATGAACATTTTCTCTCCAAATTCACTCCAATTCACTCTAAATTCACTTTTTGTATTCACTCTTTTAGGAGTGAATATTTTCACTCGATTTTTTTAGAGAGTAATGATGATATTCCTCCAATATGAATGATCGTAATTCAGTCCTCCTTCCTTCAATCCTTTACTTTTTTCCATCTTTTCTCATATTTAGAAATTTCTTGTAAAAATGTCTGATTAATGAAATATAATATCCTTACTATACTGTAATTCTTTCTGCATTACCTTGTTTTCGTAATTGTATTGAGACAACTTATCAAATTCAGTTATTCTTGAAGAATTTATGAAGTGTAATATCAAAATTTTGGTTAACCGATCTTTTTTTCTTTGTTATATTTTGTTTTGTACAAAAAAAAACATTTTGCAGTTCTTCTTGCTAGAATCTTCGTGATAATGTGCCTTATTCTGGTCATTGGTTCTGCACGTATACTGACAAGCTTGTATCCTTCAATTCTTCTCATTATGTCACTTATTCTCTTGCCTTTATATCCAAGAGTCCATTGGGTGTAGCTAGGAAAGTGATGTACCGTCATGTGATCTTTCCTTTTATTCTATATTTGGTAAGCTCAATTCAGATCGGTTGATCTATATACTCTCACATCTCTCTTACATCTCTCTTACTCTCTTACATCCACAGCAACTCTCAAAGCATCTGAAGCTGATGTCGTCACTAACACTTATCCCAAGTTGCTGTGGATGTAAGCCTGACTTGTTTCCTGTGCATAGCGTGTCTGTCATCCAGAACTTTTATTGTATTTGCAACTTGAATGACTTATAATTACCTAACAAATTAAAGATGTGTTACTGGTACTTACGCATATTATTCCTATATTTATAATATCTTGCGATTTTCTTGACAACTATTGTGTCCATGAAAATAGACTATTTTATCTTCTCCATCATGTCCATGTGACACGCCCGATTAAAAAAAAAAAAAAAATCCTCGACACGTTCGAGTGTCAAAGCATCTGAAGCTTGGGATAAGTGACGAGGATTTTTTTTAAATCGGGCGTATCACATGGACATGATGGAGAAGATAATGATACTATCACGTCACCGATCTTGAGGAGCTGCTCAAGGAGGAAGATGGAGGTTTGTTTGTTTGTTTGTTTGTTTATCTTTCCTGGCCATATATGGCAAATCATTTACCATTTACTGATATCGCAAAATGCAGAAGGCTGGCAATTTTGGTTTCACAATGTTACGGCTGAAAGTACAATCTAAGGAAAATACAAATGGTTTAATGCTATCAAGTTTTCGCAGCAATGTTGTTGGTACAAACCATTTCTAACCCATGGAAACACAATATTCTTAGTTTCCCTTCCTCCTCCTCAATAAAATTCCAAAAATCTAACCAAATTCCTACAAATTTGGAATTTGCCTGTGAAAGTAGATGAGCGCATGAATCCGTAGTGCGCGATGCCATTAGTTTTACGGTATCATGGCACAAAATATGCCCGAATTTCTAATTTTATCAGAGATTACCAAAATCTCAGTATACTTCCATGAATTTCAAAATTAATGTAGAATCAAATAACAATTTTGATTCGATGAACTCTTCGAAAACAATTATTTCATGAATGAAGCTTTCTGTAAGTTCATTCAATTTTCAGTCTCTTTAGGTGAACAACCAGTTTGCTACAATACATAGATTAAGAGTAAGTTGTATCTCATATATATATATATATATATATATATATATATATATATACATATAGGTCTCCAGCGGGCACTGAAAAATCCCCCCCCCCCCCCCGAGAGAAAAGCCCCGTTAAAGACCCTGTGTATAGCAGACAGACAGACAGACACGAAGAGAAAGAGATGGAGAGAGAGAGAGAGAGAGTGAGAAAGGAGAGAGAGAGAGAGAGAGAGAGGCGAACCATTATTAAACACTATGTCCATAGAGGCTACACACTATACCAGGGACTCCTCACATAGAGAATAAGGAAGTCCAATCAGCCCCAAATGCTTAAGTGAGCACGAACAATGGGTGCGATGATGTAACGTTATTAGCATAACAATGAGTGCGATTGGACTTCCTTATTCTCTATGTGAGGAGTCCCTGGTATAGTGTGTAGCCTCTATGGACATAGTGTTTAATAATGGTTCGCCTCTCTCTCTCTCTCTCTCTCTCCATCTCTTTCTCTTCGTGTCTGTCTGTCTGTCTGCTATACACAGGGTCTTTAACGGGGCTTTTCTCTGGGGGGGGGGGGATTTTTCAGTGCCCGCTGGAGACCTATATGTATATATATTATATATATATGAGATACAACTTACTCTTAATCTATGTATGATCACCGTATAAACAAGAGGCGTGAAATGAAAAGACAACAACACAAGGTTCGTTCTGTGTACATATCACTCTTTTTTTTCTTTTTTTTTCCAATCGCAGCAAACACAGCAATCCGTATGATACAAATCGAGTCATATATACCGACTCTAATATCGATACAAAGGTAATCAGGATCGAAACAAAGCCCGGAAATCTGATTAAACGCTATGCTGGGATCATCATTGATCATATATACCGACTTGTTCACTCGATAGTAAGTGGTTGATAAAGTCTCTGACGTAATGGTCGTTGCAATGGGTGTCCCCACTGAAATGAGAAACTATGTTTCCGAGAGTGCTTCCTCTAGAGCGATGGACGAGGTAATAAATGGTATATTGTCCGCACACTGTTGACAACTCTCCCTGGATCTTCACCAGATGGGGAAATCTCCCAATGGGTATATGTAAAACGACAGGTTGGTGATGCGCTGGACGGTCCATTTTGAATTTGGTCTCTGTTGTCTCGCGTATTCGAGGTAGTCCGCTTTCTCGAGGTCATTCAAAAAGGAATCGAAAGATGTTTGGTCCATGATCTGATGGGGAGCAGGGAATAATCGATTATTGGTAGAGGCGTAGTGATATCTTAACTCCCCCGTCTCGCTATTCCGTAAGATGAACCCAAATGCCACGTTCACCTTGAATGCCGTCCTCTGTTTGTCAAACACTTGTCTCGCCAACTGTTTCATCTCCTCGTCATCAAAGCTTGTCAGTTCAAAATTAAAAAGATGTCGCACCTTGTTGGATGTCCGTGAATAAGTTTGTATCAATTTCCGATGTTTTGCAAGGATATCCGCTTCCATCGGCAATGTGTTATCATCGTCGGTGTCTGTTTGGGGTGGTGTCGCCCTGCAGTCGTCGGTCTTGCGGAGGTCACCATTGTGAGTCTTTTGGTGTCGAAGCAAATTGTCTCTCCGGGTAAATTCTTTTTCACAAATCTCGCAAACGTACATCTCCGACGGATGAACAGAACGTTCGTGACGCAAAACGTCACTTTTTCGGGAGAATTTAGCTCCACACTTCTGGCATTCTGGTTTTCTGGTTTTCTCCATCCCTGAGGTATGAAGTTTCGTATGTTTCAAAAGGTTGTCGCGTCGATAGAATATCTTTCCGCAAATATCACACATGTGATGAGTACGTTTATCACTTGGATGGTAAATCCTCTTGTGGCGATACAGATTTGTCCAGTGCTGGAAGACTGCTCCGCATGTGTGACAGTTGATGGTTTCCGTGATGGCAGGCATGATGATTGGAGTGTTGGCTAATAGACGCACACGAACTTCTCTCCCGAGTAATCTGTATAGATAAGAGTGGAAAAGCGTATTTTACTTCAAAGAAACATCAAACCACAGCATGAATATGGTGGTACATCATACATCATGAGTCAACTTACAGTGTATCATGTACGAGAGGACACGAATCTGTTTTCAGTGTGTCTTTATTAGAGTAGAACCACACCGTTTTGAGATAAGACAAATCTTTCACGATGCGAATGGTACAGCTGAAAAACGACAAACTGAGATGAGATCCTACTGAGTCACCTTCTTATAGATCCTCAGATGATTCATTTCATTTGTAGCAGCCAATCAAATCAATTGAAATAAAATAGGCCACGCCTATTTTTGAGAGTGGATGGAGTTAACGTCACGCTTCAAGTTACATTATTATCATGTTAGGTTGTATGATATCAGGATGCTAATACCCATAATATTACATCACGGCTTATGAATAATTAAGTAATTCCCTCCCAATGTTACTTTTGATATGATTTAAACAAATTATATAGTGGACAGCACACCACGTCGATACCTCATATATGTATGCATATATACATATATATATATATATATATATATACATATATATCATTTCATGTCTGTGAAACATGCTACATTAAATTTTGAGAGCGTCATAAACAGCATAAACAAAAGTAAAGCGAACAAACACCGATTTAAAGCGAAAGACTCGAAATATATTGGAGATGTCGAGTGGTGAATATGCAAAGGTGGATTAAAAAGGGGAAAAAAGGCAAATTACACACTATACTTGTAATGTTATGTTTTGGATTAATGAGAAAACAACAACAATAATGTGCATTAATATCCTGGGATGACTATGCATGATCCGAGCGCCCTACTGTACTGCGGGATACAATATTGCATGTATCACCTATACCCTACATGCGTTCAAGGCAAAGAAGGGACGTTAACCTGGGTTTCATATTTGTGTACAATGTAAAAAGATGTGGGTTGTAATACGGATTTCCCTTCAATGTTGCGATGTAATGATATTGTATAAATACTTTAAAGAAAGATTACAAGTCAATGCATTTCATAATGACGTAAAGAAACATGATTATACACGCAGATAGACACAGGAACCCATAGCTCATCGCCGAACTTAACACCCTGTATCAAGTATTCGATTAGCACTTGTAAGCAAAATGTCACCGTTTGTTACCGTTGTTCATATTTCACAGCGTTGAACATGGTCTCCTACAGCTCTTTCTACCCTATTTCACATATTATGTATACATCTTTCATATGTACTGATATACTTACATGTTCTTGCACCGATGCTTTCCTTGATTAATGAGGCACAAAAGATGTTCGGATAATTTCCGGTATGTTTTGCTCTGTTGGGAGATTATGTGATAGAGTTCGTAATTCGTTTACACTACATACAAACAACGACGACTATGACAAACAATAACTGCTTCAAATGATAAGACTCGTTTGCAAGTGCGTGGAGCCTAAGATTTTGATTTAATAAACAACAGTGATTAGGACGCTTATATTGTCGCAGTATCAAAAATAAACACGTACAGTATTCTCATCAGAGATGCCACAGTCTAATTCGTCTGCGTAAACATAGATCATTTCATGTTGTAACATATCCGACCACCGATTCAAGTGTCATGATCACAACCTTTAAATCCTGTAGTGCGAAATGTGAGCACCTGATCTCTTTTTTACACGATTATAGCTTGTATATCATAATTGACTGACATAAGCATAATAAAGTGATGCAATGGATTCAACTGATCTTACAAATGAAGTGCTTGCCAGCACAAGCTACCTCATACCAATCCTGGGTATAGTTCCCAATGTTAATTGACGAACATGTTTCATGCATTCAATGCAAATCGATGAAATGAAATAATAATGTATGGTGCTCCAACTGTTGATACAACGACCATTCTGGTCATCTAAGTATGCATTCTTTGGTAGGACATGAATTCCACAAATGTGCATTTTGTCATTTCTTAACGAGTGTTAAGCCTACATAACCTACCGAGAAAAGAAAAAGAAATGTGATTAGCACTCATGAGTATACGAGCTAACTCCGCATAGATTTCGAAATGAAAGTCGTGAACTATGCATGACTCGTGGACCAAAGTTATGTTAAAGTAACCCTCAAACATGTTGACGAAATCAGCATTGATCATATTATTTGTGTTATTGCTCATTTTTTTTTTATTATACTCATCTACCAATTATAGCTATATATCGAGCGTAATGGGTATAACCACCTGACCCATAACTGAAAGCAGGGCCTATTCATGTGACGTTAAAACACACTGATCAATATAATTCTTGATTTTTATATGACTTACCGGACTAATCTCTCGATGTTGGACTCAAGAATAGCTTGATGGATGCAAGTGTGATGACGTTACGAGCCACTCCTAGGTATACACAACTCTCTTCTCCCACCAGGTCTATGACATATTAGATAAGACAAACGAACAGAAACCAGTCAACTATCATTATTTTTGTCGAAATTCTACTTATCAAAGATATTCTTCGTGATATGCTAGGATGACGAAAACAAATATACATGTCTTTGCGACCATTCTGTTCATGCTAAACAAGGTACACGTATACGCAACACTGAACACAGAGATATTTCTACAAAATAACACGTTTAATCTACCAATATACTCCCTGCCTCCGTCACAACATGCATATGCCTCTGCACACGTGCTAAGCTTTATTAATGGGAACTGTTGGCCTGGTTTAATATTTCAATACGCACCACACGTTTCCGTCTCACCTGTTAAACGATGAAATGCAACCATGGCAACGAAGAACATGTAAAATTGCTTGATACTTCTCACGGTGTCTAGTTGGAGCTGTCTACAGATGATGTATATCAGATGGTCAACCTTCTGTCTTCCAGAGTGAACACGAAGATGCAGAGCTCGAGTGATGATGCAGGTGTCTGCATTGTGTAATATATAGGAGCTTTTATCTGTTTATATAGTAACAACAAATAGCCCTTATGGTTCAGTGAGTTTGCCGATACCCTAGTACGTCAATACACCCATTTCACACGCTATTTGCATATTACTGTCCAGAGAACTTTCATTCAATTCCCTCAATGGGGGTATTCTACACACTCCCTTCGCTCAGAATATTGATTGAGTGGGTGAATTCTCGAAGAAGGGGCAACGTGTTTATACAAAATCAATACGTACTGTGCTATAAACGTTAGTCTGTACTTAGCTGCGTCGTTAGTAGTAAATTTACATGCAATTAGAGCATTCCTTGTTAAGAAATGACATATAGATATACCAACACAGCTGATATTTCTTTTTTCTTTTTTTTTTTTTGCCACCATGCCATAATATCGAAGTGGAAAACGAAAACAAGGAAATATATATATATATATATATATATATGGAACCTATATATATATATATACACGACAGTACAATACACGTACATGACTTAGTTTTGGCGACAGCGTTCTTGAATTGGAGCTCAATGCGAATGTACTTTGCCGACTGCGACAGGTCTGTGTCTGGTGTGGGAAGAGCTAAAATGGGACGTGTTCTTTGTTTAACTTTGCCTACAAGAATTGATTATCCTTATACCTTTACTGTTCATGTAGCTCGTGTTTTGCACAAGCTGCGCATTTAACATCATCAGCCCGGCGCCTTTAAAGACCATTTTTCCCATTCATCATTATTGAGACGTATTTTCAGCTAATACAACATGCTTAAACAACTGAACACAACATCCAATCATTTTCTTTACTTGGACGTTATTTCTATCGCTGACACTGACCGATTTGGTACATTAATTCCGTAATCTCTGAAAACAAGCAATGACACAATAACATTTCAACTATGTACGAAACTTCACGTTTTCATTTCACTATTGGTTGTCTTATACTGACATATCTATTAAATGATACTAACGAGTGTATTTCTTTGACCCTCTTCCGTTGCAAGGCTGTAATTACCTTATACTGTACTTGTCGGTAAAGACCATTGACATTGTCGTCTGCGTGTGATGTACAATCATTGCCCAGTCATGCATATGCACAGTAAATAACATGGTCCCTCTATCCCGACATTTAATTTTGTATCACGGGTAAAATAACTCGTTTATCGCTGTATAATGTTGTTGACTACATAACAACACAGTGTATAATAGTACTGCAAAAATGAACGGCGCACAGTCTCCATATCCGGCATTATCAGCAGATTCATTATAAATATCGTCGCTTGCGTTACAATCATCGTTATGAGTTCTATTTTGTTTATGCGGCCTCGCAGCTGTCAATCGCTGCTTAAACGGAACATTCCTATAATGCACGAAACATTGGTCACAGTGCAGATTAAACCTGTCAACGCAATACTATGAATGTATAATCGAGTGGCACAGTCTGTCAACAGCGTTCACGTTGACTCGTAGTCACAAACTTAAAGCATGTCACGTGACTGCCCATGCATACACCGATCGGAGGTTCCCCGCATTTTACTCTAAAAACAATGGACATTGGATGAAAGCACCGTTTGCGAGAATCTCGTTAGTTCTTCCACCATTACATGACTATTGTTTGCGGGATAGCTGCGGATAATTTTGGATTATCCCATATTCGTAATGAAATGAGATGCTGGTCTATATGGCTTACCTGCTCAGACGTCTGCGATCCTGGCGACCTGTTTGTATACACCCTATTTAGACACCTCGAGAACACGTCTCAACGTGTCTCATTCACAAAAGGCACTGAAAGGAGAGGTTTGCTGTGACCTCGCGCCCGCGCTGTCCTTCTATTTCGGACACTTTGACTGCCCATCAAATAATGGAAGAATAGAGGGTGAAACGGTACTGCCGATCGATTTTGTCTGTAGAGCATATACATAACTGCGATGGAACTGTTTTGTTGTCACCTTTACAAGAACGACAAACCTGACTGACACTCATTTCCTTCGTTGGTTCTCTTAGCCGCTTTGGTTGGAAACTCTTTTGGAAGGGCCACTACGTCGAACATTTTCATAATATCTGATTCAACACCTGCTGAACAGCCACATTGTAGTGATAAAACAGAGATGAGGTCGTTCTATCGTTCCTCAAGAAGAGTAATGCGAACCAATCAACAAATATCTTAACAACAACGGCAACAAGCGGGTTTATCAGTCACTAATGAACTTTTAACGTATAACCTGTAACTATAGCAATATCAACAACCTTGTGACGATGACTTTGGAACATGACGGGGGAAAACAGAGCCTCAGAAGTTACAAGCCCCTTTCCCTAACGGAACGTATATATGTGTGTATATATATATATATATATATATATATCACATAATATGTGTGTATATATCCTCGGAGTGGTATACATAACTGCGAGTGAGATGCTGGGTGTGTAAACCTACACCCCAACAGACTGGAATTACAATTCTAGTATTGTGACAAATCGACGAATAGAAATAGGGAATAACTTTTTCAGTGAGAAACATTATAACCATCATCGATGGCCTTTCGCGGATGAGACTGTCGCTACTTAAGAAGACAATGATTTAGGTGGTATAAGAGACACACATCTTGCGACATCAGGAACCTCATTGTAGTTTCTTTCTCAACTACATCTATGTCGTTAGCCCGCGATGAATGCTTTCATTGAATATCATTCATCGTTGTGTATCTGTGGGAGTGTTTGCTAACAATGGCAATGCCAGCTAGCTGTTTCGGAGTACAATCAATTTCATCATGCCAAATGGTAATCGCTATAGAGGAGTTGCTATACAAACAAAAGAAAAAAAAATCATACTTTAACGTGCATGAGATGCAACTTCTTTTTACCTTTACGTCCAAAATGGAATATCCCTTTTCAACTTAAAACAACAACGACAACAACAACATGACATATATTCGGAAATGACCATTCACAACGCAATACGACATTTTGTCAATTAACCTAACCAGAAGCATTATTGTAGCCAACATGGCAGTGGAACAAAATCCCAGCACTATACAAGTGTACGTGATGATGAAACCCTACTGTTCTTGTCTCTGGTGATATAACCCATGCGTTCAAATAAAAACAAAAAAAAAGTGAGAGAGAGAGAACTGTCTCACGTCCATCAGTACAGGTACCGACCGTCTCAGTTTAGCGCACTCTCAGTCCGCGGAGGATCCTGCGCCTCCTATTCTCTCCTCCAAGATCCTGCGCCTCCTATTGTTCTTGAGATCCTTCCTCCTATTGTTCTTTTTGAGGATCGCTATTGTTCTCTAGGGGATTATCTATTGTTTTCCGCGAGTGATCCTTCAAAACAGCGCCTCAATTGGTATCGAAAAGACCCTTACACACTACTATAGCGTGTATAAGGTTTGCCACGTAAATTCTCCATCAAACATGTGATGTCTTTATCTTCCTTTGGTAAATTAGGTCTGAAGAAAATACCAGGTTATTTTTTTTTAATCAAAACTGATAAAATACTATTCCTTGTGAAGCTCAACGCGGTAAACCTTTGTATGCTCGCGTAATCAAAGCGTGTTTTTGTATTCTAACCTGTTATATTTCATAACACATAAAGCTTTGATGGCTATTCATCGATGAAATCACTTATTACTAGTAATTTCATCGTCAGAGCCACACTCAGAAAGATTTGTGGATGTTTTTATTTGAAATTGCGTGGTATTTAGGCCCTATGCTGATAGTATTGTGGTTGTGTTGTGAATTATTGTTCTCCAGACATAATACTATAGAAATCCAATTGTAAACCTACTTTACGTTTATACTTGGCTAAAAAAAAAGGGATTCCAGAAGTTCAAGGCTTTATCTTATAGGATTGGCCCACAAGTACAACATACAGTCGACTGCAGTCGTAGTATACCCAGTCAATTTGCATTTAATATCAATTTGATATTTAGAATCAGTGTCTCGATTTTCAAAGTGTTTATGGATTCACTCGGACGTCGGACACAGTGCAGCCGACTGAAATACTTCTCTCTTACAAAATCCTGTTGCACAAACAAGATCGCAAAATCAAGAACATTTCTAATTATGATACGAGCAGTCATGGCTACTGTTGGGCCCTATTTTTTGTACAAAGTTGAAAAAAAAACATTAGTACCGGTTAGAGAGAAATCACTAGAGATAAACGATCGTAGATCGCCATTCGTTTTTAGCTCCATGGCCAAACTAAACACTTATACCAAGGAGGTATCACCTCCTTGCTTATACTGGGTAAGGTACATAATTATGCAATGCATGCATGCAGTACTCCATCCGCCCATGGTGAGGAGACCAAGGACAGATCTGCAGGGTGTTGGGAGAAAGGTACTGAACTGTGTAATACCTAGAACAGTCGATGACTAGTCTAATCCAATTTCAGCAGTAAATTCAGCATTATGTGTTCGTATTAGGCCTACTATGAAGAAAAAGGTACTGTATCTTTTCTTCAGAAGAATTGAATACTCTGAAACCAATTTGTGACCTATATGGATCTACATGTCATTAATATAGATCACATACGAAATCAGATAGATGCGAATTCCATTTACTGAGACTGGCTAAACAGACTACTACCATACTCGCCGCGTGTTTTTTTTTTTAGACGGCACAGATTGGGGAAACTAAAAATCTATCGGGGACCCTATCCTTAAACCTAACCCTAATCCTAATCCTAACCCTAACCATCAAACCCTAACCCTAACCCTAACCCTAACCCTAACCCTAACCCTTAACCCTAACCATAACCATAAACATAACCAAAAACCCTAACCCAACGTTTTTCCCATAGGTTTAACACGCGCCATGCCCCAATCTGTGCCGTCTTTAAAAAAAAACGCGGGCGGGACCTGTCAGAGCGAATGGAGTTATCGCGTTCGGTCAAAATCCGATCGGAACTGAAACTTTCGCGCGACGCGATTTTTTTTTCCGTAACCCTAACGCGTCGAAATTGCCAATTGTGGCACTTGAGCAAAGACTATCAGTGTACTAGTTGGTTGCGCGTGGAGTTCGGCATACTGTGTTGCTTTCTTGTATACAGTACCATGGTCGTCTGCTATAAACCACAGAATCAGATTAGAATGTGAGAATGGCACGCCGCCTTGTGAACTGTCATAACAACGGGTTTGTGTGTGTGTGTGTGTGTGTGTGTGTGTGTGTGTGTGCGTGTGTGTGTGTGTGTGTGTGTGTATGTGTGTGTGCGTGTTCGCCATCGGCATCGCGTTCTGCTTTGCCGTCTGCTTACACTACTGGTATTCCTGTGGTTTTGTTCGCCGTCTGCTGACACTTTTCCCTTGTCTGCCAAGACTTACGTTGTTAATAATAATAATAAGTATCATTTATAAAGCGCTTATTACAATGTTTCTAAGCGCTGAGCGTCTCGAAGAAAAAATTAGAAGAGAGAAATTCAGTCATGGAGTACAAATTGTCGTTTTCATCAATATCTTGCAAAAGTAAATTGGAAATCTAAGCTTTTTTGAATTATGTACTATATAATTATGTACTATATAAGTACTATATAGGCCTATATAGGCCTATATAGGCGTACAGCTGCAGCAATTGCTATTGTTAACATTGATCATGTTTATTAAGCCACGCAGAATCAGATTCGAAGAGGGCATTAGGTCTAATTGGGTAACATGAATACACTACTTGGTTAATTTGGGTTTATACTTCTCCAACCTCACGATGATTGTGTTTTAAAAAAATGATTCAGAAAGGCGTAGTAGGCTCCTTTTTAGTTCAGGTTCATGTAGATCAAGATATATTATTAAATTCTCATGCACTAACATTCAAGATGAAGATGGGGAGGGAAGAGAAGCTGGGGGAGAGTGATCATCGATTTCGATCGATAAAATCTCTATATCAATATATTAATTCAATCAGCTTTATAAAGGCATTTTGAAACAGCATTTATAAAGCAAACAGCAACTCATTTTCATTTAAAATTCCTCTAATATCACGTACGGTTTGAATTGATCTATCAATAGAAATATATAGGTCTATATTTTTTGATGTTCACTTTATCATTGCCAACCCTATAAGTTCTCCTCATCACGTACCTCGTTACCTCTACCAAAACGACCATCAGTAGAGGAAACCCAAACCCAAAGAGAAAAGTGGATGGAGTGAAAGCAGCAACATTAGTAAAACACATCAGTGACAGTTAAAGAAAAATCGCACAATTGTAAAAGATGCAAAAGTTATGAATTTTTAACGTTATGATGTTGGTACCACTGGATAAGGGGATACTTAAATTCATGACATCATTGTGTGGACAACAACATAAAGAAAATATAAAGAAAATCATAAAACATGTTTTCACTTTTCTTGCGTAATGAAAGAACATTTGACTATAAAACCGCTTTCAGAATGTAGGGGGAATGATGCTGCCTGTAACATAACTTATGTCAGTATCAATTAAGTTGATGGAATGTGTAATTTTCATGAAAAATTATTTCTTTGTGGAATTCTCTTCATGTTTTCTTTACATTGTTGTCAACATATGACGTCATGGACTCTAGTAGTCTCCTTATCCAGTGATCACAACACCAAAACTATAAAAATGAATAATTTTTGCATCGATTGTCGGATTTTCCTCAAACTTTCACTATGATGTTGCTGCGTTCATTCAATCCATATTGCTCTTTTGGGTTTTGGTTTCCTTTAATATCAACCACTCATCACTACCATCATTGCTTCAATTAGTTTACTATGCACTACCATAAACATTATTACTATCATTTCACAACTGGATATCATCTTATCATCATCATCATCATGATTGCTACTCGTATTACCATCGTATACATATTACCACAAGCAATCTATCCTCCACCATATTGCACTGTCGATACTTTTTTTTTCATGTCACCAATCCATCAACAACTTCACGAAATCTCTTGCATATTTTCAGCTTCATCATTATCATCAGTCCAAATAAGCATTGCGACTATCAATATATTCCTACTCGATCCTCCCTTCGATGCCCACATGGCCTAGCACCCTTATTGTAAGTAGATTCAATGAAATGAAGATTAATGATTGAATATTAAAACACTGATTTGTTTGTTTGTTTGTTTGTAAGAACACTAGCCGCATTCACACGTGTTAGCTGGTTACCGCTCCAAAATTCGAGTTCTTGTTATACTCGTTATAACTTTTTATGAAACTTCATGATCGATTATAGAAACAATCACCTGGCATTAACTGGTATCAGATTCCCAGGTGGGTTCATGAGTTTATGAGTAATACACATTTGTGGAAGCGACTTGAAACGATCGTTTTATAATGTGTTGTTATTTGGCACAAATTAATTTCATTTATTCTAATGGTGAAGGATAACCAAAAGAAAATTAATCTACCCGATATTAGCCAAAGGTCTTTTCATTGGAACATCAAGCATCTGTTCTGAGTCACAGACGCTACTTACGCGTTTTTATGATATGCATTTATAGGAAACTGATATATCACTATACGTTTGAACGATGATAGCCATCATAATTATTATGGTGTCCTATACAGCTCCATACCAAGCCTGTACAAAAGTACGGAATCTATCAGCAATGTTGCAATGTGTGTGTGTGTGTGTGTTGGTTTTCTTTGTACCGAAAACTCGTGTGTGTGTCTTTGTGTGTATGTGCGAGTGCGTGCAATTTGTGTTATGTGTTTGTGTGTTATGTGTTTGTGTGGGTGTGGTAGGTGTGCAGTATATCGTTACTTGCAAAGTTTCGTGTATGCTAAGGTAAAAAACGTAATCAAGAGTTATTCTGAAAGAAAATGAAAGCGAGGTCACAACTGGTCGTTGTTCACGTCTGAAAAAGTAAACATTCTGGTCATAATCATAAAAGTGTCAGAAATTGTGCACTCTATTGTTAAAAAAAAAATGTTTGTTATTCAAACTTCAGCGTGTTTTATGAACACATATTTATATATCTCAAGATTGAGCCTATTGTGACCTAGTTTAGTAACCATGTCATTAAGCATTACAAATTTTTCCCCTTATATAAAAACGTGATACAACAGTGCTAGCAACTATATATGAATAGGTGGTAGACGTAGATATAAGGCTTAGGACATTTGCAGGAGTAGGGTAGGTTAGATTTTTATGATTGTACCTTGAGGTGCTCATGGGCGCTTTATTAGATCTTAAACTAAAATATTGATAAACCAACTGGCCACGACTTCAAAATGACGTCAAAATCGCGTCAGAAAGACGTCACAAATATATCGTCTTTTAAACGTCATCCATTTGAGCAGAAATACGACTTTCTGGCGTCAGTCTAAGACGTCTAAATGATGTCTGCTTTCTTTGCTTATTTACGTTAAACAAACTACAATTTGTGCGCCTTTCTGAAGTCTAAATAATGACGTCATTTTTATATCTTCCATTTGAGCAAAAATTCGTCTTATTGTTGACAGTTTCGACATCTTTCTGACGACAGTAATGACGTGAAAATGTCATTCTGACGACAGTATGTCGCAAAGCAAACTGATATAACTCTATAATAAGTAGGCCTAATTATATGACGTTATAAAGACGTCGAAAAACTTACGTAAACATAACTTTAATATGTTGCTAATATAACGTCATAAATACGTCGCAATACAACGTAAATTTAACGTCATAATACGTCATTAATATGACGTGATAAATACGTTGCAAAGCAAACTGATATAACTATAACACTCTATAATTCGTAGGCCTACACCAGTATTGGTTGTGTTATATACAGTGTATGTAGTAATCTACGTTTGTGCACAATTGGCCTGCCGTAGGTGTCTCGGCCACGGCAATAAACCAGATCCCAAACCTCATCCGAATCGTCTACGGTTTCCCCTTCTATTTACTGGCGTGGTGGCAGCTGGATGCGAATTTAACGCCACTAATTTGCTCTACCCTAGTCCAAGAGAAAGGAGAATCTCGCCTGATATACGCAGGAGTAGGCGTTCTGTTGTAATTTACAGTGATAATTCGGGTGACGTATATAGTATTTGGGCGATTTATAGTGTGTAGTCCCATGTAGTGATATGCACGTTGCATCAACAAAGCGATGCGCCGCCGTGGGCGGGTCCACCGGCTCCCCGTCGATGCAGCGACGCGCAGCCCCGGCCGCTGAGGCACCCAAGCGGGGGTGTCCCGCGGGCCAGCAGGTTGGCCTTGGCCAGCATTCCGCGTTGTCAGACGCGACAAAACGTGAACCTCCACACTTCCCTGCTACAGGGCAAGGGAATGATAATCAGGTCATACAGGTTGAAGTTCGAAGTGGCTCTGTCTGTAGTCTGATCAGTGAAACTGCAGCTGATATGCTTGGTTTAGAAATCCTTGTCGATGGGTCTGGATATGAGGATTACATTGATGTACCCCTTGGTCACTCAGGTGATCTTCCAGAGCTTGATATTGTTGGTATTGTTTCGTGTACATTATACCACTATGAGTGTGACTTGATGTTTAACGGTTTCGTTGTGGATGATCATGTGATGAATGACGGTGTCGATGTGCTCGCAGGTGCAGATTTCATGGAGCTAAATGATATTGCTGTTCGTCCCTCGAAAGGTCAGATTATGTTTGGAGATGATACTATGTACACTTATAGTGTCAGCAATCGATCCGCTGGCTATGATTCACGTGGCAATCATCACGCACAAGCCGTTCATGTCAGTGTAATGGAGAAGGAGATACGTGCGCATGATTACAATGAGTTTGAGTGTGAGATGGAAAGTACAGAGGATGCTGAAGCAGAGTGTAATTCACACAACATGCAGCCAGAAGGTGTTGGTGTGGGCTTAATGGTGAAAGAGACAAAAGTGCAGGATCCAGGGTTTGAATGTGAGATGGGGAATACGGAAGATGAAGTAATAGAGTGTGTGTTACTGAATTATGATGATGGACAGAGTGAGATCACTGCTGTGGACAAAGGTGATTGGTTTGAGTGTGAACAGAAATATGGGACAAATTCTGACAGTGATTCATGGATTTTTGTTCCTGCAGGTGTGGTTGGCATTGAAGTCTGTGGTGTTGAGAGTCCCAATATGGCCATTCCTTCCACTGAGCCAAGCTCTGTTACTCCCTCCACTGAGCCCTGCTCTGTTCCTCCCTTCACTGAGCCTAGCTCTGTTACTCCCTCCACTGAGCCCAGCTCTGTTCCTCCCTTCACTGAGCCCAGCTCTGTTACTCCCTCCACTGAGCCCAGCTCTGTTCCTCCCTTCACTGAGCCCAGCTCTGTTCCTCCCTTCACTGAGCCTAGCTCTGTTCCTCCCTTCACTGAGCCTAGCTCTGTTACTCCCTTCACTGAGTCTAGCACAAACATTTTCATGGGCAATACAAACCCTCACACTGACACTGACATTACATTCACAGACACTTCACACCAACCACAAGTGAATTCACACATACACTCACAGTCTAACAACCAAGGTCAATACACGCCCATTGACAATTGGTGTAATACCTACAATGATCCTCAAAGTCACAATGAGCAGTACCAGTTTGTGGAAGCTACCTTACCTCAAGGTTTCTCCAAGCTTCTTCCCAGTCAGACAGGTGAGGACGCTCTTCCTGTCACAGACCATGTCCCTCTACCCAAGGTGTCAACCCATATTGGCATGCGTGTATTTGGCATGGATCGACATCGTGCTAGCCATGGTTCTACCTGTGTGGAGGAGACAACCGCAGCATTCACCCATCAGCCAGTGCAGGGTGAAATACCATCTTCTACAGGTTCTCCTCCTGGCAACTACCTCACTCCTGCTGATGCCTCTCCCTCGTACACACCGCCAGACAGTGAACACCAGTTCATGATAGTCTTTAGCGTGGTCCCCAAGATCCACCCAGAGGGTTTTCCTGCCTACAACGATGCTGTTCGCCTCCACCTCCCTATGGATGACGTTGGCCTCGCCAATCATGACACACACCCGACCTGGAAGGCTCCACCATGCATGGCACAACGGCCTGTGCCTGTCCTGTTTGTGGTCCGAAGGAGATCCCTCCCCCTCTCCCGATGATGGAGACTCGCGTGCATTCTACCAGATGATCCCCACCGAACACTCATCTGATGATCCCCGAGCTCCTACCCATGGCTTCGCTGATGTGGGTATCATGGATGTCCTACTCCCCTGCGTGCTCTGGATCCCCCATCCCTCAGCACCCCCTGACTCCTCCCGCCCATCAGCGATAACCCGTGGTCCTCCCATGCCCCTATCTCCTCCAGGTTAATTGGTCATTTCAGTTGTATTCTGTACCCATGTTTGTAGTGTGTATAAAGGTGCACAGTGTTAAGGTGTGTGTTTCTGTAATTCACATATTTCCACATGCATCAACTGTATGTATCGTACGTTTTTATACCCACCTTTTTGTCATTGCGGTAGGGAAACTTACATTTTGTAAAATTCTTTGGGTATCATGTGATGTTTTGATCATTTTGTGAACCCCTTTTTTTTCGTACAGTTTTCTGTTTTGATTTTTCGAGATCTGAATCTTGTTCAAGTAAAGGTTTTTGCCCTTTGGACTAAGGATGCAATGTGTGTTTTTGTAATTATTACCACTTTGGCTATCAGGCAGGAATATGGTGCCTTTTTGTTTTTAGTGTTCCTAGTATGGCAGCTATGTACTACATTGTATTTCATTTTATACCAGTATTTAACCAGACATGTAGATAGACTGGACATGTACGATTTTTGTCAGGGTTGATGTCAACATATCGTCGACTGTGTATGGCAATGCACAAGCCGTGTAGTTATTTTAATGTTCATTATTTCACCAGTTTCATTTTGACTCACAATAAGTTTGTTTTTGCAGCCTGTGCAAGTACATACAAATATCTCATGCTGATGTCGTATTTAGCTAGCCTAAGATTATATTATGTGTCACTCGTTTTTATTGATGGTCATAGGTTGTTTACTGACCTAATGTATAGGACACATGAGTGGAATATATTGGTATGTATGATTTTTTAAAGACAGTACACTTTTGTATTTATCAGTTCGCTTTTTCGGATATATATGTGGTATACTCATTTATTACTATAGGCATTGTATGTTGTTTTGTAAACATGGAGGATCAAAACTATGAATTTTTTTGTTTAATACTAATGTTGGTAAACGGTGGCAAACTTCCCTGCTGCCTGATTACTGTCCATGGTAAATTAGACTCGTATGACTGTATACATTGTATGTTTTCAGTACAGTATTACAGATTTGTAGTGTTATCATGCCCATGCCCCTTATAAGCACAGTTTTGTTAATTTTTCCCATAAGATTGGCACATATATGTACAGCTTAAACATACTTACCGGTATGTATTTTTACATAGTGTGGTTGTCTGGATTGTTTATTCACTATTATTGAGCAGGATTGCTTCATGAAAACAAAACAGTGTTTTCCAGGTCTGCCCTGGTTATGTTATAATCCACATCCAGTTATGTTTTTATAAGTACCATGTACGTTGCACGTGCTCAACTTAGTGAGGAATTTCATGTTTTATTCAGATGACCATGTATAGTTTATGTATCTGATTATGATGTATACATGTATACGGCTTTTTCAATTTTGTTATGCTTCACTAGTGTCATGTTAGCGTAGTTAGTTAATTGATGGGGGAAGAGAAGATATTGGGATACAGTACACAATAGTGAGTTTGTTGTGAAATGTGATTTGTGTTCAGTTGTTGTCAGAAATCTAGGAACAATATGATGTTGGTAATTGAGTGGAGTTTGGTGCAAATACAGTGTACCGGTAGTTTACATGAATATGATGATTTTGTGTTTTTTGTGAAAATCGTAAAGCAAGTCAAGTTACATTTGTGTGGCGATATACTTGTATGCAGAGGTTAAATGCGCAAGATTTTTGTTGGACATTGATAGTCTGTATGATCAATGTGTTTATGCATAAGGTTATCAATTGTTTGTTGACAGCGATAGAGTTTTGTTATTAATTACAGTATAGTGATTGTTATCACAGTGATGGGTGATATGCTAATTGTTCAGTTGTGGTTTTACTTAATGATTACTTTCAGTTTTTTCAGAGTGTTTGTAACGGAGGCAAGTTTTGAGGTTTTATAAACATATGATTGATTGCTAATGGAAAGTAATGATTAAGCTGTCAGAGAACAGAGGAAGAAAGAAGAAGTCACACCAGTATTGGTTGTGTTATATACAGTGTATGTAGTAATCTACGTTTGTGCACAATTGGCCTGCCGTAGGTGTCTCGGCCACGGCAATAAACCAGATCCAAACCTCATCCGAATCGTCTACGGTTTCCCCTTCTATTTACTGGCGCTAGTTATATGACGTCACAAGGACGTCGCAAAACTGACGTGAACATAACGTTCATATGTCGCTAACATAACGACATAAATACGTCCCAAAACAATGTAGCCTAAATTTCACGGTATAATACGTCATCAATATGACGTGATAAATACGTTGCAAAACAAGCTGATATACATGTAACTCTACAAAACTATAATTCGTAGGCCTAATTATATGACGTCATAGAGACGTCACAAAACTGACGTGAACATAACGTTCACATGTCGTTAATATAACGTCATAAATACGTCCAAAATCAACGTTAATTTAACGTTATGATACGTCATTAATATGACGTGATAAACACGTTGCAAAAAAACTGATATAACTAAAACTATAATTCGTAGGCCTAATTATATGACGTCACAAAGACGTTGCAAAACTGACGGGAACATAACGTTCACATGTCGCTAATATAACGTCATAAATACGTCCCAAAACAATGTAGCCTAAATTTCACGTTGTAATACGTCATTATGACGTGATAAATGCATTGCAAAGCAACGTAAATTTTACTTCACTTATGCGTCGTAAATACGACATGAATAATACGTCACAAAATTGACTTGAATTTTACGTCTTTAGTTCGTCGCTAATATGACTTCATAAATACGTCGCAAATACGTCGCAATTTCACGTTAATACGTCGCTGATATGACGTCATAAATGCGTTGTAAAACAAAGTATATATTGCGGTATTAAGACGTCATTTAAATAACGCTATGAATACGTTGCAAACCAACGTAGATTGCGCCATTAATACGTGTTTGTGACGTAAAACTTACGTCGCAAAATTGACGTAAATTTTACGTCATCAATATGTCACCAATATTAGGTAATAAATACGTCGCAAAACTGACGTAACACATCAAGAGATCCATAACATGACGTGATAAATTCGTTTCAAAGAGACGTTGAAATCACGTCATTTTCTGGTCATTTTCAGACTTGCGACAACTTTGACCATGTAGTTGCGACCAAATTGAGACGTCTTTTTGACCTCCGTCTGCTAGCTGGGATGTTCATAAAGTTTGTTCCATCCCTTTCTGCCAATTCAACCGTTCATATGACTACTTTAGTATTAGTGATATATGTTTTTCCTAACCAATTTCTGTGCATTTTCTGCACGCATCCTAATGCATCCAGGCTGTAGAAATCGACAACTTTTGCTGATCTGAGATACAACGTCAAACGTTGAAATAGATGAATTTACAGGTCTGTATTTGAAACCTAAAGTAAGGGGAAGTCCAAACTAAAGATAACTTCTTTAAAAAAAAAAAAAAAAAAAAAAAAAAAAAAAAAAAAAAAAAAAAAAAAAAACCTCAAGTGGAAAATAAAATATTATTGGTTAAAGATTGAGGAAAACTTTCTTAAGAAAGGTATCATTCTAATTTTCAACAAATTATAATCGATCAAGAAAATCAGGCAATCTATGACGTTTCCAGCGACTTCCTATACAAGAGAATAGAAAAGAAAGTACATGTATGCAAAATTTCATATTCTAACCAAGGAGCTTCAAACAAGTTCCTTGTTCTAACGTAAAGGCATCATTTACCTTTTGCATATGAAACAAAAACCCAGCATTGGTGCTTCAAAGTAGTTCTTAAATGTGCGTTAGGGATAAAAACAACCAATGTAAATATTTGAACCATTATCATCGATGTTATGTATTTCTAGATATACAAAATGTGTACAATAGTTATAATAAAAATGTTTCCAGATTAAGCCGTCTACAGTTATGGTCTAGTGAGAAAATAGTGATCTCTCCTTATATTTCATGCTTTATTGAAAACGTTTTATATGGTGGGATGTGGAATGACCTACACATGCATCAAAAGTGATATCTTGAACATTACTTTTTAAATCACTGTTCTCAACGGTAAACAGGACCTTTAAAATACATGTTTGTATTCCATTTTAAATTCATCCTCTTTAGTAATCACTCCAAATATTTTACAAATAACCTCTGTGACATCAGTTCTATTACTTCATCAAAGCATCATGGAAAATACATTTCAAATAAATTTCTCAATATCTTTACAAATGCCTACGAAGGAGAAAGTTATCAAAATACTCTTCATAAATTAAGTGACGAGCACATCAAAACACCACTTTTCTGCGGGGGAGGGGGGCAGAATGAATTTTTGAACACTGTGCAGGTGATTAATTCCTAGTGGAGTCAACATCTTGGTTTCGAACCAATGTTGGCTCAACCTTATACATGCACGTAGTTATGTCGTGCCACGCTGGACTAACCATTCATGTAAACGTCACATGGATGCTGGCACAATGTTTCATTGAATACTGTCATTGCTTTTCACATCTTTAAACCGTAGATTTTTTATGTTACACAAATGCGATCCTATACACTAACCCTTCACAGACAGCTGTTAACGCCATCCTAACAGTTGACTAGAAAATCACTATTATCTCAGCTGTTGTAAAACAAAAAAAAAAAGAACAATCGTATGGATGTAATTTATATAAGGTTTGGTCAAAAAACATTTACATTTTTGTACGTTCACACACGTATACACATATACACGCACACACACGCGCGTAAATAGCCTTCGAGATATATACAATCACTTATTTAGACGTAAAGATGTATTAATTTATATTGTTTAAAAGTTTTATATACTTGTTATAAATCTGATACATATTTACACACTTGTGTATGTTAATGCACACCACACCCAACACAACGTTGATTTATACAGATTGATATTTCTTTAATGTCATAAATATTTCTGACAATGACATTGACATAGTATTGCTGTATATCTCTTGTGTGTTTATCATGTCTATGTATCCATGTTAAACGTGTGCTCTGTATAATATGTATCGATGTAACTTGTGTGCATGCTAAAACAAATTTCCAGAAACGGACAATAAAATCGAATTGAATTGAATTGAAATGAAATTTCTTTTACCTCACGGTCTATGTACACATCATTATATAAAGCAGCACTATTATCCTACCCCCCCCCCCAAAAAAAAAAAAATAATAATAATAATTCGTGGCTTGTCAACGGACACCACCTGACGCTCACTCCACTTTTGAGGCTGCCGCGTAAGGCAGCCCATAAATAATCTGAACACAAGTGATCGCTGTCAGTGAAAGTGATCAGTGATTTGTAACTTTGATTGGAAAAGGCACCCTCCCGTGTACCAGGGAGGTGAGAGAATTTTAGTCTCACCTCCCTGCTAATATATACCAGCAAGGTGAGTCACCTCCCTACTTATGTTGTACCGATATACTGAGTGCTGAGTTTTGATATACTTGCTAAATGGCTTGCTCATGTGAAACGTCTTCGAATAAAGCTCCAATTTACCATGTACGACTTGTGTCCTCACTTCACATTTTCCTCTGGAACTTCGATTAATGGGAACGTGTTGGTGTTGAGTGTATACTTGCAGTGCGAACAGAATAATACAGAAATGATATTCTTCATTAGAATTTCATCCATATTTCATCAGGCCCATGTTTACAATGAAATTAATTTGAACAAAAATAAGCAGCTGAATTCTTATCTCTTGTGCTTCTAAATCATATTTTTCTTACACACAGTATAATATAGGCCTATATATACACATCATACCATGCGTAGCGTATACCAGAATTCTGCATGAATATCTCAGAAAAGGCTTTCTGATTACTTAGTAACTTCAAGCCAATCCATATCTGCCTTACGCACACACTTGTGCTGCTGAATCACCTTCTTTTTTAAACACACAGACACACACACACACACACATACGCACACACACATACACACACACGCACACACACACACACCTACACACAAACCCGTTGTTATGTTTGAAGGGCGTGCCATTCACATTCGAATCTGATTCTGTGTTAGCAGACGACCATGCCACTGGTATGTGTACATACTGTACAGTATTAAGTCCAAGCGCATGCGTACAAAACCAGCCAGTACACTGATAGTCTTTGCTCAAGTGACACAATTGGCCATTTCGACGCGTTAGGGTTACGGAAAAAAAAATCGCGGGACGGAGCCCAGACTAGTCTAACCCTAATCCCCCTAATTTGCACTCTAGCTGAACCAGTAATTAGCCGGGGGTAGTAATTGGCCTGATACGATTTACAGGTGTAGTACCAAAGGATTGCTTACGAGCGGACGTCGGTGGCGGTTTCCACAACTAATAATTTTCCGTGCCGTGCAAATTCCGGTCACATGATCAAGGTCAGCTGACTCTGCAAGTGCACTTCAACTCTACACACACACACACACACAAGCAAGCAAGCCGAGCGGAGCTCTCGACTCTGTCAACAATGTACCAGTCCCTATTGAGTAACTGTCAACTTACGAGAAAACGAAGAACCATGAAATCCGGAATCGCGCTCGTGTGCTTCGCAGCCTTCTTGACAATTTGTCAGGGTGCAAATAACACGACTCTTCCGTTGGTGATCTGGCATGGAATGGGTAAGTCGTTTTACTGGTTGTTATATCTAATTCTCGTTTTCATGTATAGATTCTGACGATGTTCTTAGGCAAATCTTACTACTTACTAGGGAGTGTAGTCCCATACGTTCAATATTGTGAAAGCAAAAGGAAAGAAAAGAGAGAAGAAAGAGGAGGAGGAGAAGAAGAAGAAGAAGAAGAAGAAGAAGAAGAAGAAGAAGGGCAATTCCGCAGTTAGGTGGACATGACATGGATAAAAGAAATGTGCCTCTTTATCTTACCCTTTGATCTAGGTATCAACTAATGCCATGGATGTTCACCAATCATTAGGGTCTTTCAAATTCAGTAGATTTTATTTTTCGTATTTATTGATTTTGCGAGATCTAAAACCATCATTTAAAATGTACATGTGGGACTGGGGATGCTGAAATTCACTTAAATGCAAATTACAGTGGGTTCCTTTGAAATTTTTTCCTCAAAGTTTTGCTAAAGGGTAAAAGATGAATACCTTTAAATACTCCAGAAGTCATGTGACATTTTGTCAATTACAAAAGGGTGAAATGACCTGCGGAATTACTCCGGACAAATGTAACGTTACTAACCGTAACGTTACTAACCATGCTTTTGGGGGTCTAGCTAAAAAATTATCGGTCGAACTGCTAAAAAATTTTGCATGAACATTTGTCATGATGCAATAATTGAAATTAATGCAACACTTTGTTTGAAGTAACTTGAATTTTTGCACACTTTTTTCTACAAGACATTGATTTTTTTGTCATGTCCTTTTTTCGTAACGTTACTAACCAGCCCTTTAAGTTGCTATAGCAATTCTAATATTTCTTGGATTGGGTTCATTCTTTTCTGTATCATAAACCTGGGAAGGATGAACATGTTTTTGACATAATTTTGACTTGAAATGAATAAATGGTAATTTAGCGGTAAAAACAAATATCTAAATTTGTTCAAATGTAACGTTACTAACCGCGGAATTGCCCAGAAGAAGAAGAAGAAGAAGAATAGGTCTAGACCTAACAATTGTTAGATCGGCGCTAGTGTACTTTCGCACCTGTTTGTCAAACGACCTCCAAACAAGCACAAACTCACCCTGGTTATTCAGTAACCTAGAATACTTCCATCTGAGTCTCCAAAATCGAATATAAATCAAGTTTTTACACTTTTAACGTTTACAAGTCGTTGCAAAATCGTTGCAAAATATTGATCACTTTCGCTGGAATTGCTACTCTGTGCACAAGCACAGTTACGAATTGGTCTGAATGTAGCAACACAGCGGCTTTTTCTATGGTGTCGTTGAAAAGCTTTTTTTTTTTCCTTGTCCTCGGCCAAGTTTTCCGTTAGCGGTTGTAGCTTTAATATGGCAGCGGTTGAGTGTGTGCGCGAGTGTATGCTGCCACTTGTGTCTTTCTCTTTCTTTTCTTCTTTTATTTTCAGGTAGAATTTTGATATTCCCCCTTCAATCCTAGCAATCATTTCTTTTTTATTTCTCTCTTCTCTATCTTTCTCAATTTCTTTTAACTGTATAGATCTACTTTCTGCCTATTTTTTGTTTCCTTCATGGCTTAATTTCCCCTCCAATTACAAGGGTCTTTCTTTTCTATCCTCTCCAATCTTTTCCTTACATGTCGTTCTTATGATTCTTTTTTCCCTTTATTTCCTCTTCAATCAGTATAATTCTTTCTTGTCTTCATATTCATCTTTGCTTTCATCCAGGTTTGATTCATCTTTTTTGTTGTATTCAATTTGTATTTCTTTATATTAATTGCTTTCCTCTTTTCTTTTCAAACTTATCCATCTCTCCCTTGCTTTCCTTTATGATGCAAGGTTCTCTTCTTTCTTCTCAAAATAGAGTGTTCAATAAAAGATGGAAGCTTCCATCTTTTATTGAACACTCTATTTTGTAAACCTTCTGTTTCATTTTTTTTTGGTTTAACTTTTTGAATACAGTGTATCTTCTCTTTTATTTCCTTTCCCCCTTTTCTAATAGCCTTTCCCTTATATTCTTCACCCTTGTCTTATCACCACATTTTCAAAATCTCCTTTCATTCACACCAATTAACATACATACACACACACACACACACTTCTTCTTCTTCTTCTTCTGATTAAGTCTCCCTCCTTCAATAGACTGAAGATTCTTGCAGATTCTTGTTGTCTTTGTTAATCTTTTATTTTTCTTTCTTTTTCATAGAAACAATATATACTGTAGCGTATTTTTGTGTCCTGAAAGAGTTGTGCCTAAATGCTTCTCTCCAACAAGCACACTATCCCGAGGAAACACGATGTAAAATCTGCTTGGGTTGCTCGCCAAAGTATATGGCTGAAAAGGCACCCCCTTTATTCTAACTTGCACAGCACATTCATGACAATCATGCCATAACCACGCCCACAGTCATGTACTCAAATCACCATCACCAGTAACCAAGTCATCTCAGAAGAGACTTAATAAAGTAGGTCGCAAGACAAGTACATACCGTTCGCTGTTGATTTTATTCAGGCAAGGATCAGCAGTACAATACAAAGACAGACTTGTCCACTGGAGATAGGTTTCTTCCACCAGGGCCACAACCAGAGAGAGTGTGTGTGCCACAACCAGAGATAGAGAGTGTGTGCCACAACCAGAGAGAGAGTGTATCCACTCACCTGTTACTCGGACTTTTATAGTGACCGATGCAACTTTTACCCCCTCTCTCTCTTTCCTTCTGTCACTCTCTCTCCCTCTCTCTTACTATCTAGCTAGTTACATAATCCTGAGTGTACACAGCCCTGCACCAGGGAGGTGCTCCCTGCCTACGCCCAACATCCCTTCACCATGCAAGGAGGATACCCCTCTCTTGTCCACACACACACACACACTGCTACAGTGTACATTCTAGCTTTGGGTCAGGGAGTATACAGTCATGTACAGCATAGTAGGTCTGTTCTCTGGGTGTTCCACTCCTATGGAAGGAGTAACTCTAAGCATGATCTATGTTTTAAGTCAATTTTGTTACATAACTCCCTACCCAGCTTGAAACGTCCTCGTTTCAACGATTCCATGAATAACAAACAAAATTGGACGGTTATGTAATTAAAAAGTATAAAAATATACCCAGTTGAGCATATAAAAGCTACACTAACGAACATATTTACACTGTACACTATTTGTTACATGCACATCCTTAATCCCTGACTGGAGAGGTACATTTATCATAACTGTATGCTTGCATTAAACTCGTATGTCCATAAATCCAATCAGGACATACAATACACAAAGAAATTTGGCACACATGTCAATATTACAATATTAGGTAATGACATTAATCCACTCTCTTATCACCATAGCTAGTGAACCTATACAACGAACACCAGCACAGTTATAACCTGTCATGTGTGGTACAGTAATACACAGACCTGTAGGAGGGAAAGGGAGCACAGATAGAGTGATAGAGAAGGAGCCAAAGTGTACATACAGCTGCAGATACAGACAGGTTGAGGAGGATCTGGAACAGGTCGAAAAGAAGTCAAAGCAGTAATCTGATAAAGGAAGAAATGTAAGACAAGAATAATGGAGATACCACCAGACAAAACAACGACAACAAAACATAGGCACAGGTAACTTTCCTGCCTATCAAAGTACATACATGTATAGAAAGAATTCACTTCTTGAAATGCAAAATGCCCTTCTGTAAATGAAATATCCTTAATTGTTTTACCATCGCAATTGCTTTAAATGGTATGTTTGAACCTCAATCATTTACCGACCATCCTTTGAGTTCAACAGAAAAAACTTCCTTCCTCGTTACTCGATCCCATTACTGTGTACAGTAATGAGCATTTCATTTAATGACACTATCAAACAAAGGCTGATGCTTCAGCTTTCAATTTCCACATTCATTTCCGTTTACATCTGTACACAATAGAAGCATAAAACAACATCAAATATCATACTGCATCTTAAGAAAGATACATGCATATCTGTACAAGAAACATCGTAGTTCTTTGGCAAATCTTTCCATACTACTGTTAAGTATCAAAACTTCAGCTGCTGGCATGAGAATAATTATTCTCATCTATGTAGGAACAGCTTACATGTACAACAAACTGTCTTCACACAAATACCGACCCATATTTGCTGCTATATTATAAAAATACCACTATGTACATGTTTATCACAAAAGTACAAATACAATTACATTGTTTACTTTCAAGTAAGTGGAATGGATCAAAAAGGGATAGTTTCACAGAGAAAATTAAAAAAATAGTTCAGAAGAGTACAATAGATAGTGACAGGTATAGAAGGAAGATATATTAAAACTTATGTGAACACATGACACCAAGTATCCATTTCTTGTTTTGCAATATTTTGTATGCAACATTTATCTGTAATAACTCACACCACTGGAGTACAGTTCTTGAAGGTGGAAGGTAGTAGAGAGATAGTTTGATAGAGGATAGAAATAAAGAAAGAGAAAGCATTTAGATATGGATAGAGGAGAGGGAAATGGAACTGACCAGTGTAAAACGTTAATGCATTACATATAATACAACATGTTATGTAATCAAGTTTGCACTCACTGAACTGCAATTTGGGTCAAGCTGAGCATAAGCAATGAAATCTAGTGTCTTTTTTTTTTCCCCTTTGAAACACATGTTACCACTGTTACACTTATCAATAACAACAAAAATTATGCTTAGGTTTTTGTTCCAAAATCTCATCGGCTCAGCATTTACACAACAAAATACTTCTTTCTAATTATCTTTTGGCAAACCTTCATTGCAGTTCACTGAATTGTTCCAATTAGATGGGACGACCTTCGTATATGTCTCTATGTGGTCAATTTGCTTGACTAAGCAACCACCAATAAAGTAACGAGTGGTAGTCTTTTCTACCACGGACGCGATAGCTGTTTGGGACTGCTGCGTTCCGACTGGTGCGCTGTCAGAATTGTTTCCGCGAGCAGGGGTGTCTTCCTGGTTAGTTGATTCTCCTTCGCTGCCAGAGTCAGCTTCCTGGTCCCGAAGTTGCTCCATCATCGACCGTAGTTTCCCACTGGATGGGGTCGTAGGGACTGATGGGGTTGATGCCGGGGACACACCAAGAGGGGATGGCGCCATTATAGACAGGGCAGGCTCATGGGGGTCGTTGATGGTGTCGGTGTGGGATGGGTCCGTTATGTTGGCTTTCGGGATAGTTATTGTCAGAGGCGGTGTTGGAACATTCAGTGGCGATGGGGTTGGAGTGTGGTTCGTTGCTGGTTGACGCTGAGAATGGAGGGGAGACCGTGATCGGGAACGGGATCGGGAATGGGAACGGTAGCGGGGATGGTTGGAGGAGGCGCCCGGGTGGTTCGACCTTATGTGCCGTTGAAGATTGCTGGACTTAGAAGCCTCATAGTGGCACAGTCTGCATTTGTATGATGGCCCCCGCTGGATGCCATGACTCCGCCGAAGATGGAAATCCAGACTCCGTCTCTCTGCATAGGAATTTCCGCATCGCCTGCAGACATGTCGCCTCCTCTCTCCCCCAGCATGAATGACACGGTGAGTCTCCATCCTGTACACAAAATTAGAAGTAAACAGAACATGTAATATGGGATATTCACGGCTTTCCATAATATTGTGGAGATCTACGTTGCCGCACTGGGTAACGCCTTTCTTCTGCGTTACGTGCCTCCATGTCTTTAGTTTGACTTACGTCCCGACTGTTTTTGCTAGCTATCTTAGCATTTACATTTTCGGCTTCAGTAGTCTGTATAGGGCTAATTTGTGACGGTACTGGATGGACAGGGGTGTTTGCATTCGATTGAATGACTTCAGGGGCCTTGTCATCGTGAGGTGGGGCTGGTGGTAGAAAGATATCCTCTTCTAGTATGACAGTTGGCTGTTTGTAGTTTCATGCTTTTCGATCGTCTCCACGATAGGGCTTGAGTCGATCACAGTGAGTGACGATCGGTTTTGCTTTTTCTGAGGCTTGCACTCTGAAGGTTACGTCAGACAGCTGAGTCACGATAAGGTAGGGACCCTTCCATCGCAGCTGTAGTTTTGGAGAGACGCCCTTTTTCTTGGAATGATCGTACAGCCACACGAACATTCCTTCCCTCAGTTCTGGGCTGGCTGTCCTCCAGTCATATTGCTTTTTCTGTTTGACCGCACTCTTCCCAGAAGTTTCGGCCGCAGCTTGGTATGTGTTCTGGAGGCGAGCCCTCAAATCTTCTGCAAAATCACAGATGACCTCACCACTTTCTTCTGGTGCAGAGGGCATTGTCAAGTCTATATGGAGGTGAACTTCCCTGCCTAACATAAGCATATTTGGAGTCTCACCCGTGGATTCTTGCATAGTGCTTCGATATGCACTCGTAGCGTATGACAATTTCTTATCCCATTCTTTGCTGTGTTCGTCCTCCTCCAACATCATTGCAACAACATTTATTAAAGTTCGGTTGAACCTTTCGACAAGGCCGTCTGATTTTGGGTTATAAGCTGTTGTTCTTGATTTATTGATTCCAAGAAGCTGACAAGTCTGTGCAAATACCTGTGATTCAAAATTGGACCCCTGGTCCGAATGCAGCTCGTGGGGGACTCCAAACCGACAAATGAACTCCTCCACAAGTTTCCTGGCCACGGTTTCGGCTTTTGCGTCGGGGAGGGCATACGCCTCCATCCACTTTGTGTGGTACTCCCCTACCACCATCACCCATTGATTTCCCTGCTCTGTTTTGGGTAGCGGTCCTAGCAGGTCGACAGCCACTCGTTCCATCGGCGCACCAACTCGATATTGTTGCAAGGGAGCTCTTCTTTTCTTGGGCGGGGATTTCCGTCGTTGGCAGAGATTGCATTTTCGCAGGCAAGATCTCACATCTGCAGTTTGTAATGGCCAATAATACCGCACTTTGACCTTCATTAAAGTCTTCTTCAGCCCGAAGTGCCCTCCTAACGGCCCGGCATGCAAGTCTACAATTGCGTTTTCTCGGAGTTTCTTTGGCAACACTATTTGCCTCCGCAGAGATCTTCCATCTTCTGCCTCCCAACGCCTACATAGCACGCCCTGATAGGTTTCCAGCTGCTTCCACTGGGCCCAACACGTTTTGGCCTCCGCAGACATGTGTGAGATTTCCTCCCATGCAGGTCTCTCTTCTTTCTGCTCTTTTGCCTCCAAAATCCACCGCAGTGTTTCGTCATCCTGCTGTGCTTGTCGGATGTCTTGCCAAGTCATCGTGGGACTGGATGAAATGCCCCTGATTATCCTATCACTCTCCTCCCCCATTAGTGATCTGGGATTGTCAGAATGTTCAGCATGTTCATCTGTGTCCTTTTGGTGATTCAGGTACCGTGATATTACCTCTGTAGGTTGTACTGGTTGGATGTCATCTGGAGTTGTTGAAGGAGTGGATAAAGTGCCCCTGACTATCCTATCACTCTCCTCCCCCTGTAGTGATCTGAGATTGTCAGATTGTCTAGCAGCGTCATCTATCTCTTCATTACGACCACATTGCTGGCACCTGATCCGAGAGAGACCATCTGCGTTGGCGTGTTTCTTCCCAGGACGATGTTGGATCTTCAGGTTGTATTCTGTTATCTGCTCCAACCATCTCGCCATCTGTCCTTCTGGGCTTTTGAAATTCATGAGCCATCGCAGTGATGCATGATCTGTTCGGACTGTTACTTCACGCCCATAGAGGTACTGACGATATTGTTTCAGCCCCATTACCAACGCAAGTAGTTCTCTCCTTGTCACACAGTAGTTTCTCTCAGGTTTGCTCAACTTCCTACTGAAATAGGCAATAACCTTTTCTTCATTTTGGACTTGAGATAAGATAGCACCCATGGCGTCTGCACTCACATCAGTGTCTAGCAGATAATTGCCCTCTGGCTGTGGGTATGCCAGGATTGGAGCAGTCTGTAATCTGCTTTTCAACTCTTCAAATGCTGTTTGGCAGCGTTCACTCCATTCAAAAGGTTTCATCTTTGCTGTCAAATCATGGAGTGGGCTCGCAATCTCCGCAAACCCCTTGATGAATCGACGATAGTATGAGGCTAGTCCAAGAAAACTGCGAAGCTCCTTTTTGCACCTTGGGACTGGCCATTCAGCGATAGTCTTCACTTTGTCACTGTCGGTAGATTCTTCACTTTGTCACTGTCGGTAGATATGCCTTCTCCTGACACAACATGTCCTAGGTACAACACGGATGTTTGAAAGAGATGGCATTTACTTGGCTTCAGTTTCAATCCAGCTTCACGCAGACGTGAAAATGTGATTCTGAGCCGTGAAATCTCTTCCTCGACTGATCTCCCAAACACAATTATGTCATCGAGATATATCAACAGTATGTCCCATTGCAGGCCTTTCATCACTTTCTCCATGAGACGCTCGAACGTAGCTGGTGCATTAGTCAAGCCAAATGGCATGACTTTCCATTTATAGAGACCATTTCTGACAGCAAAGGTGGACTTCTCTTGTGCGTTTTCGTCGAGGGCAACCTGCCAATACCCTGACGACAGATCAAGCGTCGAGAACCATTTGGCTTCTCCCAAGGCTTCCAATGTTTCATCGATACGAGGCACTGGATATGCATCCTTGATTGTCACAGCATTGAGTTTCCTATAATCAATGCATAGCCGTTTCGTTCCATCCTTTTTCTTAACGAGTACAACATTTGCGGTCCAGGGGCTATTGGAAGGCTCTATCACTCCCCTCTTCTCCAAGTCTTTGACCTGCCTGTCGATCTCCTCTTGATTACACTGTGGGTGACGACGAATCCTCTCCTTTATGGGTTTAGCATCGCCTGTCTTGATGCTATGCTTCACAATGTTTGTCTGACCTATATCATTGCTGTTTGTGGAGAAAACATCTTGAAAGTCAATCAGACATTGTTTCACGTCGTCATGAAAATTTGGATCCAGATTTTCTGTACTTCTTGTGTACAAATCTTTCAGGTGGATGGGGACTTGGGGTGAATCTTCATGCTGAGCACACAGGGGGGCTTCTTGCAGCTCTACAGGTGTGAGAAGTCCAACAGTCGTGCCTTCGGGTATGATGACTTCAGTTTCACCGGGATTCAACACCCGTACTGGTAACACATCATTTTCTGCTTCCACCATCGCTCGTCCCACAATGACACCTTTTGCTGCTAATACACCGCCGCCTTCCGGTGGTTCAATAAGTGCTGGGCCTTCCATCTCTGCATTCTTGTTTGAAATTCTGCCAGGAAGGATAGCCTCGTGTCTTGAAGGTACAACCATGGTCTTTGTCACTACCACTCTCCCCACGAATGACCTTCCAGCTCGACTTGTACACTTGATCGCTTCTCCATTCAGCTTCAAAGTTAAAGTCTGAAAATCCAGACTACCACCAGCAGTTAACAGAAAATCCATGCCTAATATACTCATACCACTGAGTTCAGCAAAGATGACTTTTACCAGCTTCCTAGTTCTGCCGATTTGGATTTCTACCCATGCTGCTCCTAAACTAGGAAGTGGAGTCCCATCCACCTGTCTAACAGCTGCAAAGTCTTGCTTAAGTTCAGGTCTCTGCTCCTTTTCCATCAAGTGGTATATGCTTCCATCCACTATCGTGTCTGTAGCTCCTGTGTCAATGAGAAATCTGCAGCGTCTTGATCTCAGTTGCCCTTCAACATACAAGCCGTGCTTTGCATTACCTATTGATATTGGTAAAGTGATGTCAAGATCACCTACTGCCGGGGTGCTTCTTTCTGAGGGGAAGGCTGGTTTACTGGATCCGTGGTCTTTGTGCGCTCCTCCGTGGATCCCCCGGGGAGCTGATTGGAGTTTCCCTGCATATGGCGGTTGTCATTTCTTGGCTCCTTGCATTCTCTCTGATAATGCCCTGCCTTCCCACAATTATAACAATTTCCTTGACGTCCACCATACTTCTTCTGAGAAGGCTTTTTCTGGTATGGGAGATTTGTTTGAGTGGTTCCTGCCTTCTGTGCTGTCAACATGCTTGTGATTGCCTCCATCTGTTCCGCCTGTCTTGACAATAGTGTCTCGAGTTGTTGAAATCGATCCTCTGTTTCATCGTCCAATGTGCGGATGAATTTCCCCTGTCGCTTTCGCTCACTACGGCGTTGAAATTCCATTTTCTCAAAGCTTTCCGTCTCCATTGCAGCTTGAATAGCATCATCCAATGACTTCGGCCTTGCTCGGTAGATGCCTTCCCTTATTGTCTGGCTGTCGATTGCGTCGACAAAATGATTGCGCTCCAATCTATCACGCGCTTCTGGGGGTATTTCCGGGTAGGCTTGTACGGCTAATTCGTGTATGGCTTGCCCGAGCTCCTGCAAGCTTTCTTTCTGTCCCTGTCTGCGATGGCGTAACTCTGCCAGATCATTCTCGGCCTGTTGGCCTGGTCCAAATCTCCGATGTAGCAACTTCATGAGGTCTCTGTATGACGTTCTTTGTTCCTTGCTCAAATCCGCTATCACCCTCAATGCTGTACCCTGCAAGCTTGCTAGTAAGTAGGTGGCTGCTTGTTCCTCATTCCATCTATTGACATTCATACATGCTTCAAAGTGTTGGCTATACTCCAGCCATGGTGTCTTTCCATAGTAGCGATCTGGGGTGATGTAAGGGCGTTGTTGGATTCCTGTTGCCATAGCGACGTCCACGTAGGGAGTCTCATGTACTGGATTAATTACAGGCATCTTGGGAGTAGAAGATACATTTACTTGTTGACTCTGTGCTACAGGACTAGCATATGATGGCACCATGGGTTCATTGAAATCCCTCGAGCGACATTTCACCGGCGCCTTCCATCCGTGGAGGCAATTTGAACTGAATTTCAGGGTCAACTTGTTCAACCCTATTTGCTGCTTCTGGAGAAACTTTGTTGGGAGAATCCGTACCCTGGCTCCTGAGTTTCAACTCATCCACAGTTGCTTCCAACTGTTGTACCTTAGCCTGATACCTATCCTTCTCCCACTGCATCATTTCTTTCTCCATTCTTGACCTGTTCAAGTCATCTCTCAGCTTCTGTAGTTCATTCTCCGTTGATGCTTCCACCCCTGTCTTATCCATACTGTCTGTATCGGTAATTCTATTTCAATGCCAACAAATTTCACTAGTGCCTTGCTAATGTCACTACTCCAATAAAAAGTTGTTACTCTTCCCACTCGTATGTCATAATAAATATCCACTACATACTACTGTATCAACATCTTCGTTGTAGTCTAAGTATTACAACTGTCACTATCATACTTCACTGAGAAGCTAAAAATCAGTGGCTCATGGCTCGTGACTCATGGTTCATGGCTCGTGGCTTGTGGCTCATAGTTCGTGGCTCATGGTTCGTGGCTCCGTGGCTCATGATTCGTGGCTCATGGTTCGTGGCTCTGGTTCGTGGCTCTGTGGCTCATGATTCGTGGCTCTGGTTCATGGCTCGTGTTCATTCAATCAATAAATACAAACACATTAGGATGTATTACATCCAAGCTAATTTCCCTGTTACAGGTCATGTACATGTAGTTCTGTGGCTCTATGCATCAGTTATGAGCATTTGCCTCCATAAATTGGTTTATCGTGTGTCAGTACAGAGCACCTGCCTCCCTCGTTGGCATATCATGCGTCAATTCTGAGCATTTGTATGTCTAGAAGTTACTTGGTATATATGCATCAAATCTGAGCATTTATCTTCATGCATGGCTATCGAAATAAGCATCAAATCTGAGCATTTGTCATCATGGGATCATAGTAGGTCGAAATACATGTAGAAATATGCATCAATTCTGAGCATTCATTCCCTTTGTGGGTCTGCCACAGTCACAGCACATGAACATCACAACAAAAAATGTGAAGTGCACAAAATCTTCGTCCTCCACTACAATTTAATTTATCGAAAGGGATTGGTGCACAATATCCCACCGCTGCCACCATTTGTAGCGTATTTTTGTGTCCTGAAAGAGTTGTGCCTAAATGCTTCTCTCCAACAAGCACACTATCCCGAGGAAACACGATGTAAAATCTGCTTGGGTTGCTCGCCAAAGTATATGGCTGAAAAGGCACCCCCTTTATTCTAACTTGCACAGCACATTCATGACAATCATGCCATAACCACGCCCACAGTCATGTACTCAAATCACCATCACCAGTAACCAAGTCATCTCAGAAGAGACTTAATAAAGTAGGTCGCAAGACAAGTACATACCGTTCGCTGTTGATTTTATTCAGGCAAGGATCAGCAGTACAATACAAAGACAGACTTGTCCACTGGAGATAGGTTTCTTCCACCAGGGCCACAACCAGAGAGAGTGTGTGTGCCACAACCAGAGAGAGAGTGTATCCACTCACCTGTTACTCGGACTTTTATAGTGACCGATGCAACTTTTACCCCCTCTCTCTCTTTCCTTCTGTCACTCTCTCTCCCTCTCTCTTACTATCTAGTTAGTTACATAATCCTGAGTGTACACAGCCCTGCACCAGGGAGGTGCTCCCTGCCTACGCCCAACATCCCTTCACCATGCAAGGAGGATACCCCTCTCTTGTCCACACACACACACACACACTGCTACAGTGTACATTCTAGCTTTGGGTCAGGGAGTATACAGTCATGTACAGCATAGTAGGTCTGTTCTCTGGGTGTTCCACTCCTATGGAAGGAGTAACTCTAAGCATGATCTATGTTTTAAGTCAATTTTGTTACAATACAAATTATTTCTTTGCAAAATAACACTAATAATTATAATAATTTATAGCAACATAAATTCTACATTGTCAATATCAAATACAAAATTCTTGATTTACCTTGATTCAACATCACGGTAAATTAACGTAAATCAAGAATTTTGTATATAACACAAAGCACACACACAAACACACACACACGATATGACCAACCACAATCCTAATCGCTATACCGCGACTCATTTGAACTAAGCCAAGAGAAAGGTGGAAAAAGTATTTTCTTTTTAAAGACACCATAGAAGAACTTGCCGTGGTCACTGTGAGATAGCTACTTTCAGATCAATCGCGGTGCTTGCTGCTGTACGTGTGTTTTGTACATCGTGCTGCGCTGTCTGCTCGGTAGTGCTCCTGTGCAACGCAGTTATCGCCGAGCGAGTAGCTGCGATTAGTAGAGCAGATAAGCCGAAGAATTGTGCAAAATTTGACTAAAGCATGAAACTTTCACCATTGTTAGTACATGCTATAAGATTAATTTTAAGATCGGGAGGTAAGTCTGAATTGACCTCTGATGACCTCCAGAGGTCAATGACCTCAAAATGCAAGAAAATTGATATTTTTCGTCATTGGTTAATGATAAACACAGTATTACAGTAATGATGTACTAAAACTTAATTTTTGTCACTGTGAAATTGTCTTCATGTTCAACAGAGCCTTGACAGGTTTTTACCTTTGACCTCTGATGACCTCCAGAGGTCAATGACCTCAAAATGTAAGAAAATTGATATTTTGCGTCATTGGTTAATGGTAAACACATGCAGTAATGATGTACTAAAACTTAATTTTTGTCACAGTGGAATTTTTTCCATGTTCCACAGAGCCCTGACAGGGTTCTGCCTTTGATCTCTGATGACCTCCAGAGGTCAATGACCTCAAAATGTCAGAAAATTGATATTTCAATGCGTCACTGGCAACTGAAACGCAATAATTTTGTACTTAAAAACTAATTTTTGTATAAGTGGAATTACCTCAATGTTATACAGAGCCTTTCAAGTCAGGTTTCTACATGTACCTTTGACCTCTGATGACCTCAGATGACCTATGATGAGGTCAATGACCTCAAAATATCAGAACATTGATATTTGGTGCAATTGGTTGATGATAAACATGATTATTAAAATGGGTTCAAGAATGTAGCCAATTGGAAGCGCTGAAATGAGTCACGTGTGCTTGTATTAATTTCTCACTAACATCCGGATCCACCGCCGACGTACGTCACAATGTTTGCGCTAGCAGTGCGCACTCAATCAGTTGTTACAAGTGCGTCGTGCGCTACTATACGCGCTGTCAATCCTGTAAACAACTTCTAGTTCGGGCTGCCGGCCGGCCTTTCTTGTGTGCATAACCTGTGTGGCGTACGTATACTCTTATACGTACAGTAGGCCTACTTATGTGCGGGATTTCCGAGTGTGACGTGTTTGGGACGAACATCTTCGGACATCTTGATCCACAAAGGTACGTGAAAAATGTTGTTAGTTCTCGACCCATTTTATAAAACAAATGATGCACAGGATTATTTTGTGGCGTAAGTGGAGACGCAGCTCACTCTCGGGTATTTACAATGTAGTGCATGTTTCACAATTGTAAATACCCTCGAGTGCGCTACGCCTCCACTAACGCACTCTATCCTGTGCATCATTTGTATATTAAGATGTCATATTCATTTGTATTACAATTGAATTGTTTTCCTATTCCACAGAGCAAGAGAAATTACTCACGTGTCTCTACCTTTGACCGCTGAGGTCAATGACCTCAAAATATCAGAATATTGACATTTTATGTATAGTCAATGGTCAACTTATACCCGTTGTACAATCATGCATTATGCTATTAGCATTTATGCTATAATACTATAGAAGAATCTTGTCATTCCATGGAACATTGGTCATTACCCTATGCATCATATCCAACTGTGATCTCTCCCGACAATGAGAGGTCACTGACCTTTTAGAATATCAGAATTTGTGTAGGCTTACCTGTATTGATGTTTGGCTTCATTGGTTTAATCGTAAATGCTTAATCATGTACAAATCCCACCTTAACGTTTTGATCAGTAAGTATGTATGCTTATTCCACAGAGCATTGGTTTATAGTACTAGTAACAGGTCTCTGGAATGTGAGAGGTCAATTACTTCAGAAATAAAGCTTTTAAGTGTCTTCAGTGATGGCAGTGACCTGAAATATAAATTTTATGTTTGGGTTAGTTATGAATGCAGACTAGCAAATATAGGCAAATATGACCATTATCTCGACACTCGGGGAAAACAAGGCCCACGAGACTGATATACATCAGAGCGTTTAATCTATTCAGTGTATAGGTCTCATAGACCTTTTTCCCCCATGTGTCGGACTCATTATGGGACTGGTTTGCCTATAGTGTCAAGCTCATGGGCAATATTTGCACAGTTTCCAGCTGGTGGACCTGTATCGGCCAGTGTCAAGCTTGTGGGTTGTTACAGTATGACTGCAATGAATGACTCATGGTCCTGGGGTATACAGTCCACAGCTGCGACATCATGGACCATCGTGAAAACTTTGACATACTGTGAGGCTCAACATGCATTCCACATGAAGCAATCCTGTGTTTTGCAACTAGCTATTGCCATCCGAGACCTACCGAGGGAATAGATAAGAATTCATGGCAAACCATGGAGAAAACGGATTGTGCAAAATATTTTGGAGTCTACTGCCATAGGAAGCTCAGCTGGAATCACATCACCACAGCAGCTTAAAAAGGCTATACTTCAACCAAAGACTGTCTCCAGACGAAGATATCATAAAGTTCAGGTGTTTTACTACCCCACACTGCTCAGGACTGTCCTGGAATATGCATGCATCATCTGGGATCTATTCACCCAGGCAAACATCATGAAGTTTGGAATGATCCAGAGAAGATATGCACTCTTCAGCTGCAATGACCATCACATGCAAAACAAGCAGTGTTACAGCCACACTTAAAAAAACAAAACAAAACAAAACTACAATGGCAATCCCCGTAAGAAAGTACAGCACAGGCAAATTCAGCGATGATGTTCTGCATCAAGAACTCCACAACATCCCCTCCGCAGGAAGTTGTGGCTCCATTGCTGCATTCTTCAAAAAGGGCCAATGACCAGAAATGTCAGGCATCATTTGCAAGAACACAAAGTAGGCCTACTCCCAAAGAAGTTTTTTTCATTTTTTTTTTTTTTTTTGGGGGGGGGGGGTGGGGGGGGGTGGGGGGGGTGAGGGTTTAAGTCGCTACCCTAGGCCACTGTCTCTTGTATCTCTTTGAAACACTGAACAGGAGAGAGGTACTCAATAATCAGCTACGTTATTAAAGATACAGATGTCTGTCTTTTTGTTTTTGTTTGTTGTTGTTTTTTTGCTGCATATAGCTCTTTGGTGACCTTTTCTTAACCAAGAAAGAAAAGGCTCCATGGCAAAATATTACAAGATTACACAGTACAGTAAAGAAGAAGACGATGAAGTATAGTAGAAGAAAGAGAAGAGGAAAAGAGATCTGCTGTCAATGATGCAGAGCCAATACCAATCAGTTCCATGGTAGATCTTAGCCGGCGCTGCAGAGGTTCGGATGTCTCTGTTGGCAAAGGATATTCTAAAGCTCCAAGTAAGTCCTTGGGGTGGTTTAATTTGTCTGAGCATAGAGGGTTGGGTTGGGTCTATGAGGATATGATGCTTTGTTATAACAATTAGGTCTGAGATATCTGGGTTTTTTATGTTTGTTTTGACCATCTGGCATGGATCTCCAACACAAAAGAATGATAATGTGTTAGACCCAGCCACCACCGTGTTTTTTCAATAGATTTTGATATTACAGTGTAGTTGAGAGAGAAAAAAAACAAAAAAAACTCTCATTGTCCTAGATGGAAGTCAAAATTGAACAATGTGTGGAGTACTCTGCATACAATTTTGGACACACACACACAAATGCATTTTTTCGGCAGATTATTTCATAAACAGTTAGCCATTACAAACCAATGAGACCAGACATCAATATTCTTATATTTCGATGCATATCTTTCAATATCCTCCAGAGGTCAGAGGATAATCGCTAATGTTCATGTGAAATGAGTACATGTACACACCTTTTGAGTTGCTCACTTTTAATGCTATAGAAATACACAATATGTGCATCATGCCAATCATCTATAACAGTAAAAGGCGAAGTTGTTGTTGTTGGGGCCTTATGTATTTCCTGTTTTATTCCGGCGTTGCTGGTTTGTCTATCTCCTCCCGAGCCGTCGGCTCCGGGCCCCCGAGACCGGTGCCGTCGGCAGCGGGAGGGTCTCTTACGTGCCTTCGACCGGGTTTCGTCCGCGCTCCGCCTCCGTGTCGATGTCGAGGACGAAAAAGAGAAATTAATTAGATAGATGCATAATGCATTTCTGTGCGTGACGACAGAGCCGAGCGTTTAAATATTCACCGATCCTGCGCTGGACTCCTGCTTTCTCGATCGTCCATCTTTTAGCTTGCAGAGACAGTGGGGATACTAAAGTTAAAAAGATGATGGCGTGCAGCGAAATCTCTGTCATATTCCGGCGGACACGCACGCACGCACACAATGTACTCTCGGGTACGGTATGCCAGTGCGTGGCCTGCGCCTGTGTATGTATTGACGATGCTTACACGAAATTCTATCTGCGTGCGCGTGATATGGACACTCATATATGGTACAATACACGGCGCGGTCATTGTTAGTACAAGGGCATTTACGTACAGCGACGTTCGCGTGCCCAAATGAAAAGAACGAATGCTGTTATTTTATTGTATTTTGCACAACTGCAGGATACTATGCAGCTCAGGTACGTCATTTAGTTTACTCTCAAGTCGGGTATCATTGTACTCAGACTGTTCAGAACGGCTAAATATCTACTTAAATTTTGTCCTTGCCGATCGTACCCTTCCATATCAGAGTACACGCGCCGCTGTTCATTCGTTTACTGCATGGCTGCTGTTAACATAAATATTCATTAGACGAGCGGACGCGGGGGAAACCCTCGCTTTGCTGACCGCCAGTTTTTGAAGTTACAAGTGGACATCAAATGTGTGGTTCTATGGTGCATCAAACCAAGTTTTGGTGATAAAAATAAAAAAGAGGGAGCAAATGACGACAGAAATGTTCTTCTTTCTCCCATAACGTGGGAAAAGAAATATTAAAGAAAAAGTATGAGGCCCTGAGACCCATGGATACCCACGGATGCCTACTTATTAAACCTATAATGACTATCATCTCCCCTCCCAAAATAATATTTATTAAATGATGATACAATAATAGTATTCATATAATAATGATAATAATTACAATGTACAGTCTGAAGCAGATAAACGGGCGAGGATATGTAAACATATTGTCGTTGTGTGGGGTTTTTTTTATGAAGTGGTAAATTGAATATTATTCATGATATACGCCACTTTTTAGCTTTTTCATGAAGAGAAAAAAAAAAGATAAAGACAGAGAAAGAGGGCAGAAAATATTTTCTGGAAATTTGTCGAGCTCTCTCTTCCTCTCCCTCTCTCACCCTCTCTCACACTCTTATTTATATCCTGTACAACTGAGCAGTGGAATTCTTAGCGTACTTCCAGTGACAATATTCTATAAACACAAAACACCACAATTTTTTTTAATGAAAACACATATGAAATATATAAAACATGAAGTAAGAAAATACCACAAAAGTCCGAGTCACATGAAGGGGTGGTTTAATGAAAAGTCTGACTTTGTCTATATAGACACATGTTCTCGAGAGGAAATTAAAGAACATCAGAATGAGAGAGAGAGGGAGAGAGAGAGAGAGATAGAAGGGGGGAATCAATGAATGATCCATCAAGTGCATTTCAGGTACAAGTCATAACCCTCAGATGAGATTGTCATCGGGTGGAAGGAGCACAGACGGGTTTTTTAAATAAAAATGCCGGAAAAGAGATATAAATGATGATATAACCATTTGCATCTTTTTATTGAACCGAAAAGGTGTGTGTGTGTGTGTTATTATGCGTGTGTAATGATCGATCAAACAGGCGTATCAACATTAGGAACAGACGACAACTTATTAGATGGGATTGCGTTGGGAGGGAAAATATTTTTTTTTTAATGAAAATGTGGTAAAAGAAGTATGAATCATGACATACAATGTAAGCTTCTTTCAAGCTTACGAATGAAGAGAAAAGATGTGTGTCTCTGGGGGCCAGAAAGGACTCATGTGCAGAAAAAAAAAAAACATAAACAAACAGGAAGTTCTTTCGCTTCAACTAATAAAACGGGACGAAAAATATGGGGCCCTTAGACCCGTGGATTTCCACGGGTGCTGCTAGTTTAGTAATATATCAGTTTCATTTTCAGTCTTGTATTATCTTTTTTTTCTACGTGTACAAATAAAACCATGGCAAAGTGAACAACTTTCACATCAAAATATAAATAAAAATACTGAAAAAGAAATAGATGTAATAACATGCATAGCATTAGCAAATACCAGGCCTACATCATCATCTTAAGGTATGGTGCCAGGTAAAAATGGCAGGGGTAAAAATGGCAGAGGTAAAAATGGCAGAGGTAAAAATGGCAGAGGTAAAAATGGCAGAGGTAAAAATGGCAGAGGTAATAATGGCAGGGGTAAAAATGGCAGAGGTAAAAATGGCAGAGGTAAAAATGGCAGAGGTAAAAATGGCAGGGGTAAAAATGGCAGAGGTAAAAATGGCAGAGGTAAAAATGGCAGAGGTAAAAATGGCAGGGGTAAAAATGGCAGGGGTAAAAATGGCAGAGGTAAAAATGGCAGAGATAAAAATGGCAGAGGTAAAAATGGCAGGGGTGAAAATGGCAGGGGTAAAAATGACAGAGGTAAAAATGGCAGAGGTAAAAATGACAGAGGTAATAATGTCAGCGGTAAAAATGGCAGAGGTAAAAATGTCAGAGGTAAAATGTCAGAATTAATGAGAGTGATTTCGTCAGAGATAAACGTATGAAGAGGTTTTGATTGATAACCTAGCCAGAGCAAACTGTATCGAATTATCAAATTCCAACTGCAGGTTTGAAGAATATTTATTGAATTATGTTTTAAAAAGATTAGAGCACTCTCATTATTCTGAGTTTGGTTCAAGTGCAGTGGCGTAATCTGTCCGTTCAGAGGAATAATAAACCAGCTAAGAGCCTAGTAGGCCTATGGGAAAATTTTATTATTATTATTATTATTATTATTATTATCATTATTGTTATTATTGTTATTATTATTATTATTATTATTATTATTATTATTATTATTATTATTATTTTTATCTTTATTACTATTATCTATCATTATAAGGGGGTTCCAACAATGCTGCAAAACCCTTAAACAGTATAATCCTATATTGTTTCGCCCAATGAAGTTATCACACACACACACACACTCACGAACCCACTTTTGGTATAAACATATATACTTCTATACGCAGATATACATACTCTCACATACACACTCTTACACAAACGAATTCCGCTCACGTCCAGGCTAGTATATTGTCATTATTTTTCATTTTTTCACTGTTTAGTGTAAAGAAGTAAACGAGATATCTTCAGTAGTCAAAGCAAACTGCTAATTTTTCACCTGTTCTATGTTATTTTCTCACATTCAGGTTTCGTAGGAGGCTATTTATTTCACAAGGCCTGATCACGACATAATGTAGAAATAAAGATACAAAACGCAAAAATAACAAACTATTACAGCAGATGTATCGGCAGACATAAGTAAGCTCTTGCAAAATATTTTATATCATTGTTCAAGTATCACATGGCGCAAAAACAAATATCTCGAAGTTTAATGAACACTTTGTGGTCACTTAACAAACTTATGCTTATTAAAACTGGAGACGAACTTTTGCAATAAACTGTTCAAGTGAGAGTAAAAACCGATAGTTTGCCATGGGATTTTTTCAATCATTGTCGAACGAATCCGCAGGCGAAAAAATGTAAATGTTTGATGCCTTTCAAACTTAGCTGTTGCTCCCGAAGTCAGATTCCATTATATTTAACGTAGTAAATCTATCAACATGGTGTGTTGCTAAAGATTGGTAGATTCAGCCACCGAAAATGATGTTGTTTTCTCGTTATACAACAACAGTAAGAAAATCCAATCCAATCCCATCCAGGTAGAATGAAATCACCGCCTCGATGACTACCATATGATCGCGATTTAATTTAGACAGGGATCGCTGAAGCTCTGCAAGACTCTCTTCGTCATTTTCATGAGGCCTGTAGTACGCAGCCATATGAAGAGTCTTAGACCCCGCCATATTTAATTTACACAAGATAATTTCACAATCCTTTCTTTTTTAATGTTCTATCGAAGAACATGATCAATGGTGGAAATGAGCTGCATGCTTTACGGAGGTCTGCGCTCTGAGAGTGCTTTTTTAGTTTGTTAGTTACCTCCGCCAAGGGAGGAGGTTATGTTTTCGTTACCGTTGGTTTGTTCGTTCGTTAGTTAGTTAGTTAGTTTGTCCGTGTGTAAAATAAGTCAAAAAGTAGTTAACGGTTTGAGATGAAACTTGCAGGAAAGGTTGAGAATGGCACAAGTAACAAACGATTAAATTTTTGTGGTGATCCGAGAATTTCAAACCTTTACGCGTGTTTTTTTTCGCGCATGTATACCTTTTTTTTTGCCGTTTTAATGTTTATAATAACGTATACATCGTTTTACGTCACGGTTTATGCACTCTCATCTCATAGCCCCAAGAAAATGTTTCGGATAAACCAGAAAGAGGTCAGGTGAGGCGATATGCATTCTACCTGTTTAAGTGAGGAAAACGAGGGGAATATTTTGTGCATGCACGTAAGCCCTATTGGTCGTGAAGGATTGCAGTTTTCATTCTGGACAATTTTTGTACATGCTCCATTGGCAATAGTTTAGAGACGTTGGGGGCTGGGTGGGAGGTTTGGTCCTTTCCATTAAAACGCAGAGGGTATCCGGGAGGAAAAAAAAATGCCGGAAAGTAAAATAGGGGAGACCAGGAAAAAATGGGCCATTTTTACCCCTGCCATTTTTACCTCTGCCATTTTTACCTCTGCCATTTTTACCTCTGCCATTTTTACCCCTGCCATTTTTACCTCTGCCATTTTTACCTCTGCCATTTTTGCCCCTGCCATTTTTACCCCTGCCATTTTTACCTCTGCCATTTTTACCTCTGCCATTTTTACCCCTGCCATTTTTACCTCTGCCATTTTTACACCTGCCATTTTTACCTCTGCCATTTTTACACCAAACCTAAGGTATACAGGTGAAGGAAATCACCTTATTAATGAACAATTTACTTGACTGGGATAGCAACCACGGAACAATATTGTTTCTTACAATTCTCTCTTCTTTTCAACAAGTGGAATAAAACACATGCATATACCGGGGAATCAGTTTGGAGGAGGGGTGGGGTGGTGGCAGGGGTAGTTGACCCCCACCCTAATAAATTGTGAGATGTGAACTTTGTTTTGTTTTGTTTTGTTTTGTTTTTTTTGCTTTTTAGACTGAAAACTACCCAAGTTTTTCACTTTAAGTGTGCATCAGATTGTTGAAATTTAATTCTGAAATGCAAAATCTCCCTTCTGTGAGAGGGGATATCTCCTTCTTGGGGATTGATAATTTCCCTATGTATGCACGAATGTTCATCTTTGAGGGCAAGAGGCAGTTGCCTCGCCTTCCGAGAAAATATGGGAGGGGGAGTGGTGGAGACATGACTTTGCCTCCAAGTATTTCCTGAGATGCGGACTTTTTTTTTAATACTTTTTTTGATAGAAAATAAATTGTCTGAACATTTCACCTATAGCATGCACCAGATTAAAATGCTAAATTTCCTTTGCATACCCCCTCCCCCACATTATCCTCCGTTAGGTCCCCTTCCATATACACTTAGTGCTTTTGAGATTAACCATTTTTGTTTCTATATCATCAAAAAGTATGTACTAGATCTTTAATTTCAGTTCCAACGAATTAAAGAAAATCCCTCTTGTTGGAGGGGGTAGGGTATCCTCTTTAAATAAACTGTTCCCTCCTCGGTTTCTACCCGTAGATTCAGTAAACTCCTTTTACTGATAATTTCCCAAATATTCCATCATAAATGTGTATACAAGATTTTTGTTTTATTTCTATTCTTAATGCAAAAGCTCCCTCGCATGGGAAGGGTTGGGGATGGCCCCTTTCATACCCTCCTCTTGCTATATCAACCTCCCCTCCATGCATTGATTATGGCTACAGATTTGGGCATGGACATTTGTTTTTTCAAAATGGTAGTTCAACCAAGAGTGGCACGAGATCATTGAATTGCAAACAAAAGAATGCAAAAGCTCCATAATGTGGGAGGGAGATACCTCCACCCACATCCTTCCCTCAATTGGTCTCCTTCCATAGATGGCTGACTTACTACACCTCTCTGAGACAAATTTCGAGATATTCCTTCAAAAGTGCATGTGTGCCAGATCGTTGAATCTCATTTCTCAAAATACAAGAGCTCTCTCGAATGGGAGTGGAATATCCTACCCTCGCCAACGCTGTCCTTGTTGGGTTCCCATCCATATAAACTTGGTACACTTTTGCGATCCATAATTTTCCAAATCAGTTCCCCAAAACGTATCAGATTCTAAAAATTCAAAAACTTCGTCTTCGGGGAGGGGGGGGGGGGGTGAGATGCGCCCACACCCCATCAACTTTCATATAAGTGATGACGCACATGTTAAACAAGAGCTGCACTAGATAACTGATTTCAGGTCTAAAACTGCAAAGATCCAATCCCCATCCACACCCTCCCCTCCCCCTCCGCTCCACTCCTTTGCACCATGGACTTATGCTTACACATATTTTCCACGTCCCCCCATGTGAAAACAGATCGACACCACTTGCTCTGTGAACATACCCGATGTAGGTGATTACCTGAAAAGTTCTGCAGAATGAGTAGCCACTTTTTTGGTAACAGAAATGCATGGTTTGTAAGCCCTACATTATAAACAATTAACTATTAACTATCGCAATATCAATATCAATATCATCACATTTCATTAGAGATCTTTGACCTTGTGTGATTTTCATAAGTGAAAGGTAATGGCTCGTTAATAAGCAGGGCCTACGAGTGCTCTCTAGAACATCATGTTTACCATTGATGCCAAACTATTCTGATACTATTCTGATACATTCGAGATCATCAGAGGTCAAAGGTAGAAACTCGTCTGTTTGCCTTGGAATATGAAGACAATGTCATTGTAAAAACAGATATGCTTGTTTTGTACATCTTTACCATGTTTATTACCAACCAATGATGTCATGGTTCAATATTCTGATATTCTGAGGTTATTGACCTCTCAAGGTCATCAAAGGTAGAAACCTGTTTGCTCTTTAGAATATGAAGACAATTTCATTGTGAAACAGATATGCTTGTTTTGTACATCTTAACAATGTTTACCATTTACCTCTGGAGGTCATGAGGTCAAATCAGACTTACCTCCCGATCTTAAAATAAATCTTATGGTATGTACTAACACTGGTGAAAGTTTCATGCTTTAGTCAAATTTTGCACAATTCTCGTGATTTTGAGGGCTTAACCGCTCTACTAGATTGAGATTATTCCGAGAAGTAGATAAGTGACAAAAATGGTGAAATTCTATTGGACTTGAATCTCACTCACATGCAAGTATTTAGGTTACTGAATAACTAGGGTGAGTGTGTGCATGTTTGGAGGTCATTTGACAAACAGGTGCGAAAGTACACTAGCGCCCCTAGATCTAGAGCTAAATCTAGTCTAACAGTTAGTAGGACCCTAGGCCTAAAGTATTAAGTAATGTCAGTAATTTAATGAGTAAATATAGAAGTAACTTTTGCCGCAACCCGTAACGTTATAGATCTAGACCCTAAACATTTACCCTCTTATTTGTGGAATTATTTGTCTGCACACCTTAACAAATATCACTGATATGATATCAGTTCAGTTGATCCACCTTGCAAATAACCAGAAACATTGTTTAAAAAAAATGAGTACTTTTTTTCCTAGGTGTAAGCAATTGCTTTAGAGTGGGGAATACAGTTTACTACAATGTTAGATCATCTTGTGGACTTTATTAAAAAAGAACACAGTAATTTACTGCAATGTGCGATGCCGACCTTTGCGGCTTTATGTGACGTATAAACAAACAGCTAGTTGATCGAGGACACTCGGCAAGATCAAAATTGCAATTAAAAGGAGAAGAAGAAACAGAAGAAGAAAAGAAAAGGAGGGAAAGAATGCAGATGTGTAAGTTTAGTTCCATTTCCTAATATAAAAAAAAAAACTAGAATCCTAGTTAGTTTCTTTTGTGTCAGGATGTCAGTTAAATGATTGATTGATTGATTGCTTGATTGATTGATTGATTGAGTAAGTAATTGATTGATTGATTGATTGAGTGAGTGAGTGAGTGATTACTTGTTTTGTCCACTCCGGAAATTCTATGTACATCGGATATCACAACAAAATAAACGTTCAATACATCACAGGTACACCACAGACATAACACAGAATATGAATGAAACTCACTCATTATAATAACGTATGCACCATAACAACATAATGTACATTAACCCGACATTTACAACTGTACAAAACTATGAATATATCGTCGGTGGGGTGACAAAACCTCGTATCTCAAAAATCACGAATTTTCAGGAGAGGGAAAAAACATTCCTGTTTCAACAAATTACGTGCTGTGATAACGTTCTTTCTTTTTAAAAGTGGAATATTTCTTATTTTTCAAATATCATTATTGAAATATCATAAAATGGTTATTTTGATTTTTGAAATTGAGTTACGAGGTTTTGACTTTTATCGAAATTGAGATCCGAGTTTTTTACCTTTTATTCAAATTGAGATACGAGCTCTTAGTTTCAACTCTGAATGAGTTACGAGGATTTTGCTGAGTCGTTGTTATGATAATTGATGTTCATGGTGATTATGAAGATTATTGCAATCTTGTCAACATTCTAATATCAATTTTCTCCTTTACACGGTTCATCGGTAACTTCAAAACAGAACCATCGTTCACACGCCCATCTCCCAAAACAGACATTGACGGCACATATCCATAGTGAAAAAAACATTATAGATGAAATTAATGATTGCATTGATGATTATTGTTAAGACAAAACAAATGAGATAATCACAATTTATCATTTAAATCGCCAGATAAATTTTATTTCATTCAATTCAATCCAAAATCCAAGCAACGCATTCCCAACATATCAAAATGGATTTGTTAAGAATTCTTGAAAATTCATAGTCTTAGAAAATCGATTCAATGTTAAATAGAATCTGAAATTATTAATCGAATTAATTCAAAGGGATCGTATAGTTTTGGTTGAGACCTAATTTTAGGTTTCTAACATTTTTGGTAAGATAATGAGAAACCTCTCATGAAATATGAAAGAGCATGTAATTGTATGAGGAATTCAACGTTTATTTGATAAAAATTGTTTTTGAAATGGCTGAGATATCCAAGAAAGAGTGATTCTAATAAAGTGTGGGACCCACACCTTTTTTTTTTTACGATCGCTTTGTTTTCCTTTGTTTTTGGATGTTTCAGTCATTCCGAACCCGATTTTCATCAATTAAAGACGTAATTTACCATTTGCAGATGAAACAACAAAAACAGCATTAGTGCTTTAAAATAGTTCTAAAATGTGAGTAAGGGATAGAAACAATGACTGTCAAAATTTGAATCGGTAAAATTGATGTTAAGTATTGTAAATATACAAAATGTGAACAATAGTTATAATAAAAATGTTTCCAGACTAGACTGTCTACATTTACGGTTTATTGGCAAAAATACAAATATCTCCTTAATTTTCAGGCTTTATCGCAAAAATTTTATACATGTATGATAGGATGTTTTGTGGTACAACAGACCTACACATATACATTAAATGTCATATCTTGAAATTTTTTTAAATCACTGTTCCCAAAGGTAAACAGAACCTTTAACTCTTTATGTGCCACGTTCGCACGTCCGGCTCAGTCGACGGCGTGCCAACTTCGCATATTCTGCTTAACAACCAAAGCCGCCAAAACCGATCGATAAATCCCTAATCACTGCTAATCCCGCGGCACAATGAAAGCGTTTTTCGTGCTTTTGTTTCTCTCATACACGGCTTGCATTCTATAATGATTGACTATCAAGCGGTGTTCCCAACTAGATTTGCTCGTACATTCTAAGTTTCTGTCACGGTTTTATGTGCAGAAGTCATGCCTTTACAGTAATGTAGCAACTGGTCATTCGAAAGAGAAATTTAGAATAGATTCGTCATACAATTTATATCGAAACAAAGTTTGACATTCCTCTTTAACTTTGCCTACTAAGTACTATTACGCCCATCCTAACAGAAATTTGAAGAGGTTATACAAATTAGAAAAACGGAATTCTTTCTCAAAGCATGACTACCTTCGTGTCTCGGAATAACGTGGCACACAGGGGGTTTCCACCATGGCACATAAAGAGTTAAACTTTGAATTCCTCTTAAAATAATATGCTCTGTACTATATCATAACTGTTTTCTTCGTATCTTGCAAAAAGTTAAAAGCCTAATTCTCATCTCCACCAATACTGTACCATCCCTTTAAATTCAATGCATTTTATTGTTCAGGGGGATGTCTCATCAAAGTTTGTCGTCGCTGACAAATTGTCTTTCACTGACGGTTACCATAGTAACTGTCAGTGACCAGTATTTTCAGCCAATCAAAATGAAGGATTTCACTAAAATTGTCAGTGATAACAACTTGTCAGCACCGACAAACTTAGATGAAACACCCCCGATATATTCCTGTTCTTCCAAGAAGGTATCAAAGTGATCAGCAAAAACATAATCATTTTTGGAGTCACAAATTTGCTTACAGAATCACACCGACTGTGATCACAACAACAGAGTTTGCCTAATGTATCGGCAAACTGTACATCACTTTAAGAATGAAATGCAGAATCATTGTCTATGCTCTATTTATTCATCACGCCTGTTCTATGTCATTGAGTTTTGAGACGGTTGTCTGGCATCATTATCAGAAGAGGAACTACCCCCATCACTGACATCTTCTACGTCTGGTGCGTAATCTTCGTCAGATATGTCGAGATCAGCATCTGCAGCTTCTGAACTTGTGTCTTCTGAAACTGAAATAGATATACCATTCACCTGAAAGGTTTACCCGTGTATTTTTTTTTTTTTTGGAGGGGGGGGGGGGGGGGAGGAGGGGCAGCGATTCACATGCTACAGCATCAGGACAGGGCATTTTGTTATACAAAGCTATAGTTTGTGTTATGTTTTTAAGTCGTCTAGGCAAGGCCAGCGGTAGTGCTGCATGTGTGCCCAAGTTTAAATGCATGTATGTCAATGTCGTTTGACATTGGATTTCTTTTTTTACAAATTAAGTTGCCGAGCAACTGTTGATCAAGGCAGAAATAGGAACACATCAGCAAGTACGGGGGGGGGGGGGGGGGGGGGGGGGGAGGGTGAATCCACTGGAAAATATTTACTGATAATTTTTCTGGAATACTTGCTCGCTATAATAAAAGGCGCTATGAATGACGAAAATATGCGTGAGAGAGAGAGAGAGACACTTATTTTGAAACGTCAGCAAGTTTTCACTGAGTCTCCTCTGCAACAGCTCGTTTAGGGAAAAAGCAATCATTTTTCGAGATTTATTTGATTTTTTAATAAAGATAAGTAAAAATGCGGGACATTTTTTCACAATAACGGTTTCTACTATCTGCTGAGCGATACCTGTATGGGAATACCCTAGCTTGTAGTTCACTATTCTAATGTAGGTTTTTGTGTATCATTTGTTGAAAGATGTGTACCTTTTGTGTCTTCATTTATAACAGGATAAGACTAGTGTTTGACTGTCTGTTATCACTCTCGATATTTTGATCTTGACCTTCTCCAGCCTGTCGCAAATCTGCATCTGAAAATCACAATCACATGAATTACAGCTTCAAGTTGCATGTACATAGTGTATACATTTTCTTTCACAAAACATTTTACGTTGTGACTAAATTAGATTTATGTTTATAATTAAACCAATCTTCTGACCCTCTGTCTTACCAAGAAGAGGCCCATTCAACGGAATTCAAGATTAGTTCGCCTACCATGCCATGGTGGCCCAATAACAATGGTCAGTGCTCAACATTCTGATTCATGAAGGTAGTGAATGGATAATTATGTGACACAAATCTGAATTTTCCCTCTCAACAGCTATCCTTGATAAAAATTTTATGTCATGTGTTTTAAAATGCAATGGGGGAAGGAATCGAGTATAAAGATGAATACCCGTAAAAAATATCGACAAATGCTTCTTTAACCCTATAAAGCCCAAGGGGGGGGGGGGGCACATTGTGCCCCCCTACCAAATTTTCGTTCGCCACTCCTACACCCTTTACCCGATTTCAACCAAATTTGGTGACTTTTCCTAAAATCTTATTGCGAACATTTTGATATATAATTTAGCTATGTCTGATATTGCTGGTTGCCATGGCAACCGTAAACTGACAACCATGTTCATCAGATTTTGCATGTTTTTCTGTTCAAATTTCAATCAACAATATAATAATGAATGAAATGAGGGTTTTCTTGGCTGTAATTTGCTGAAGGACCAAAATGTGAAGTAATTATGGTCAAATATTACCCTGAAATGGTCTTCTTATTATTTCCTTTATTTTTATGTGACGTAGGCATCAAACAATACATATAATAGAAATAATCTAAAATACAGCATTTTCCAAAGACTACCCTTTTATTTTGTGACATTATCACACAAGCTTTGCCTGTAATATCACTTGTTGATAATATTATCAATCTGCAAACTCAGAAATCCAATATTATGGAAATATTAGATGTGATACCAATATTTGTACCTATCCCAAGCAATACATAGGTTTCATATGTTTCTTTATATTGTAATGAATAGCGCCCCCACATGTTGACCTTGAGAAATTTTAACCATAACAAATAATGAAGGTTGACTTCCTTTTCCTTTGTGCCAAATGTGAAAATGATTGATATAAAATAAAAACATATACACAT